>NW_026571152.1:12585359-12935359 GCF_026225935.1 Boleophthalmus pectinirostris | reverse complement strand
CATCAGCATGTACGGACCCACTATCTGTGGTGTATCAGTGTTGTCATTTCAAACTCAATTTTGATACTGAGGAATAGACTTGATACTCAATACAGATTCCGATTCTCTTTCTTTAGAGAATAGAATGTGGTTTTTCACATTAAAGTGCATATGACAGGATAGATTACACATTTCACTAAAATAGATTTAGCATGATTTTATTAAAGGTGCACTATGTAACTTTTTGGTTGGGGGCTCTGCCTGGAATGTTCCACAATATGACGTTAAACAGATCTACTTTACATTTGTTAAATTACAAATGGATTTATAGCTAAAAAATACCTAGAACAACAGACATTCTGATTGTGAGCAGGGTTGCTTCTCCACAGATCTGACTTGTAACTTGGTCTGGTTTGGTCTCCATGAAGAAAGATAGGTCCAATACCATAATGTGAAACATTCCAGACAAAGCAATAACATCTACATGGAGAAAAGCATTTGACTAACCTTCCACCAGAAAAGTAACACAATGCATCTTTAAGATTTTGCTTTAAATTTTGCCTTGTCTTTCTCTAGTTTTGAAATTTTGGTTGAGTTTATAATTTGACTTCTTGGTTGGATATGGCCATCAGATGTGAAATATTTACAGGTATTTCTGTAACTTTGTTTTTGATGGAATGAGCTCATAGCTACTTCTTGTATTTTTCAACTTTTTCTTTTTTCACAAACTGGCGTAACTAAAGTAAAATTATGATGATTATGTCTGTCAATCTGTCCAATGCATTTTAAATCATAGTACTTTCTTTTATATTACCTTGTGGCTTTATACCGCAGTCATCCAGGTAGGTTCCACAGTGGCCCATGGGTGTATACTAGTCTATGTGCTCTTATACTCATTCTAAAGCTATTCAGGAAAAGTTCCTTTTTGTCCTTAAAAAACTTTTAGTACTGATTCCTGCTCAAATAAGTATCTAGTTTTAATACTAGGTTTAACATTGAGTAGTATCTGATTTTCAATACTTTTGACAACCATATTAGCTGGGTGTGCATGCTGGGAGATAAGAAGTGAAATGTACATACACTTTAAACACTACTATCTCTTGTGGCTCCTTGTTTAGAAATGACTTCTATTTGCAATTTAATTTTATAATACATGCCTTAAAGCAATCCAATTCATTTATACAGCACATTTTATTAACTCATTTAGACCTCATACTAAGCTACCATAAACAGTTTGATCACTCTATTCCTTTAATATATTGTAATGCTACATTTTGCATATGGTAAACAGTGCAGTTAGTGTTTCATTCAAACTGATGAGTGAATAACTGTATAGTGCTTGTGTAAACACTGTCTCCTATGACTCACACAAAGGCACAAACTTGCACAAATCTTCAAAAGCAATACAACTAATATTACACAATGTAGCTTCAGGAGTCTTTATTACAATGACAACAATCTGGCACAATAATTAAAATAAATATTTTGAGCTGTTTCTGAAGCTGCTGCTCTGTGAATAAATGTTGTATTGCAGTCTCTTCCCTGACAGTGTGTATTGATCTGCACCTCTCCAGCCGTTGCAGAGGAGGGGGCAGTGTAGAAAATGGAATGGAAACTGTATTATATTACAGTAATTATATTCCCTTGAGACACAATTGTTTTCTATTTACAAATTTAACTGAGTTATTTCTTCTTCTTTTTTTCTTTTCTTTTTTCCAGTAGTAATCAGTTTTTTTCATCTGTATTTGTAAATTATTTTAATTTGTATTATTCAAAACAAGAAGGTTTAAAATGCATTGTACTTTTGATAGAGACGGCCTGGCCACTCTCTGAGGCATTGTGTATTATTCTGTGTGCACGTTCTGAGATGAGCTACAAGAGTTCTGACTTGTTTCCATTCACGTGCTTCTGGGAAATTAAACCAGCCTCCACTCATTAACAGCGTTCAGTTAGATTTCTTGTTGTTAGCATTCTGTTAGCACCTGCCTCTGACAGGTTGAACTACTCATTTTATTAAAACACACTTAAAATAATTATATTTAAGATTTTACTAAAAATTGTATACATTTTTCCTGATTTGGCAATTTAATCAGGTTTCAAATTTTACTTCGTGGTTGGAAAATCATGACATCACAATAGGGAATTCCAGTTGTTACCCAGCAAGATATTGCATGCTATGCTAGAGCTCCTTAAATGTACACAAAACACATTTATGTTGCTGAAATTGTCTTTAAAGTTACAGAAAAATATGTTTCTAGCATGTAAATTGTTATTAATTTTTGGACAGAGCTCTTCGTACCATGATGTGGAACTCCCTGAAATAGACCTCTCTACTCCCTTGTCATTTTCTGAATATTTTTGAAAATTTTTTCACAAATGGCTTTTTAATCAGGCTAAAACTATCATTTATATTTACAACATATATTATCCCACCAAATTATGTCAAAATTAGAGCATGATCAGAACCTGTCATATGCATGTACATACATGTTGGATCTTTCCTGCTCAGATCTGTTGCTGTTATGAGCAGGACAACTAACAGTAGACCCCTGAATGTAATAATGTTTAGTGAAAGAGCTCAAATGATAAAGATAAATTGATGAATGAGCTCATTTTCATGTCCAAACAGTTGGTGAAGTCAGCTATGATGATTTTAGCCTCAGTTCTCTGAGTTGTTTTTCCAACTTATGTGAGTGTTCATGTGCATTTTCCCAAGGACAGCAGCATTAGTTTGACATCCTAATGTCATAACAGCTCAGATGTTTACCTGTTGCTATGGTGACCTTGCAGCAGAACATGGTTTAACTCTTGCTGGACTGCTTAAGCATAATATGAAGGGGTTGCGTTTGATCTCTCATTCTATAATTATTCGCACTGTCAAAGTGAACTCATTAACACATGTGATTACTGGACAAATGATGCAAACCTTTCACCACATTTCTACCGAATAAAGAGCGATGTTGGACTTAATGTCCTCACACCAGTTTGCACCTGCTAATATATGACCTCATGACACCAGCAACAGGCCTTGTACTAATAAACCTGTTGTCTAGTCATGGATGCTGTAGAATAAATTGTAGTAGCTGTTAGTGGAAGAGAAGATGCACGAGACTAGATTTCTAACACAGGTGACTTTTATTTACATCAGTACAGGACCTAGCAACTGGAGATATGAACCCTCAACAGATAACAAGATAACAAGGATTGAAATGGCCGTGAGTGCTCTTGACACAGCACAGAAATGGAATTTCTCTAACAATACACAGTTAGCTGGTTTTAAATGAAACACAGGTACTGAAATAGTCCATTGGGCTATTTTATGATTGCATTTAGACATGAAATGTATGTTCAATCCTCCCTGCTCCTGGAGATGTAGAGGTCCTGGAAAGATGGAAGGCTGCTGCTGACCACTTTTTCATCAGAGCGCACACTGTTCTGCTACAGTCTGTGTTTATCCCTGTTTCTCTGGTGTACTACACCAGATTGGGCATTCTGGATGATGGAGGTGATGGTGGACTCTCATTTGAGATCCTGGGTGATGGTGGTGCCGAGCAAGGAGAAAGAGTCCGTGTTGGTGATGGGCTCATCAGTCAGGGCGAGGGGAGTGAGGAGAAAACGCTGATTCTCCCGCTATTAGACTGCAATCACTCCTCTTTTTGATTAAATTTTTATTAAGATCATTAGTCTGTTCCGTGCATCCTCATGCGTATCATCCTTCCATATCGTACTGTTCCCTATAGTCCCCTATTGTGACTCCTCACTCTCTTGTGTTGCAGTGCTGTCACGTGACGTGCACCTGCGCCGCTCACACAACAACATCCCTCGTGCTCGCATGAGGACTCTGAAGATGAGCATCGTCATCGTCAGCTCCTTCATCGTGTGCTGGACGCCTTACTACTTGTTGGGCCTGTGGTACTGGCTGTACCCGGAGGACATGGAGGAGACGGTCTCACACTCCCTCACCCACATGCTCTTCATCTTTGGTCTGTTCAACGCCTGCCTGGACCCCATCACGTATGGACTGTTCACCATGCGTTTGCGCCACGGTCTGAGTCGGTGCTGCCTGGGCGCGCACAGGAGCTCTGAGGCAGAGAACCACACTTGCTTTGTGCGCATGACGCGGCTCTCGTCACACAAGAAAACTTCCCCCAGCCTGCACTCGGACGCAGAGAGGAGCGACAGTCTTCGCAGCGCGCACACGTCCATCATGCCCATGAGCCGGATCTGAGGGAGGGGCACTAGTGAGAGTGTCAAGGAGACGGCAGCACTTTACAGCACAGTGATAACATGGTGATATGATTCTATTGGCTTGATTTCAGTTAAAGGAGACCTATTATGCGAAATCAACTTTTTAGAGATTTTTACCATTTACAATTGTTTTTCTTTTCATTTGCACCTTCAAAGTTTGTGATGAGTGATTTATGTATTTTCAGTTGGTTATACATGAAGAATCTGGCAGTGATGTAGTAGTTTGGCACAAATTTTTAAAAAGAAAGATGCTCCCACTGTTCACTCCCATTGTGCTTTGCAATTTTCCAGGCTGGAAGTCAGCAGACATGCTTCTTTTATTAATATATAATAACATAATGATCCATGGATGTCATAGATTATAACAAAAAAAAGGTGCAGGAGCATTATTATGTTAGAAAAGCAGACCATGAAATGGTCATCACTCAGTTAGTATGTTTACATGCACACCAGAGAAAATGGAAAACTGGCCTGGTCCAATTTAAGTAAAATGATTTCAATTGGGTTGTTTAGAGCACTCGTCAGCTCTAGGTGTAGTAAACATCATGACAAAGACAAGCAAGATGGCTAGGATTCACAGCTATTTCCCCATTGTTGGTCTTCTGATTGTTTCCTATTACCAGACTCTTCTGTGCTGTAAAGTGTGTCCGAAATGGATGGAGTGGTGTTTTAAAGGTGCACTATGTTACTTTTCTGGTGAGTGCTTTATGAACACTGCTGTGCCCGGAATGTTTCACCATTCAACTTACTTATATTGCATTGAATAAATTACAGTGTTTTGCCTTGAAAAGCATGCCTTCTTACTGTGAGTGAGCTTGCCTTTCTACTTGTGGCAGAGTCACATGTATTTGTCCATGTTGACTACCACATGTGGAACATTTCAAGCAAAGCAATAAAATGTGTTAGAAAAGCAGAAAATTACACAGTGCACCTTTAATAGTTCTCTCAGTGTAATTGCAGATCATGGACAATCCCTTTAAATATTGTATCAATGCAGTATTTTGCTCATGCTGGACTCTTACCTCATTCAACTTGCGTGCAGCAAACATACAATGTTCATATGCATTTGAACTGTGAGCATGGCTTTGTTGCTTTCTACAATCTGAGCCTCTGTACAAATACTTTACAGTTACAGTTACAGTTACAGTTACAGTTACAGTTACAGTTACAGGTGCTGAGTACCTGGGAGTACTGGGCTCCTCTCCCTCCACACAGAGGAACTCTGGGATGAGGTAGCTAAAACATCATCAAGAAACAAGTGAAATAAAAGTAGAAATAAAAGATATATATATGGGGAAAAGAACTATGTAACTTTACTGGTGGGGTAGATCCACTGTCTGTCTACATGGAGATGTTACTGCTTTTTTTGGAGGTCCATACCATTTATTCAATTCAAGGTGGATTTACAGCAGACATATCTTGTTAACTGCATGTTTCCATTGACATGCTATGCCAGTAATGTCACACAGTGGAACTTTCCAAACAAAGTGAGGACATCTCATGTAGACAAGCAGCCTGAAGACCCAGAACACACATGGAATGTACAAATGTCTGTATATCACATTTGACATTTGTGGGTTATTGCTGATTTTTTCGACATTTCTTCAGTCTTGCATTTTTCCAAACCAATCCCTTGTTGTTCTCATTACTCCACAGAAAACATATAAGGAGAATTCCTCAAGAGCTGCACCTCCTACATTGGACTTAAGTCTCATCTGGGTCTGTTTCTTTTATAGAGCTGGTATTTTGGTTTCTTTCACACCTCCTTGTCTAATCCTGTTCTTATAACACCATAAGCTGCTGTAAATCAAGGACAAAATCCATTTGTGCTTAAGCCTATGCATTATATGAAGGAGACTTCATTTGAAAGCTAAGAAGTTCCAGATTTGAGCTGCATCTTATATAATCTTTATGTGAGATTCATACAAAAGATAAAGTAGCTAGTGCTAGCAACAGTGGCTTATTTTTTTTTTTTCAATAGGCAGCAGAACCATTCCTAAACTCTGGGAAAGTCAACAACGCATCAGCTTGAGAACCAAATTTTATCAGTTTAATTTTAATTTATTTAACTGATATATTTATTTATTTATTTAGTTTATTTATTTATTTTATTTTTAGAGTAAATCAGTTACAATGATTATCTCTCCAACAATCTTGTATTATATCATCATTACTACATTAATACATCCGTTTATACATCCAAATATCCAGATCTTGTAATTTAAATATGAAAAAGGTCAATTTTACTTTCCTTGAACTTGATGATGTCATCATTCTGTGTAGGTAACTATGAGTGATTCACTATTATTAGAAGAAATATCCAAATTGAAAATCTGCAAATGTCAGAAAATGGCACTTTAAGTGAGTCCAGAACTCTGTGGCATGATTTTAACAAGAACCAAAAAGGCACATAACTCAAATTCTTGCTTCTTTGCACTGGCTTCCTATTAAATGCCCTGTGCCTGTTTTCCCCATGTATTTGAGTGCAATGTGTCTTGCCCCAGTACAGATGTATTGTATATGTAGCTCTTGAAGTTAAAATAAGTCTGCTGTTGGTGTTTGCATAATTAGAAAGCTTTTTATTGTCCGATAATCAGGAAGTGCACATTAGCAAACTGGTTGTTGTTACTGTCAAAGCAAAACTTTTCTCTGAGAGGAGTATAAAGTGCTTATAACCTCAGAAAACTTTGGACTACTGCAAACATCATCACTGGGGTTTGGCTGCACAGATTTGGCATTCTATTAATGACACTTCAATCAAGGCGATGGCTTTGTGCTGACAGTGAAGATGTTGACGCAATCAAGTTATAGGTCAGATCTGTGGAGAGGCCAATCCACTTGCAGTAAGAATAGTTTTGGGTTTTTTTTTTCAGTGTATTATTAAAAGGTACAGTATGTAACTTTTTGGAGGATGCTTATCACTTGTATAATTCCATGGAAATAGAAAGGCAAAACCATACTGTGGCATTCCCAGTAACATTCCCAAGACAGTATATCCATGGAAACAAGCCGGAAGAAACCCTCATCCAAGCCAAGTAAGAGTAAGAGTAAGAACACATCTTTGTCTGAAATAACATGCTTTTAAATTAGTACATTTTTGGGCCAAAGAATGTTACTTACTATGGCTTTAAGTTATCAAACTGAATATGAATGAAATAAAGACATATTTATATAACTCCATACTGTAAAACATTCCAGTCCCAAAGGTGAAACGTCCTCCTGAAGTTACCTGGTGCACCTTTAAGACATTCTGATGAAACCGTGACAAGGCCGCACAGTTTTTGTGACTAACCCCATCCAAAACTGTGTGTGTGTGAGCAGCGTGGCCATGTAGGGCTCTCCTTTGGCTGCCTTCTTCAGATGCTGACATCTAAAGCCCTTTGTGTTCCTCCTCCTCCTCTTCTTTTCTCCTCTTCTCCCCTGCTTCCCCCTCCCCTCCCTCCTGCTGAGACATGAGCACAGTGTACAATTCCTCCTCGTCCTTAGAGGTTTGACTGGATTGTGTTGAAGTCAGTGAAAGGGGGAGCATATAGCTGCATGTGAGAAGGACTTAAGTAACACTACAGTACACGGTCTTAGAGCGCTGGGTCACACTGGACACAGAAACATTTATATAAATAGATCATGTCCTCAGCTTTGTGTTGGGTTGTCAGAGTACAGCTCCAGTCTGGAGAATGCACAGGGGCAATGCAAGCAAGCATAATGTTCTGATCTTAAAAAGGGACTATTGTGTGAAATCGACTTTTTGGAGCTTTCCACCATGTCATAACGTTGTTCCCTTATCAAAAACTTTTTGAGATTGAGGTTTTAGATGGGCCCTATTCAAGCCCTTCTTACAGTTAGCTTTAAGATTCTGTCCAATGCTCTTCCCAAAAGCCTAAGTCATCCATGCTCCCACATGACAATTCTCCATAAATATAGATAATAAAGGATGATACAAAAAATACACTACAACTTCAGAAAACTGACAACGTGCACAGTAGTTTCATGAGTGGAATGCACAGTGATAGCACTGTAACAGTGCTCTGAAGAGAGTGACTTTTAACTCTGAATGTCAAAAAAAAAAAATACTTACAAAGCATGTTACTCCGCTTTTCTTGGTGAATATAGTATTTTCAAAACAATAAAAGTTAGCATGGTGATTTAAATATGTTATGTGTTAGCAGTTAATATGTGGCGACCGTGCATTTCACATCTAGGCCTTCAGTAGTGCTCCAGCTGAAACAGTCCACTCCTCAATAACTATTTTATGGTTACATTATACACAGTATAGAGCCGTGGAGCCGTGCACAGAGAAGTGAGGAGAGGGGGGCGCGTGGTGCACGGAGAAGAAGTGAGGAGCGCTGGGGTGCTAAACCAGGACTAAACCAGAAATAAACCAGAACTAAACCAGAACTAAACAGAACTAAACCAGGACTGTTTGTCGGGACTGGCCTCAAGGTGCGCCCGCGTAGATAGTCGGGTGACCGCAGACGAAAGGACCACGCCAGGGCTCGGCTTCACGCTGCACAGGGCTCAGCTCCGTATGAGGCTGCACGGCGCTCCGCACCGCATGGTGCTCAGTGCAGCTGTTGCCGTATAGCGCTTTACGGACACACTCCCTCACTCTGTCTCACTCTCTCTCTCGCTCGCTCAAGTCCAAGATTAGTCCTGGTATAGTCCTGATTTAGACTTGGTGTAGTTCTGGTTCCTCTACAGATGAAGTTTGTTGCTTTGGCTGGTTCGCTCTCTGACTGTCCATTCAGCGGTTCTGAATCCAGTGACGTCGTACATCTGCTAGAAGGCCCTGGCGATACCAACTCAAAATCTGAGAGCCAACATTGCAAATTTTATTTTTAAAAACTGTGCTCCTCAACTTCCATGGTGGTTGGTCTCTCTCCCTCTCATCCAGCTCGGGTTCTCTACCAGAGGCTTGGGAGCCTGAGAGTTCTTCTCAGTATCTTTGCTGTTCCCAGTCCTGCGCTTTTCTGGACTTAGATGTCTTTTGTTTTTCCTGGTATCTGCTGTATCTGTAGCCACTCTTCCAGTTTGGGGGTTACAGTCCCAAGTGTTCCGATCACCACGGGCACCACTAATGCCTTCACCTTCCAGGCCTTCTCCAGCTCTTCCGTGAGCCCTCGGTATTTCTCTAGTTTTACTTATTCCTTTTTCCTGATATTGCCATTGCTTGATATTGCGATGTCCACCCCCATAGCTTTGTTCTGCTGCTTAACCACCACCACCACTATGTCTGGTTGGTTCACCATCACCATCCTGTCAGTCTGTATCTGGAAGTCCCACAGGATCTTGGCTCAGTCGTTTTCCACAACCTTTGGAGGTGTTTCCCACCTTGACCTTGGGGTCTCCAGCGCATACTCTGCACAGATGTTTCTGTCCACTATACCAGCCACTTGGTTATCTTTTTTTTTTTCATTTGTGCCAAAATTACTATGTAACACTGCTGAATCCTACATGTATATCCAATCAAGAATATTAAATTGGAGAACGAAATAAGTAGAGAGCAGTGTACTATGGCGATGAAAATAGGGGCAGATTGGAGCAATGACATCTTGCATATAGGAGAATAAAGATTACTCCAACATGCATGAATCACTCTAAATACAACTTCAGAGAGAAGGGAAACAATTATATCATGGTTAAAAGCTTTTCTTGATTATGCAGAATAGGCCCACTTCACTTTGCTTGGATAGTGGCCATAACGGCTTGTCAAAGACTGATCCTGTCAGATCTCAGAAGCTGAGCAGGACAGGGCCTGGGTAGTACTTGGATGGGAGACCGCTGGGAATTCCAGGTGCCACAGTGGGGCACCAGTGGCAAAAACTGTTGTTGTGTCCTTAGGCAAGACACTTCACCCACATTGCCTAGTATGAAAGTGGTGCGTGAGTGATGGTGGTGATTGGAGGGGCCGATGGTGCAGATTGGCAGCCTCTCTTCCGTCAGTCTGGGCTGCCAGGGCAGCTGTGGCTACAGTAGTAGCTTACCAGCACTGAGTGTTGAGTGAATGAATAATGAACTGTAAAGCGCTATATAAATGCAATGACTAATTAATTAATTTATTTATTTATTTATAGTGTAGCATGGTATTAAACACATGTAGACTGCACTTATTCACCTTACAGATGATCTCACAGCCTTAGATGAACAAATCAGCACATGACGCGCATTCTACATGTAAATTCTCCAGATTATAAACTGTATACATAAATGGACAAAGCTAACCTGCCGAGTCCATCGCTTCTACCTCCAATTCACTTTGTATTGATAAAGCGTCACACCTCTCTCCATAACTGCTGCTGTTACTACTGTACTCCTCTTTTTTTGTCTTAAAATGTTCATATTCAGGTTTAACATGATCCTGGTGTTTTTATTTAGCTATTTTGTCCATAAATTAATAAATTAAATAATAATAAATAATATAATAATAAATTCCTAACATGGAACTTGGCTTCAAATTCCTTGTAGCCTCCATTTGAGTGTCCACTTCTTTATACAGTCCATGCTCCAGATATTAAAACCAGATATTGTGTATGAAAATACAAGTTAATATTACAGACTGTGACAACTAGAAAAGAGGAGAACAAACTGGCTTGTGTTTGTTTGTATGAGTCTGAGGCAGTACCCCATAAAGCTTTACAATGTGATGTCACAGTCTATTTTCAGTGACTGTGAAAAGCTCTGTTACTATTTTATTACTAAGACAAACAACTTGGCCTGGTTCTGCGTTACATGCTTTTCTCCATAGCGATAGATGCGCTTTATCATGCCGTAATGTGGAACATTCCAAGTATAACACCCATTAAAAGTAAAGCCGAAGCCCTGATATGAAAACAGGACTATGAAATGCATTGTTCCATCTGTATCCCAGGGACCGTGCGAACAGCATGATGTTACAGCGATGCGACTTCATTTTGTTACTATCAGAATTCTGTGGTGGAATTTGCTGTTTAAAGCTGCTGTGCCTTAACCTGATTCATCAGCCGGTTTCACTTCATGGAATCCGTCTGAGCCCACAGCATTAGAATTTGTTCGTTTGAGGGTAGGCAGGTACTTTTTTTTATTTAACCAATCGCTGCTATTTGGTCGTGATGTATGTAATGTGCAGCTAACAGGGCTAACTGGTATATTAAGCTTTTCCCAAATCCTGTAGGAAGAAGGACAATAACATCTTTCCCCTTGATAAAATTCACTGAACATTCTCTTTGTTCCGGCTTTAAATCCTCGATCTTGGGAATTGTTGCCAACACAGAATGTATGGCTCTTCGCTGATTGGCTGGTGCACGAACTTCCGGGGTTTTTGCGAACCATCTAGCGTATTCCGATTCCTGACCTAGTTGCTGGAGAGAAATGAAATTGAGTGGAGGCACTAGGTGGCACCAGATTGGCTAGCTGTGCCTGATTTTAAAACATGAAAAACTGAAGTAGTTAATTATAAACAATCTGCAGTGGTCCACAGTTATTTCTCACTTTATCAGTCATTTAATAAATTTTACTTTATTTGTCCCTGATGTGCAATTTAAGCACACTGAGTGGTAAAATATAACAATAATAGAAAAGCTCTAAAAAAAAGTCTTTGGTGTAGAAAGTCTGCTGCATTTCAGAGCATCCCAATTATTCACTGCGAATAGTTTAGAAGCATTTTCACAACTTTCAGAGGCCAGAGAGGAGTTTTGGCGTGACGGTAATGCTAAAATCAACTTGCATTCTAACTCACACTTCCTGATTACTTACAGTTAGATGCAGACATCGCACAGCAGAACAGACAAGACATATTTTGCTCAAATATATGGAGAAAATCAAGTACAAGCCTTTAACTGTAAGATTACGGATTTGTTGACCAGATTTTTTTCACAATAGCTTCAGAGTGGTGCCACTATTCAACGTCAAATATTGTTGTCAGTTGAAAGGATAATTAAAATGGCAATCCCAAACAAATAATGATAAGATTCAGCATTTGAGAATAATAAGTTTGGAGATTCTTTAAAAAATAAATAAATAAAATCTCCCATAGTGTTATATTGATACTTTGCAGCTCACTTCAACATTCCCCATGCTAGCGTAGGCACATCTCTGTCTGAAGCTCTGTTACTCAAGTTAGACTTTAATCTGAGCTTTGTTTTAACACAATCTGTCCATAAAGAACTGACTTAGGTGGAAGTACAACAGGTGAGCCAACTTCTGCTCTGTCCAACAGTTTAATATTTAGTCACTTTGAGTTTTTTAGTTGAAACTCAAACACGTAAACTCACAGATTTAAAGAGCACATTCTTTAAGTCCATTCTGTATTTTTATAGCTCTTAAAATTTTTTTAGTAGTTATTGCTATTGTACACGTACAAGCAGAACATCCCCAACATGATGTCAGTGCAAAGTAACAATAGGCCTATGCCCTCCTCCCTCTGAAATGATGACACCATCAAATTCTAGAGAGTGAACACAACCTATTGGAGCAAAGAATGAATGTAAAACCAGTGTCATGTCCCAGGCCAAGCTTGTGAATAGTGTTAACTGGTGATTGTAATGTTGCAGTATATTTTGCCCATCAAAGTACTGTTTATGTGTTACAAATGTATAAAATGCATTTTGACCATGGCACTGATGTACATTGAAATATGTATGTGTTTGTAATGACTGGTTGTGTATTTGCTTTTTGTGATACCTCAAATGTGACTTCAGATGTGTTTGTGTATTCTTTCAGGTGTTTTGTGCTGTGATTTGAATATTGTTGGTAAAAAAAATAAATAAATATAAGTTGTTGCTCTTCTCTTCTCAAACCTTTTTTTTTTTATCCAGTTGCTTTTAGCCATATGAAAGAAGTGCTACATGCTTAAAGAAGAAAGAGGGGGTATTATGCAAAATAAACTTTTTGAGCTTTCTACCCTGTTATAATGTTGTTCCCTTATCAAAAACATGCTTGAAGAGCTTTCAGATGTCATGAATACATGTCTGAGTAAGCCTGCAATCTCTCCTTGGCCCTATTCAAAGCCTCCTTACAGTTAGCTGCAAGATTCTGTCCAATGCTCAGTCCAATGTGATTGTGCTCTGAAGGAGAGTGAAGGGGGACTGACTCAGTGGGTCACCAGTGGTTAACAATATTGTTGTGTCCTTGGGCAATGCACTTCTCCTACATTGCCTAGTAAGAAAGTGGCATCTGCATGAGTCAGTGGTCAGAGGGGTCGATGGTGCAGATTGGCAGTCTCGGAACAGCTGTGGTTACAATAGTAGCTTGTCACCACAGAGTGTGGAGTGAATGAATAATGAACTGTAAAGTACTTTGGTACTGGAAAGGTGTTATATAAATGCAATGATAAATAAATTAAAAATTCAAACAATAAAAGGCAACATGGTAATCTAAAAATGTTATGTGCTAACAGTTAAAACCCCTAATAAAATAGCCCCTCTTTAAAAATGTATTACTTCATCCCACAACATTCCACAGTATGGCATTAGATGTATCTATTTTACTGCCTCAAAATACCTAAAAAACCACCCCCGAACCCCCGCACATTGTAAATTCTTACAATGTGCGGGGGTGCATTTTTACAGATCTGGGTTATAACTTGGCACACTTTATTTATTTATTTCTGTGCCCAGTGGTGATTAGAATGCAGCCGTGCTGGGCATTGTTACTCTACAGGAGGAGGCGTTCTTCTAGTCCCGTCTAATAAAAAGACTGTGCTGATGCTAGATGCAGGACCAAATTTGAATATAACCTTATATTTCTCTCACCAGGAGCTGCATCTCCACTGCTCAAAGTGAAGACAGTGCTATTTTAGGCCAGAGTCATAATAAGAGTGTATATGAGCACTATGTAGAGACCTGACAGGAGTACATACTGCACTGGGGCTTCTGCTGGTTCCTAACAACTGACAGGTTATTTAGCTTGAAATGTACTTGTGACAGCTACGTTAGACTGGCTCCATTTAAAAGGCCATAAGAAACACACAACTGGAGATTTATACAGTTACTGTGTGTGTCTGGGAATGTGATAAAATATGTGCTATGTGCAAATTACAAGCGCACACACAAACAAAAACAAAGAAAGATAGATGGATACATATTTTATTGATCCTGAAGGAAATTCAATTTTCGGGAGAAACAGTGAAAGAAACATAATAATAATAATACTAATAATAATAATAATAACAGAGCAGTCCATCCTCTTGCATTCATCATTTATAGTGATACGTATGGAGTGTGGGACAAATCACTTTCAGAGGGTATCCGTGAGGCAGGACAGGGATAACAGTTTGTACCCAAAGGTGCTCGCCTTTCCACTTATGGTGCTGTGCAGGGGGTGCTGGGGGTTATCCAGGATGGACAGGACCTTGTTTAGGGTCCTCCTCTCAGCCACAGATGTGAGTAAGTCAAGCTCTGCACCCACTACAAATCCTGCCTTGCTCACCAGCTTATCCAACCGCACAGCGTTCTTCTTCTTGAGGCTTTCTCCCCAGCAGATCACAGCATTGAAGAGGACATGGGAGATGACTGGTAGAACATCAGCAGGAACTTCTGGCAGATGTTAAAGGATGTAGGCCCAAATACTTAAAACTCTCTACAGCTTCCACAGTGTCCCCCTCAATGATCACTGCTCCTTCTAAACTCCGCCACCATCTCTTCGGTCTTTGCGGTGTTCAGTTGAAGGTGGTTAGCCCTACACCAAACCACAAAGTCCTGAATGAGCTGTCTGTCCTCCCCTTTGTCACAGTTCCTGAGAAACCCCACAATGGCTGTGTCATAAGTGTACTTCTGCATGTGACACAGCTCTGAATGGTATCTAAAGTCCGACATGTAGGGTAACCAGAACTGGTGACACTACCGTCCTCTGTGGAGCTCCGGTGTTGCAGACAACAGTGTCAGAGGTGCTGTCCCTCAGTTGGTCAGACTGAGGTCTCCCAGTGACATCATCTGTAATTCAACTAACTAAGGCTATGTTCAGACTGCAGGGTTTAGAGCTCAATTGAAATTTTTTCGTGAAATCAGATTTTTTTTTTTTTTTTTTTTTTGTGAGGTCGTTCACATTTCCAATTAAATGCGACCTGTATGTGATCTCCAGTGTGAGCTTTAAACAGCCCAAAAGTGTCCCGCATGCAACGTCACATGCAGTGAGTGTGCTCAGTATTTACGGACGTAGCTTAAACATGGACACTAGCATTGAGCACCTGGTGATTTTAAATTTGCTGTTGTACCAGAGCCAGAACATGTACAGCTTATTTGTTTTAAGGAGGAGATTGTGAAGGAGAAAGACAAGGTTTTTGGCCATGGCGTTTTGTGGGGCAGTGGCAGCAACCTCCGTATAAAGGAACGTGTGGGTGCAGAGTCGCAGCCAAGAGTGGTGGGATTGATATGTGCTTCACTGCGTTACTGATACGGAGTTCATACACAATTTTCGTATGATGAAAAGAATGTTTGTGTACATTTGTGAGCACCTATTTGTACGACTCGCTTGTTAATGACATGTAGGTCGGATGAATGTGACCTGGCTGTTCAGACTGAAGTTGCTTGTCGAAAGATCAGATATGTATCAGTTTTAGGAGCACATATCAAAGTGGCCTGGGTCGCATTTGAAAAAAATCGGATCTGTGTCGTTCAGACATTAAAAGATTTTTCATTAAAAGATCAGATACAGGTCGTACAGGAGTGAAAAAATCTGATTTGGGTCACTTTAGGCTGCAGTCTGAACATAACCTAAGATCTTGATTAGTTTGTTTTTGAGCAGCGTGAGCGATTATAACCGAAGGGGGGGTTGGAGCCTCCAGCAGCAGCATGGTTGGGGTGGGGAGGGGCATTCTTGTGTCTGTGAAACTGTGGGTCTGTAATGAGGTTCAGGCTTATCTGAGGAGAGCTGGTGTTTGTACTGAGATATCCTGCAATGACAAAGGTTTAGCGTTTTAATTCACCGCGAGCTAATGTAATTTAAATACAGATATTTGCTCTACAAACGCGGTTGACATTTACATATCTGTGTGTGTGCAGAGGCGAGCCTGCTCACACCTGCAGCCCAATGAGATCTAAATGTGACCTCTACCGCATGACTGCAGGTCGTTGTTCAACTTTCATTTTATTATTTGTCTCTCATTTTAATAAGCTTCTTTGTTATTAAAGGTGCATTGTGAAACCTTTCTGGTGGAGGGTCCAACAAATATTTTTCTCCATGGAGATGTTTTGTCTAGAATGTTTCACAGTATGGTATTTAACCTTTCTATCTTCATGGAGACTAAACCAGATCAAATTATAGGGCAGATTTGTGAAGAGGCCACCCCACTCAGTCAGAATGCTTGTTTTTCAAGATATTTTGAGCAATAAAACCACCTGTAATTAAAGAAACGTAAGGTAGAGCTGTTTAATATCACACTGGAACATTCCAGGCAGAGCAACTGGCATATCCAATGAAACAAGCAGGTGATGGACCCCTAACTAAAAACTTACATAGCGCACCTTAAAGTATAAGCTTGAGGAAGCTGACCTATTATGCAAAGTTGACTTTTTAAAACTTTTAGCCATATTACAGGTGTTTCTTCTTCTCATCTGTCCACTCAAAGTTGGTTGTGAGTCATGTATGTTTGAGTGATCTTTATTTTACTATATTCAAGACATCATTGCTCCAACCTACCCCAGTTATCACCTCCACCAGTTCACATCCACTGTGACATATGTTTCCTCTCCAATTTGATTTTCTTAAGCAGTGATGCACACAGGATTCTGCAGCGTCCCATAGTCTTTTTGGTACAAATGAAAAAAAAAAATCTGCTAGTTGCTAGTGTAAGCTGCAGCTAATCATAGGAGGGCCCAGCAGCATGCAGCGCTTTGTTGTGGCTCCCATTGCACAATTAGCACTTGTTTCTTTTATGTTGTTGCAGTATTGTGATTTAAAATGTCAAAAGTTTAGCACAATGATCCATGGGTGTCATAGATTATAGATATTTAGCAGGCACAAGCACAGTATGTCTACTTTAACTAAAGGCATTCCCTGAATCATATATGTGAGTGGTGATAAGGAAGGGTTGGGGCGAGTATAGGGAGACAGGGCAAGGGAGAGACATTCTTGTGCCTGTGAAACTGCAATGGACAGTTCCTGGTGTTGACCTCTGCATTGGACAACTCCTTTGACCTCTGCTCCTTTCTCCTCTCCACATTCAAAACTATTCATAAGCTGGCTCCACAGTCCATCATGGTTGCCATGGTTGTGGTTGGCTGCTCTTGCGGCTGACTGGTTGGCACACCAAGCATTTTAAACGTTTTAAATTTATATGTCTCCAACTGGAGTATTCTTTGATACTGTCCTGCGTTTTGTTCCCCTCCTCATACTGCCCTGACACAGGATCTGATGACCCTGCCTGTTGCGCTGCATTGACACTTTTGTTTGCACTTTCTATTAATATTGTATT
The DNA here is from genome assembly GCF_026225935.1 of Boleophthalmus pectinirostris. Taxonomy (NCBI): domain Eukaryota; kingdom Metazoa; phylum Chordata; class Actinopteri; order Gobiiformes; family Gobiidae; genus Boleophthalmus; species Boleophthalmus pectinirostris. The sequence goes on along the minus strand of NW_026571152.1, from coordinate 12,917,748 downwards.
TTACAGGTCAATGTGCTTACATTGCCCTTCAGGGACAAATAAAGTGATATTGACAGACTGATCGATCTCTCCCCTCCTCATCCTCTCTCCAGCTCTCTGACCCTCCTGCCCGTCTCATCACCATGCAGGGAAAAAGAGAAGGCTCCTCTGCTCCCACTGCCCTGCAACATCGACTCTCTTTAAATCACAACACAAAACTTACCTGTTTAAGCTGCTCTATACCACAGTATGACATGTTTTTAACTTGTTGTGTACAGTGTCTTTGGGTGTTTTAAAAGGTGCTTAGGAAGAAAGGTGAAAAATGGTTGTACAACCCTGAAACTGGTAATGAACATTAAAATACAGAGCAGAGTGGACTTAAGTCTGACTGCACAATTAAAGCAGCTAACTTTGATAATATGGTTAAAGTACAATGAGCATTTGTTTCTATTTCTAAGAATAAACTCAAAATTAGATATTAATACATTTAAGCTGAGCAATACTTATGGCTACAGCAGATAGAACACTGACCTGTGACGTGAACAGTTTCTTCTTATGTTATTGATGTTTTAGTGAAAAGGGATGAGATGTGCAGCAGTTTCATTTGAGGGACGCATGCTGATTGTGCTGTGACAGCATTCTGAAAGGGGAGTGACTTAACATAGGAACCAAAGGGAGGGGAGACTCAGAACATCAAATTCAAAATGAAACTTAAAATAAATGTGAATACGTTGTTTATGGCAAGAATAGCATTTTCAAAGCTATAAAAGGTAATATGGTGATCTAAATATGTTATGTGTTAGCACTTCAACTAGTAGAAGTTTAATATCCCCTCTTTAACTCTGTGTTGTAGACTTCCCATTAAAATATTGTATTGCTCTTCCATGATCTGATGAGGCATTCTTTTCTTAAACCTCCAATTTGTGCTTGACCTTTTCTAGCCTGTCGGTGTTACTAAGGATGGTGTGGCTTTATTCACAACACAGAGTCATAACGATGGATCCCAGGAGACAGACAAATCAAATATGTTTAGAGAGGTTAATCAAGTGCTCTGCTCTGGCTCGCTGCATGCATGAAGGCTCTAGATTTTACTTACACATTTAACATATATTATTATTTAAAGCGGCTCTGCTTGTGTACAAGTCTCTCCATGGCCGAGCACCAAAGTACATCTGTGACATGTTAGTGTCATATGAACCATCTCGCACTCTGAGGAGCTCAGGGACCAGCCTCCTGCTGGTGCCCAGAGCCACGACTAAATAAGGGAAGTGCGCGTTTCAGGTTCATGCAGCTAAAACCTGGAACAGTCTTCCTGAACATGTGAGACAGACTCTTCTGTGACGCTGTTTAAATTCAGGCTCAAAACATTTCTGTTTAACTGTGTATATAAGTGAAAGGTTTTCATTCTGCACTCTTCTCTCCAATTTATGTCTCTCTTTTTTAATTTTAATCTTCATGATTAATGATTGATTTATGCTTTGATTTGTTTTTATTATGATTTGAATGTATTTCTTATCATGTGAGCTTTAAGCCATGTTATAATGCTATTACCTCCTCAAAAACATACCTGAAGTTGTGTTTTGTTTCATTCACACATGTCTGAGTAATCCTTTATTATTAGTCTGTCTACATCTCAAAAGCTCAAAATGCTCCATTCCACCTTGTGATGTCATGAAGCTGTAGTTTTCAAGTTCAAGACCGTCTTCTTCAGGACATGAAGGCGAAACAGGGCACACAAGTGTCACTAAATACAATTGCAAAGGATCATGAGACATTGTCATGTGAATATAGGAAAATGCATTGGCATCCCTCCCCATGTAATAAAGGACTTTTCAATTCGAAAAACAGGACCAAAACAGACAAGGTTCCAAAATAGGGCAATGACACCCCTACTTAAAATAGTACCCCAGCAGCCTGCTTAAACTAGTACCCCAGTACTCCTCTTAAGATAGCATCCCAGTAGCCCGCCTGGACAGAGCATCTCTGTCACCACAGATCACAGTGGTCCTGTGCAGGTGACTACATTCATTATACCAGTGTATAAAACCTATGACTCATGTCTTCTCTGTGTGGGTGGCTCTGAAGGTTAAGGAAATGTGAATGCTAATTCAATCAATGCTGCTCAAACACAAACACAATCATTCATTATATGAGTGGATTTAGGTCAATCAGGAGCAAATATGCATAATCTCACAACAGGACAAATGCTATCTGCTCATTTTATTAAAGGAGTCATATGGAAAATCAATTTGAATGAGCTGGCTCACACCAGATCAATTGGTGTAGCACTCTGTATTACATCTTACACATTGGTCAGTCTCTCGCTGAGAGCAGCAAATGACTACTGTCTGACTGGTCAAAGCATCAGAGCAGCACAACAAGAAAAAAAGTCCATCTTGAGAGATTCCAATTTGCTTTGCAAAGTTAGTTATGCTCTGCTAATTATCCAATCACTGCTGTGTCCAAATCTCAAGGTGTCTTGCACATCCCTCCGCTCCTCTCTGATGTCACATGCAGAGGGAGGACAGAGCTGTTGCTCTTTGGAGGACGTGTGGTGTCAAACGTTTGGCTCAGTTGCCAATCAATCCGGCATAAGGCCAAGTAACTGAGCCATAATGCCACCATATGCTTCAGCTGTGATTTCAGTAACCATCTTTCATTTTATTTGTTGGATAATCCTAAAGCTGTGTTTGGTTGTGGCATGCTGGCGTCTCCATGGCAGCACCTGTGTGCTGTGTGTTGCCCCCTCTGTCCCTCTGGGCATATGTGGGGTGCCAGTGCTTTGCCTAAGGCACTGTAGAGTAACTCTCCTCACTTCACTGCCTCTTCTTTTCTTATGGGACTATTATCACACCAGATTTGAGATTTGCTGTCCAACTCAGTAGTGAGTTGTACTCTACAACTTTGTCCAAATAGAAGCATAACTCTGGGGATTGGGCCCATAGTTTCCAAGGTCGCTTCTTTATAGTGACTTTGGAATCTTCAGGCTGCATTTGGGCTTACTCCCAAGAGGCACTTTCACATGATTTTTTATTCTTTTTTCAGTTCTGTTTCACATAAACACAGGATTAAAAGTGTCACATAGACCCTTAACTGAAAATCTGCTGTTTCTGCATCACTTCTGCAGCATTGAACAGGAAATGTTTTTTACTGTTATTTAAGTGTTTTAGATAAATATTGTGGTTTACACTTGTCATGAAGTGAAACTAACTCCAACCTGGCTTATATGGGCAATCCAGGCTCACCAAATCACAATTCTGTTTCATAAACAAGGCTAACCAAAGTTCATTGGGAGTCCCGCAATATAAAGCACCCAGATGTTTGGGACCAGACTAACTCTCTTAGATCAGTTTAAGTTTGTCTGCAAGAAACAAAGAAATCAAAATGCCAGCATAGGCACTCACACGTGTGTGTGGAAAGACTCAGTTTGAATACAGTAACATGACTTTTTATTCACGTGTCGCTTGAGACCTTGAACTAACAGCCACACGCTCCCACACAGTGGACACATGCAGAATCTGTGGACACTGGACACATGCAGAACAATCACAAAGCACAGAAATATATTCAAATAAAACATAGAGTTGCTGCTTACCAATTCACAACTTAATGCATACACACTCTCCACTGTTGGTGTGTGGAGACACATGCACACACATGCATGCACACATGCACACACACATGCATGCACACACACACGCATATACACACACACAGATTTGGAGCTCAGAGTTGTGACTACAGTGGGCCCTCTCTTATTTAGTCAGATCATAAAAATTGATGCACGCCTTGAGATGGAGTGTGGAGATTTTAGCCTAGGATTTCAGGATAAGGCTGAACTTGTTAAGCAATTCAGATTGAATACTCCCACAATGTAAATGATCCACATATGATGTGATCATTTATTACCAAATACCAGAAAAAAAACATAATATGTCTTTGATAAAGAGGAGAAGACTGAAATATAGAAATGGTTCTTTAATTGTCCAGTCATTGTTACCTTTTCATTTTAGAAATAAAAATGAATATAAAACACGCAGACTTCTGAGCTTAAGGTCGATAATACATTTTATCAGAGGTCTAGTCGCTGAGGAATGACCAAGGCCAAGACTTCCATTAAAATCTTCTGAAGAGAAATGCCACTGTTCTCTTGTATAGAAAGTCAATAAATATTTAATGTCCAAGAGTAGTATTTAAATGTCTTTTAACTTCAAGGCCAAATAATAATGTACTGTTCCAGCAGCCCTCTAAGCATTTACCACATGCACAATACAGACATCTTCATTTTAAACTGGATACATGTTGGAGCACTACTTTAGACTTGGGGCTGGAGGACACCTTTTCTCGAATTCTCTGCCACTTGAGGTGTGGCCTTCTTCTCACTACTTTGTAAGAAAATAAAACGTCTTGTCAGATTCTTTGGAAATTTATTCTACCAAACAGTTTGGAAATGAGGCCAAGACCATGCAGTAGTTTAACAATTTCATTAGATAGAATAAGCACAATAGATAAAGGTCCACAAAAGCTTCCTTAAAAATTTTATAGAGAAAATGTCCTCAGCTGGACCAAAGTTGGGGATAAAATTATTAGTGTACTGTATACAGTCAGTCCCAAGCGACCCTGGTTACACCGGGCGACTCCCTGGCCTGCAGTGGCTCCAGCAGTGCGTAATCATTGCCCCAAGTCCAGCCACTGCCACACCTCATATTTAACTGCAAATAGAGAAAAGTCTTTTTCAGCTCCTCAACTAGTCAGCAGCTTGGCCTCACACACACCGTATCTGCTTCTGGTCCGTTCTTGCCCACCTCCGGACTCCGTTAGTGCCTTGGAGTTGGGTGGCTGTACACAAAGAGAGTGCTCCTTAACTCTCGTCCGTGGTCAGGTCTCAATCACGCCCACAAAGTTCACAAAACACGTTCCTTTACTTAGCTCTTGTAAAGCGATGTATCAGTCCTTGATGGTGCGTCCCTCCACCTAGTCCTTCACCTTGCTCATTCCTGTTTTCCCGTCACCTGCATCCTGCTTCCACCTCTCTCTCACTGCTTTCCATTTTCTGCTTCCTGTCCTGTGACCCCATGCCCTCTGTCTGTCTTTTAAGAAAACACTGGTCCAACTATAGCCAACAGTATTGAGTGGGAGGGAATGTTCAATTAGTTCAGTCTGTTTCTCCTCCTCATTTAGTAAGCCCTTCACTCTAATGTAGCACAGCAGGTAAAATCACAGCAACAAACACAAACAAAAATAACCCAGAGTAGGCAAGGGTTAGTTCTAAACTTAGAAAAAAAAATGAACAAACATTTTCCTTTTCTTCTCACATTTGACATCTTCACAAGAATAGCAACATTAAATATGTATCTGTGGGGAAGCTGGCCCAAGTGGTTGAAGTAAGAGTCCAGTGAAAAATTTACCTTCACCAAACAAAATCTTTATTGCATCCTCCGTGTCGTGGGCAAAATTAAATACATATTTACAAAAAATAACTGTGCTTAACTAAAACAAAAGTAACAGAAAGTAACGCAACAAAAGAAAATAACCCACAGGCACCCAGCTGCACTGATGGTGAACTCCCCAACTGATTACACTGCCTCTACTTTTATACCGCCCAGAGACGAAGTCCCTCCCCCTGGGTTTACACCAACTCACAGGTTAAATTCTCACAATTTCCTCGTTTTCCTGGTGTGCTGCATTAGTTTATTCTCAGAGGCCTAATTCCCCCTTTAAACTAAACTGTGCTGCAACTCAACTAGAAACACTGAAACCAAAATTCTACAATCCAATTTGATAAAACAAAAGAACCAATTCTGAGGCTTCCCTCCACATGTTCTGGGCCAACACCTCCCCTTGAACCTATAAATATGGCTGCCGAAAGACACGCCTCCTCTTTGTTCCCAGACCATGTGGAGTCACAGGTAAGGTGGTAAGTTTAAACAAAATAGAATAAATTCATTTTATTTGGTTATGTCTAAAGTAACTGTGTGAATGTGATCAATTAAACTAAACAAAGACTAAATAAAACAAACCCGGGATAGTCTCATTTAGCTGTTTAGTTGATAGATAGATGTAAATAAGACCGTTACTTATCTAAGTCACGGGACAGGAAATCAGCAATGACATTTTTATGACCTGGTTTGTACTGGACCTTAAAACAAAATGGTTGCAGAGACAGGTTCCATCTAGTAATACGGGCATTAGTGTCTTTCATTTTATGTATTCACTGCAATGCATGGTGGTCAGTTTCCAACACAAAGTCTTTACCAATGAGATAGTATCTCAGAGTGTCCAGAGCCCATTTAATAGCCAGGGCTTCCTTCTCGATTGTAGAGTACTTTTTCTCTCTTGGAAAGAGTTTACGACTAATGTATTGAACTGGAAATTGGTTACCCTCCTCCCCTTGCAATAACACCGCCCCCAGTCCCACACCTGATGCATCAGTCTGTACAGTAAAAGGCAGTTCGAAATCTGGACACTGCAAAACTGGTTGCTGACACAAGCAGTCTCTCAGATCATTAAAAGCATGTACAGTTTCAGGAGTCCATTGTACCTTTACAGGGCTATTCTTACGGGTCATGTCAGATAATGGGGCGGACCTAGTTGCAAAGTCTGGGATCAGTCGTCGGTACCAACCAACTAACCCCAAGAAGGATCTCAGCCTTCTCTTGGTGTTAGGCAATGGGGTAGCAGAAATGGCTTCAACCTTCCCAACCTGAGGATGGATACCCCCAGCTCCAATCACATAGCCCAAGTACTGCACCTCAGGCTTGGCGATGTGGCACTTCTTGCCGTTGATGACAAGACCTGCCTCCTGGATCCGCCTGAAGACATCAGACAGATGCCGCAGGTGCTCCTCCCACGACCGCCTAAAGATGACGATGTCGTTGATGTATGCCGCAGCGTAGTCCTCAGCTCCTCTTAGCACCTCGTCAACCAGCCTTTGAAACATGGCCGGTGCTTCGTGTAACCCAAAGGGCATCATTCGGAACCTGAATAGTCCACTGGGCACTCAAAAGGTTGTCAGATCTCTTGAGGCTTCATCAAGGGGCACTTGCCAATACCCCTTGCAGAGGTCTAGGGTTGTCAAGCAGCTTGCCTGACTCAGCCGCTCGATCAGTTCATCTACCCTTGGCATTGGGTAGGGGTCAAAAGCAGACACAGCACTCAACTTTGAAAAGTTGACGCAGAATCTGAGCCTTGGATCTTCTTTTTTGGGAAACAAGACTACAGGGCTGCACCACTCACTGCGCGATGGTTCAATAATCCCAGTTTCCAACATCTCCTCTACTTCTCTCTTTAACTCTGGGACAAGTTTGGCTGGAATGCGGCAAGTGGTATCTCTGATTGGCTGCTGTTCTGGTGAACGTAGGTGGATCTGGTGCTGGATGAGGTGAGTATATCCAGGTCTTGCACTAAAGAGTTCATCGGTCATGTAGATTTGAAGGTCCTGTTGTTGCTCTGTAGTGAGATAACTTAGATCAGGGAACACTAGTGTCTCTGCTAGTGAAGGGAAGTACTGCTCCACAAGTTCCTCCTCGTCGATGACTGTACGGGCCAGAAGGAATAGCTGGTCTGGCCTGTCAACCCATTCTTTAAGCAGATTGATGTGGAATATTTGATACTTTTTCCGGCATTCTGGCATAAAAATTCATAGGTGACTGGTCCTGTTTTTTGATGGATCTCGTAAGTCCACTTTCTGATGTTGGCAATAACAGCAGGTCTTTCTGGCCCACCTGGAACACTCTTCTTTTGGATGCTTTGTCATAACCATGTTTTTGTCTCTGTTGTGTTTGCCCCAAGTTGTCACAGGCAAGCTCTTTAAATTGTTCCAGTTTGTCTCTCATTTTCAGTACATAAGAAAATTCATTACATCCTTGCTCTGGTGTTGGCTCCTCCCATGCCTCCTTCAGGACATCCAGAGGCCCTCGAACAGAATGTCCATAAAGAAGCTGGAATGGTGAAAATCCGGTAGAGGTTTGCGGCACTTTCCGGTAAGCATACAAAAGGAATGGAAGCCACTGATTCCAATCTGCTCCCGAATCAGCAACAAACTTTCTCAGCATAGATTTGAGTGTCTTATTGAAGCGCTCGACGAGCCCATCAGTCTGTGGGTGATATGGACTTGTCTTCCCAGGAGATTGTAGACTTGTTTCAGCAGAGTCGAGGTGAAGTTGGTGCCCTGGTCTGTGATGATCTCTCTTGGGATGCCCACTCTGGAGAAGAGCTGGATGAGGCAGGTGACGATCTGGCGTGCTTTGATCTTTTTCAGCGGAAACGCCTCTGGGTATCTAGTGGCATAGTCCGCCACCACCAGGATATACTGATGTCCAGCACTGCTCCGCTCCAGTGGTCCCATGATGTCCATGGCAATGCGAGAGAAAAGGGGTGTCAATAATGGGCATGGTAATGAGGGGTGCCCTATCTCCCTTTCTGCTTGGGGCTGTTAACTCAGGGCATGACTGACAGTACTTCACAGTATCTGAGTATTGCTGGGGCCAGTAAAACCTAGGAACCATTCTAGAAAATGTTTTAGCTTGGCCTAAGTGTCCTGCCCATGGAACTGAATGACTAAGATTAAAGACAGTAGGTCTCATTGTTTGTGGGACTACTAACTGGTCACCAATTTCACTTCATCTGTAAAGTATATCACCCTTTATAGCAAAAACTTCTTTCCCTCATGTTCCTTTTGTTGTTTCTGCTACACATTTACTGTACAAGTTAGCCAGAGTTGGGTCTTGTTTTTGTAATTTTGCAACATTGCTACAAATTGGCAACAAATCCGTCTCAATTGGTGTTAATATTTTTTCCTCCAATCTAGTTCCTTTGACTTTATCTTGTCTTTTGTGTCTTTTACTTTTCCTGACTTTACCATTGTTAGCATTTAGCATCTCTGTATTAGCGAAAGGCAACTCCTCCCATCCTGTTCTCTGCCTGGTTTCTTTCTGGTGAGTTTGAGATCTGGTAACCGCCATTAAACAGTCATTTGCATTAGATTTAGCTTTGGTAGATTGTTTAGCAGTTAGCTCCGGAAGGATTGGGACGTCTAGGCCTAATACAATTTGGTAAGGCAGCTGTTCTAATACGCCTACAGAGAGTGCAAAGGGCTGACCTTCAACCTGAACAGTAACTTCTGCAATAGGATAATCCCCGTGGATACACACAATATCAACTGTCCCTCTGCAAAAAATTACATCTTTGGGTAAGCTGTCCTGTCTGACCAGTGTGTGGTCACTGCCTGAATCTAGAAGGGCAATACAAGGTTTGTCATCTATAACCACCCCCATGATTAGCTCCTCCTGATGACCCTCCCAGCGGTCTACAATAGTAGGTAAGTTGGACACACTACACAAGTAGTTTTTACTAGACCTACTGTTAGCTTTGGGACACTGTGCTTGGTAACATGGTTTATATGTTTCAATTTTTCATTTGACCCTCTGAGTTTCTCTTCCCTTTGCTCTCTCTGTGCTAACTCACTCCCCTTTCAGAGCATTAATGAAACCACTGTACATCGTATCTATTTTGAGAAGATGCTATGTCAAGTTTTGTATCATGCTTTTATATATTTACAAAGAATTGTCTTGTGGGAGCATGGATGACATTTGGTTTGTGGGCTGAGCATTGTACAGAGTCTCATAGCAAACCATAAAGCCCGGGAGAGATTATTAAAATACTCATGTATGGACAAAAATCTAAAACCTCTTCAGGCATGTTTTTGATGAGGGAACCAGTGTTGGGAAGTAACTGAATACATGTACTGAAAAAATGTGTAGGAACTTCTCTGGTACCGTTACTCTTTCATTTGGTAGTATTCAGAATACATTTACTTTCCTAAATTAAAAGCAACACATGGTGGAACTTCATCATTAAATTTTGGCTTTACTTGCACAGTATTAGTGAGAGAGAGAGGAAAAAAGAGAACAGTGTATGAGTCCAAGTAATTTCCCTTCTGGATGAATAAAGTTTGTGTAAGTTTAAGTCTAAGAGTGTATGTGTGATTTTTTTCTAATTATACATAAATTAATGTATAACAAACAAACAAAAAATAGCTTTACACTATAATGTAACGCAATTGTATATTGATGTGAAAGTATTCCAAGTATTCAGCTCATGTAACCGAATACATTACAAATTACATTCTATTTTGAGTATTCAGGTATACTGTAACTAAATACATTTTCAAAGTATTCTTCCCATCACTGGTAGATAACATGTTAAACAGCTAAAAGAAAAATAATTTTGTTTTGATCTTTCTTTCTGGGGTCCACCACCTGGTTCTCTCCATATAATGTTAAGGCTTTGTTTGATATGACATTTATTTTTCTTAATTTATTCTATTACAGGTTGTTTGTGGCTAAAAATACTATGAATACCTGGCATCATGTACTTGTCTCCATGGAGATAGGTGCGTTAAATGCGAGGCAATAACATCTGCATAGAGCTGAGTTCTAATGAGGCTCATCGGGTCTGCATGTTTGAGTGATTTAGATGGTCTGAGTTAAAGGTCCTATATTAAACAAAATAGATTCTTGTTCTGTTAAAATGTAAAAATTGTTACCTCAAGATTCAAGATATTTATTTGACATGATTAAAAGAAACACATACATTCAGTAAAAAATGCACGTTAAATATATCACTCGACTAGGCCCGTGATTTAAAAGCAGCAGTGAGGAAGACCACTGTTAATAATAAATACTGTATACTGCACATAATGATGAGGTAGCTAGTAAAAAAAAATCTGCAAAAACATAACTGGAGGTTTGTTTCATTCACAACTGTTTGCTTAACCCTGATTATTGCTTTGTGATGTGACCATTTATTTAGTATATTCTATGATTCAGTGAAGATGGAGATGAAGATGTATGGAGTTTAAAAACACAGTGGAGCACTTCCTGTATTACATTTTATGGAACAGTGTTTTCTGTTTGAGAGAAGAACAGAATCTAAATATGCAGGGTTTGTGTGTTAAACATGTGTGAATGAAACTAAACACAACTCCAGGTAAAAGCACCAGTGCCAAAGGAGAGCTGTGTGGTCCTGTGAGCCTCTGAACACATCGTCCTGCCAGACACTGGCCCTACTCCACAAACAGGGATTCCAGTCAGTTACCAGATTTTTGGAATTGCTTTTGAGGAAGAGAGGCCTTTCTTCTTGTCTTTGTTAGTTTCTGTTTAGACAAAGAGTGGATTTGAAACAGAAATAAAGTCCAGAGAATTTACTCAATCAACTAAAAGAAAGCAGCACTTGTACAACGAGTGTGTGCTCACATCCACGTGCAGAGATTGACTGTACTGTATAATGAGTTTTAAATACATAGACAGGCTACTGAGGAGCATCCTTCTGTGGGGTGTTTGAGTAAGAAGTCATGACTTTATCCCTATCTGTAATTATTGTCCAATTTAGTTTCACTGTGGGAGCTGTCTGGATGTGAGGAGGCAGAGCATTCTACACCTTAGGTCACAGAGAGTTTGTTTTTTTTTAGTCTGGTCTTTGACACCATGAGCTGGAGCTTGTCATAATCCTGTATACTGAAATGGAGAACATGGAAGTTCCAAGAACTTCTGTCCTGTCCTACCCCTGGTCATTCAGATTACTTTCTACATGGCGTTTTAACTCAGAGCTTCATATTTCCTTGTGTCTATACTCCTCTGTGAATCACAGAGTAAGTTTTTTAGATAAAGTAACTAAAGCTTAGATCCATTAGGCTGTGTATGCTTAAAGTTCTCATATTATGCAAAATGGATTCTTGTGAGCCATGTCATTATGCTGTGATCTCATCACAGACATACCAGGAGTTGTGTTTTGTTTCATTCACACGTTTGAACAATCCTGCATTATTAGTTTGTCTATGCTCTATTCCACCTTGTAATGTCATGAAGATTGTTTTCAGTTTGAGAGAAGAACTCAGTCTAAATATGCAGGATTTGTGTGTTAAATGTCGAATGAAACAAAACACAACTTTGAGTATATTTTGATGAGGAAACAATATAGAACATAGATTATATCGGCCCTTTAAAGAGGGGGTATTATGCTAAATTGATTTTTTGGAGCTGTCTACCATATTATAATATTGTTCCCTCGTCAAAAACATGTTTGAAAAGGTTTAAGATATCATCCACACTCCTTATGGTTAGCTGTGGGATTCTGCTCACAAACCTTCATCACCCATGCTCCCACATGACATTTCTCCATAAATATTCAAAACAATAAACAACAATAACAACAACAATAAAAGGTAACATCATACCCCATAGAAGTAAAATACCACCTTTTTTACATCTTTTGTGACCCACTTAAAACTCACTTATGGCCTGTGTGCTGTGAGTTTGGAATCATCTGTGAATCTATTTATTGTGTGCAAATAATTCATGACAATAGTCTGAAGGTCGTTATGTGTCTGTTGTAGATATTGTTTTGATCATTGTGGATGCTGTTTGTTTGTTCTTTTATTCATGAACAATTCATTTAAACCCTGAGACACTTGATCTTATGCATTATTATTGTCATATATTTTTTATGCACCGTGTAGTGTATGTTCTTGTGTGGGTTTGGTGCAAACAAACCAAACAACAGAATGGACGTCAGACTGCCCTGCCTGCTCCAAGGCTGCCCTGCCCTCTCTGTCCCCAAGCTAGACCACATGTCTGCCTATGGTCAGAGACGACATTAACTATTGAAATGCAAAACATTTTCCTATCTTTTGGCATTTAAATGACTCCTACTCATTCCTCAGGTGGTACGGTTTTGCTGTGTTTCCAATGAGCTTTCATTATCAAATGCACACATTAACATATCACATTTATAAGAATGGTTCTGAAATACATACCTTACATTTATATGTAAAGTGTGTATTTCTCACAGTGGCTGTATTTTATGTTCAAACCATATAAGTTTCAGATGTTAAAAATGTAAAATTGACTAGTTTAAAGCTAATGCAGCTCTGTTACATGTTATATGATGTTTGAACAGGTGTTTTGTGAAAAATATCTTGCTGGATTTTGTTCCTGCTTTGTCTCTGGGACTTGTTAGCGTAACCTGAATGACCATGGTGTTTGAACATCATTGGTAAAAGAAGCTTCAATTCTGTCAACTTGATAAAGACCGAACACTGGATGTTTCATCACCCGTTCACGTAGCTTCAGCACGCAGCCTCTAAAACTTGACATAACTTGACATTAACCTTTGCATGTATCTGCATTTTGATCGATATTCAATTCACCTGTAGTTTGTTCATTGTTATTCACAACTTTATCTCACTTCCCTCTGGTCAGTGTAACTGATGCCCTCCTATTGCCTGCTGTCCCCTAAATGCCACTCCTGTTCACTGATCCTGTTGCCACATCTGCAGCCTGTCCATCCTGGTTTAGTCCCAGTTTAGTCCCATGGATCTCTTCTTCACTGTGGTTCTCCTTGAGGTTTCTCTTTTTGCCCATGTTTTTGTTGTTGTTGTTGTAGTGTTCTTTTTAATTTTACTCTTTTATTGTTTGATTTTATTTTATTTATTTTTTGAGTTGCTCCTGCAGAAAGAGAGTCTAAGGACAGGGGGCGCTCTGGGACAGTTATACTTACCATGTAATTGTCTTCAAATTTCTCAATAGGGCATCAGTTACAAAGTCCCCCGACTCCCACTCCAAGTAATTATACATTTTAACTAGAAAGTATATGTCATAAAAAACAGACATTTTCAAATGCTGTTAGCAGAATGTTGCTGCACACCATCCCTGAACATCAACTGTAACACCGGTTAACTTACAGCAGCTACAGCAAAGGGCTTGTGTGCAGACTCTGTGGATTCAACACAATCAAATTCAAATTCCCACACTCTTGTAAATGAACAATCATTTGTTTCATAGAAACCTTGCATTAATTTCAAAGAAAGCAAACACAAATATGCATTCACAGTGACTACATTTGATGCCAGAAAGTGTGTCAAATCTTTAAAGTCTCTTACCTGAGTTATCCACATGCTTGTTTTCTATGAATGCTGGTCATCTGCTTGTCTCTTATTGACTAGTGATTGTTTTGCTGTTGGATTTTTTAATTTTCTGTGGGTCAAATCAACTATTTTGTGAAGTCCTGTAAGGACTGCTGTTGTGATTTTACTTTTACTTTTCTAATTTCTTGGACTGCTACTTTGTACTTCTACTTGAGTAATATTATTTTGAAGCAACGCTCTTACTGTTACTTGAGTACAAAGTTTGACTTCACCTTTGATGACAATAATAATAGTGCATCACAACCTTGCCAAAGCCTCTCAAAGTGAGACACTGTTGCCATTATTCATTCACTCCACACCCGGTGGTGGTAAGCTACTACTGTAACCACAGCTGCCCTGGGGCAGACTGACAGAAGCAATCTTCTGACCTTCAGATTGTTTTCTAACCACTGACCCACTGTGGTCCCTCAAATAATAATGGAGAGTATTGCTCTTCTGTAGTCTGATGCAAAACTCCCGAACACACGATCTTGGTCCAGGGAAATAGGTGAGATTTACAGGAGCACAGCGCCCACTGCGGGCCCCTCTGAGTACTCACAGTCAGCCACAGCCCCACATATACTGTCGTTATTATTAATTACTGATTATCATAAATGATACACTTGATTGATTAGGGAGCAAAACAAACACAATACATTACATACATACATTATTATGTTTTCATTATGCATTAAATATATACATTACACAGTACAAAGTAAATAGAAGACAAACGAGGCCCAAAGGAACTTGAAAAGTAGTCAAAATAAAACGTATGCCTAACCCTTTATTTAGTATTTGCATCTATATATAGTGAACTACACTAGAGCAAATTAGTGACTCCTTTTGCCAAAGTAATGTTTTTGTAATTCAGTGTTTCTGGATGGTTTAGTTATTGTAGTGATAGGACTTAAGATGTAGTTTTATGTCATACTGTGGAATATTATAGCAAAACAAATATCTTTTCCATAGAAACAAGCAGTAGGAGGCCCTTCTCCAGGCCAAAGAGTCAGTAAGCCCTCTCATAGTAGGGACATGTCCAATAAACACGACCAATACAATATAGAAAAATAAAAAGAAACTTATGTCTTTATTTTAGTCTATTTTTGCTTTAAAAAGGTATAGGCCCTACATACTTTGGGTTTATTGTGACAGGCTCCATCAGGTTGATCTTATAGTGTCCCTGTTTCTACTGTTTGCGTCTTTGGAAATCAGAACATTTGGCCCCAAACCACTGAGATGATGACATGCATAGATACAACTGTCTTCATTTGAGTTTTTTATTTATTTATTTTTTTAATTGAGTTTGAACACCAAATTTCTGCTGAGTAATATTATTTTCTCCAATCTTTCTCCCTATATATTCATATAATAAGCTTTTAACTACTAGGGGGCACTACAAACCACAGAGCTTTGTCTTTAACAAATGGAAGAATGAGCCTGATGAAAGTACAGAAATTGATACACTATAAAAAAAATATGCAATTACACCTAACCTTTACGTGACCACCAGACCACCAGACCAGTACTCTGACAATGCCGAGGTCTGTGTTTTGACAAAGAAGTAAAAGTGTTTGAGTTGATGCATTTCAGCAACCTAATAAAAAGACTATTGGGTCATTCCACGCCATTTCATCAAATTTCCGGAAAATCTCACACATCATGATTTAAAAAAAAAATACCAGCTGGTCCCTTACTATCATGTACCAACCCTGTAAAATCTGAGTCATTTTCGATCAATACTTTTCAAATCACAGCTCATTTAGTGAGGGCGGTATGTGTCCATTTACGAGCCCAATATGAGCATCATTTTTTGTCGTTTTCACAGGTCAAGATCTCCAGAAGTATCACACACAGAGGACTGACATTTTGTAGGCTTGTAGTCCTCTACTCTGTGTTCAAGAAAAATTGTGTCCACATAAAGGAAGAAGTACAAAAAAAGCAGCAGATGTGACGTATGCACTAGACTCACACAGTTCACACACAGGCACACACCTGCTGTCATTTATTCATCTTAAATTAGTGTAGAGAGGGATGGATCCAAAACAGGACTAATACTACCACAATAATGTAGTGTGCACACAAACATGGTAGTGAATGTAAACAGTGTCCGAGTCAGTCATGTACAGAGCATTCTTCAATCTCATCACACGTCACATAAAACAGGGAACATATTTAGGAGTTTCGATCGTGCGCTTTTCCATCAACAGGCCAAAAGTCTTCTTATATACAATATTATCAACACAGTCATTGTTTAGTAACACATGGTGGGAAACTGAGACAGACAGATTAATCAAACTATTGTGGATTTAACTAATAATACTTCACTGAATTATAAATGAGTAATGAGAGAATTATGTGGAGTTAAACACTGACTGCCCACTCAGGATCCGAAAGTGCATTTATTTTTCCCATAGACTGCGCGGTCGCTGTCTGCTCCGTGCCTGTTTGCGTGCGCTGCGGCTTTGTAGTTTACTGAAGTCGTGCTGGGACACTAGAGTGGATTCGTGTATAGGGCGCTCTGGATTGCGGGGCACGCAATCGTTTTTTGATGGGGTTGGAGGTTTAAGAGGGCGTCTAACAGCCTGGAAAATACGGTATTTATAAAGTTTCAGAAAGAAATTTCAAATAATAAGATCTTGTGATTGTTAGCTACCACATAATTGATTTACTCTGAGCAAGCTTACAATCTTTTAATATTTTTTTTTCTAAAAGTCTATGGGAAAAATGAATGAGACATTTACTTCAGCAATCAGGGAGCAAGCGTTCACTGTTGAGATCCTTTGATTTGTTAAGCGATGATGTCACTTCTGGGTCCAATTAGAAACTTCGCAGCTCATTACAAGCTTTGTTTTTGTTCTTTATTCATCAAACAAGAGCCAGTTACCTTTCAAAAGTTTATGTTAAACCACAAACTGGATCAAATATGCAAATAATGGAGTAATAATTTATCATAACATAAGATTACCAACGGGTGTATCTCATTAACCAACAGTTATAGGTGACTGTGAGTTAATAAGATACACACCTCCTTATCTCAACTGCCCTGTTACACTTTCTGTCACAGTTACAGTTATCTACAGATCTATAACCTTGTAAAACAACTGCAATCTTTTTTTTAAAGAGGGAGTATTGGGGGTATTAACTGCTAACAATAACATATTTAGATCACCATGTTACATTTTAATATTTTGAAAATGCTATGTGTGCAGAAGTTTCCTCTAAGGAATGTACCGCTAAGGAAACTACTGCACATGGCCTGAGGTTTGAGAAGTTCTTGTGGATGAAGAACTATCGTGTGGGATCATAAGTAACAAAGGTGTGTGGACTGAGCATTGCACAGAATCTTACAGCTAACCGTAAGGAGGGTTCGAATAGACCCGGAGAGATCACTAAATACTCAAACATGCATGGATGACATTTAAAACCTCTTCAGTATGTTTTTGATGAGGGAACAATATTGTAACATGGTACAAAGTAAAAAAAAAAAATTTAAAATTGCATAATACCGCTTCTTTAATGTGTTGTTGCTAAAAAAGTGAGTGCAAGCATCGTTTTCAATCTGCTGATGGACTCAGAAGTGACATCACACTTAACATCTCCTGTTTCAAGGGCTTCAGCTCGGATCACGTAGTTTGAACAGAACACAGCTCGAGGGGCTCCATCCCTGAGTGTTGTCTTCAGGCTCGCTGCAATCCAAACCATCTTAGGTGAGTCCGCTGCTCCGAGGGACACTCCAAAAACATTAAGACACAAGAAACGCAAACGCAATTACACCTTTTGAAATGTTGCAAAGAATACATCACCATGGCAACAGAAAAAAAGTTTGTAGTTCTGAGATGGACAGGCTCATGGAGATGCGGAGGGCTTCCGGCATAGCAGAGGCTGAACTGAAATGCCGGGACTCTGTGCTGTTTTATTGTGGCGTTTGCACAATAAGCCTAGACATCCACTTAGCGAAGAAGCAGGCAGCGTGTGTATCTTATAAATAAAAGAGCAGCCTGACTCCAGAGCAGCTGTGTCAGCCCTCCATGCCAAAGTCCTCAGTGAACTTCTTGACTTTGAGCAGGTCTTCAGTGTTGACTGTGGGCCGAGTGGTGGACAGAGAGCGCAGCATGTCCGACTGAAAGCAGAGCAAAAATACAGCTATTCAATATCAGACTTTGAAATTCAGTTTGAATATGGGCTGAACATATCGTAAATAAATGAAAATTTAATATTCTGATGTTCATTTTCATAAACTTGACCTATTCGTGTCCCCAGATTCAAGGTAAACATGTTCAAATCAAATTCTAATATTGATTTGTTTAAAAAAAAAAAAAAAAAGTAGCATTTAAAACAAACATTTTACCATGCACACTATAGGCTCCAGAAGCTTATCACTAGGCACATCCATCCAGGTCATCTCTATGGCAGCAGGGTCACCAGGGGAGCAAGGGGTCAAGAGGTCATCCACCATGACCTGGTTGTTACTTCGGGAAGGACCACACACCTACAACACAGAAACAGTTTGTAATAAAGCTGTCAAAAGTATAGAAAAATCATACTAAACCATACTACCATACCATCTAGTAAAAAAAATAGAGCATCAATCTAGTTTCAATACTAAAAGTCACATTTACAGGACAGAAATGAACCTTTCCTGAATTGTTATTAATCATCATTGTGGTATTGAGTATTGAGGTAATTCCTTAGTACTGATAGCGAGTTTGAAAGAGTGATTTGTGGTAAGTCTTGTCACAATACAAAATGTTCACTCAGTGAGTCTGGTAATCTCATTGGGCTCTTCCTGTATAAATAAAGATAAATGAAAAAATGCTTATTCTTTATGCTTCATCCATAGACACAGCTCACCTTCTTGAAGTGTGTGGCAGACTGCACTTTGCGCACAGGCTGCATGAGAGCATCCCGTACGATGATGCTGATGTCAGCCCCTGAGTAGCCATCGGTCTTGTGGGCGAGCTGCCTCAGATCTGCATCACTCAGGCTATGAGGCGTGTTCCCCAGGTGCAGCCGGAACATGTGTGCTCGTGCCGGCTCCTCTGGCAGCGGGATGTAGATCCTTTTCTCAAATCTACCGCCACATGGTACATCAGTCACAACAAGTCTACAGATTAAATATGGTGCCTGCCTTACACTAAAGTCACTGGAATACAGAAAATGACAGACTAAACACCTCAACTCCACACACGTATCAAGTACCAAGTATCAAATACAGCTGATAAACTGGGCCATACCTGGAGGATTAAAGAAGAGAGTGAGGGAGGAGGTGCGGGGTCTGAAGGTATAACAACAGTGTGAATGGTTAAACAGGTATCCACGCTTCAGACCCCACCCCCTGTAGGCAGTTGTGTAGGGCCTTTCTGTGTACCGTCACATACTACCTACACAAAGTACTTGAAACTCCAGTGGCCAATGGAGGCAGTTTTTGATTGATTTTGAACATAATGACGCAAATGTATCAGTTTACACAAAAATTTCCCCCAAAAATGACTTAGAACAGAGGACAGTGCTTTTAAAACACCTTATACACAGTTTATAAGTGAAGAAAGTTTAGTTTCACTTTTAACAGTGCTGTGTGTGAGACAGTTAACACTTAACCTGTTATAGTTAAACTGGTTTATCATTCAGATATCACTTTGAATCACTCTGGCTTCTATGGTCTTCTGTCAAAGGTTTTATAGATCTGGATATGTTTCTTTACTTTGTACACTTCAGTCACACTTTTCATGAGTGCAAACAGAGTGGTCACCTTCTGCGTATGGCTGCGTCCAGGACCCAGGGGATGTTGGTGGCTCCCAGCACCAGGATGCCATCATTATTGTTGCCCACACCTGCAAGAGCTTAGCTTAGTCTCTGCAGCACAGTACACACCTGAGCACTTGGGCTTGTTCAGGTCACAATTATTGATACATTATTGATACTTTGCAGTGACATCATGCTGCAGGGATCTACATGCATGCCTATGGCTGAATCTCCAACAGTTACCATGGTGACACAATGTACACAGAAGCAATCACTGATAAATTTTCAGGAGACTGTGATAAAAAAGCACCTGTTGGCTAGTCAAGTCTAACTTGAGTAACAGAGCTTCAAATAGAGCAGTGCCTCTGATTAGCTTCCCCCCCCCGGGGAATGTTGATGACATCAGCTGCAAAGTGTCAATATATTGCGTTTCAAAATGTGTTATATTGACAGACATAAGCTTCAGAGTGGAGGTGCTCAAAGCTTACCCTGCATTTGCACCAGAAACTCAGTCTTGATGCGTCGCGCCGCCTCACTCTCGTTCTCGTTTCTGGAGCCGCACAGTGAGTCCACCTCGTCAATGAAGATGATGGAAGGCTTGTGCTGCCGTGCCAAGTCAAACAGATTCTTCACCAGTCTAAAACACAGGGAGGAAATTGACAGGAGCAGAGGAGGGCAAAGAGGAGGCCGAGGTGCCAGGAGTAGAGGGGTGCTCTAATCACAGCTGCTCATTTGTAGCACTTGTCTCTGTAGTGCGGAAGGTAAATAACAATAGTACTTCGATTTTGAATCTAACCCCAAATTGACCATGCGTCTCTCCCATTGGTTAATCCACCTGTCAGTCAAGCCAAATTGAATTTGAGGAGACAAAATATAGTTCCAGGCGCCGTTTTGTAAAGTTTTGTCAAAGCATGTGGTTCTGCCTGGACAAGTTCAGGGGAGGGGAAGCATACAGGTGTTAGGAAGCAAACCTACTTTTCACTCTCTCCCAGCCACTTAGACATCAGATCTGAAGAGGACACTGAGAAGAAGGTGGAGTTGTTGGCTTCAGTGGCCACTGCCTTGGCAAGGTAGGACTTTCCTGTCCCTGGGGGTCCAAAGAGTAGGATGCCCCTCCATGGAGTCCGCTTCCCTTAAGGCATTTCACCAAATAATATGAAATAATAATATGGGAGTGTACAGGCTATAAAATGAAACCAGGCCACAGGTACAGTACCTGTGAACAGATGTGGGAATTTAATGGGCAGGATAACAGCCTCCTTCAAAGCTTCTTTAGCTCCCTCCAGCCCGGCCACATCACTCCACCGCACATTGGGCTTCTCCATGACAATAGCACCTAACACACACACACATCACGCACAGATTTTTTAACTTAATCTAAATTAAATTTAATAGACTCAATGGAGACCAAATGAAACAATTAAAACATTTTTGTAAATTTGTATTAAATAATCAGCCCAACAATAACCACAAATGGAAAATGCCATGAACTTTACTTTAAACTGCAAAATAAAGTGGCTGCAGTGTTGCATTGACCTGACACAAATCTGGAACCACAGGTGTGAAGCATACTAACAGGACAGTAGAGGGCAGCATTAGCTTGCAGCTCCAAGCAGTAAACAACAGTATTTCTAACTTCTAGTAAGTAACAATAGTGATCAAATCAACTTAAAATTCAATTATGATGAAATGCTGCGATAATTAGCATAAACAATTCATTTCAATATTTAGCATATGAGAATATACAGGCGTTCTATTATTGGTGTGCAATATAAAACCTAAGATCTTGTGATAATATGCTAATGTGGAGAAATGGTTCTCCGATGAGCTCTATGTTGCCAGGTACAGATGCAACATTTCCAGTCATCTGTCAAAGGCCTTCAAATTTACATCAGACCTCCTCTCGACTTACCCATTAACTGCTCCTGGAGCTTTTTCTTCTCTGGGTTTTCTCCTTCACTGTCACTGTCGCTCCTACAACACAAAAATCAAATTAAATCAATTCAAATGTCTTTATTCATCAGTTAGGACAGCGCGCAAACAGGGACACAATAAAGAAAGCACACGTTATTATATCACAAGTATACAGAGGGCAATAATAATTTACACTCAGACTTACTTGTCATTGCTCTGCGCTTCCTTCACTGGTTTCTTGCCTTGTTTATCTTTGTTCTTCAGGTAGTCTTTGAGTTTTTCAGCTCGGTCCAGGTACTGCATACACTTGGCCCGGATGCTTTCTTTTGCCTTGTCACTGTGGGCCTCATCTAAAGAACAAGATGTTTAGTCACTTGTTTATTTGAAAATTCAATTTCAGGAAAATGCAATAATT
The DNA here is from genome assembly GCF_026225935.1 of Boleophthalmus pectinirostris. Taxonomy (NCBI): domain Eukaryota; kingdom Metazoa; phylum Chordata; class Actinopteri; order Gobiiformes; family Gobiidae; genus Boleophthalmus; species Boleophthalmus pectinirostris. The sequence goes on along the minus strand of NW_026571152.1, from coordinate 12,895,732 downwards.
ACGACTAAAAACATGTGGATAAGATGGCACTCACATTTGATGGCATGTAGGAAGTACTCCACAGAGTGCTGGTACAAACGCAGGGCCTCCTCATAGTTCTTTGCTTTGTCCTCCTCAGTCGCTTTGGTTACGAGATCAATTGCTTTCTGTGATTAATAAAGGCACAGTACAACACTCAGGCTCAGTATTTACATACTATTATCACTAGTATAGTATATTATACAGTATTAGCCCATAAAGCTGATAATGCTGTGGAAATGCCAACGTCGAGGGAAAAGACTCTGCCCCAGTGACAGGACAGGATCTCAGTTATGTATGAAGAAATACCACACATACGTACTTATAGCATTCTGGTGTTAAATTAAACTGTCCAGGCACAGGGGCACAGCCCATCTCTGTGACACTGAACAGACCCGTTATTTTCTGCGCTGCTCCTTAACCCATCTGTTTCCACGAGTTCACTGTGCTGGGTCGTAGTGTTACACATAATAGTGAACATATAAAACCATCATTGTTCTAACATGACATCAATGGACACACTGCGCCGTTTGTAGTTAGCTATAGCTCGTTTGCTTGAGCCTGCTGCCATACACATACATGGCCTGCTATTAGCTTTCTGTTAGCATGCTGCTAACCGTGATCAAATGTCACCTGTAATGTTGACGTTGTCATTTCATCTCACACAGCTCCACACAGCACACACGTTTTTGTTGTGCAGGTTAAAAACGCAAACGGCTCCCGTGGCTGCTCCTTAACGCTGTGGACATGTCAGATTACAGATAGCTTCTGTTGCTCAGTAGCTCACGCTAGCACGTACATAACGGGACATAACGGGACATAAACACAACATCCGGTCCGCACAGTCACAACATCCGGTCCACGCTGTCATAATAAGATACTAAAAGGCTAACGCTCAAAAAATCAATCAAAAACTTTCAAACTTTAAATAGCTCCATGAACAAATCATGACTAAAACATTGTCTTAATAACATGACAGCAAACTTGGCACAGGTGACATAAGTGGTTTTATTGATATTTACATGAGGTTATTATAACATTTTTATTAATAAACATTGCATACTTGTCAAGGTAGAAAGATCTAAAATACTTGCATAATACTACAGCAGCAAATATGCTATGTATTTGAAAGATTGTGTCACGCACGAGCTGCCACCAGGATCTCACTTTGGTCGCTGCTTTGCATAGAGGCTTTTTTTAATAGAAAAAGACCTTTTTCAAATGTGTACAGCGCACATTCACAGGTTAGTGCATCATGGACAGTCAATAAGAGCAGTCAGAGAAGCCCAGCAGGAGCATGTCATCACATTATAGAATAAAAACAAAAGTCTAAAACTACATATGAGACTGAATCTGTGAATAAGTTAAAATAAACAGCTCTTTTCAGTGGGCCCAGGCAAAACAGACTTCCACTTAACAGGCATATATTATGCTATTTTCTGATGTATGTCGCAATGTTGTTTCAAAAACATACCTGGCGTTGTCTTTTGTTTTATTCACACATGTTTAGTCAATTTCCACAAACACTCAGAAAGTGCTAAACTGTGTTTTTAAACTCCATACACCTTCAGTAGAATCATTTGGATAATTTCAGCTTTAGAATTTCCAGTCTCTACTAAACAAAAGCTAAAAAGGTAGCTGTTAAATTGAAACTACTGCTTCATGACATCACAAGGTGGAAGAAAGCATTTTAAGCCTTAGAGGTGTAGACAGAATAATTAAGTCACTCAAACATGCAGTGAATGAATTAAAACGCAGCTCCATGTGTGTTTTTGAGGAGGTAACATTATAACATGGCTTAAAGCTCACAGGAATCAATTCTGCATAATTTAGGCCCTTTAAAATTTAAATGGAATAGTAACATATCGATTCAAATACAGTCTTTACGACCTTTTGTATGATGTTGTCACTTGCTCCCTTTAATATGTCTGAGGAATGTAACAGAAATAATCTTCTCAGCAAAGCTGAAAGTTGCCAAGAGTTAAATGCAGTGGTCATGGAGTCTTATCATATCATTTAAGCATTTATGATGAGTCAGCACATGCTGGATACTGCTTACGCACATATATAAAGACGAGATAAAAACATACTAAAAACTAATTTAGATTATTACACGTTAAAGGATTAATACTATTGCTTGTACAAAATAAAAGCTTGGGTTCTACAGTTGTGACAAGATAAGGAATCATGTCAAGATTGTCTGACTAAATGTCTCAAGGCACTATTGGCATCCTGACTGTGCTTAGACTCTACAAGCATACACAGTGCAAGGCTCTGACAGAGTAACAGCATAGGTCACTGGAGGGCGGCTGTAGGCAAATGTGAGCTCCATAAACATTAGAATTAGTAGACGCACATTCCACTATAAAGCTATTGATCACTGGCCACCAAGCTAATATGGGAACCTTGGGTCAGTCTACTGTAGGTTTGCTAAGTGTGATGTCACTTCCGGGTCCAAGGCACATCTGTTGATTGAAAATGATTGACGTTTACAATTTACTCTTTTTTGATTGTGACAACATATCTCACATTAAAAAGGGATTGCAGTCATTTTAACACTTACATGATTTTAAGTGTGACAGGAAGTGTTCAAGGTTGAGGTAAGAAACTAGGCTAAGCTGGACTGGCAGTGGGTGATATATAAATACTGCTAAATCTATATAATGTAAGGCAAGATTATTACTACATTATTTACATAATTGATACAGATTGTGGTTAAACAGACACTTTTCAAAGATAACCGCCTCTGGTTTGATGAAAGCTAGAAAGCTAAAAACAAAGCTAGAAATCAGCTGTGAAGTTTCTGATTGGACCCAGAAGCGACATCATCACTTAAAAACTCCATGGGATCAAAGGGTCACTATTAGCAGCTCATCAACACCTACAGCTCCGTCCACATATACAACAGTCTCAAATGAGCGACATTCCTTTGCTTTGTGTATTACATGGAATGGGTCAAAGGCAATGTCTCTAGATTGGTGTTCCCCATAGGTTTCCCTGATGTGCAAGTTACAAAAGCTCAAGGAAAAGTCTCAGGCACCTTTCTTTTCAGCATGTGTGGGTTGTCTTGGTTCGGCAGCACTACCTCAGGCTAGTGTGAGCTGTACAAGGACACAAGGAAAGCTGTGGCAGACGTCCCTAGTCAGAGCCGCGATGAACCCTGAGAGCAGGCCCACCTGGAGGTCAGGTCAGGTGAGCAGGCCCATGCGACTGAGCTTAGCCGACAAGAAGGAGTGCAGCACAAACACCACAGGCTTGGGGCCAGAGTGGAGGTCCAGCACCTGTAGGGGACAAAGTGAAGTACATGACCACATGTCCAGCTGAGGAAAAACAGTAGTAATACCTAGTAGGGTTGTCAAAAGTATCAAAAATCACTTACTAATCAATACCAAAAATAGTATCAAAAATAGATACTCATTTAAGTAGGTATCAATACTAAAAAAAAAGTCATTCACAGGACAGAAGCCTATCCTGAATAGCTTTAGAATAATCTTGAGCTGTATCAGAACAAGTATAAGACCACATAGAGTAGTATATGCCGATGGACTAGTATGGACGACTGAGGGATTACACAGGTATAAGACCACATGGTAATGAAAATCACATTCTATTGTCTAAAGAAACAATGTTTTTTTTATTATCATCATGGTAACTGAACACTAACACCTAGTGAAAATGCAGGTAACATGTCTTCTCCAGAAAGTTTAACCATGACATGTGAAATGTCATGATGAAGAGGTGGGGCTAGCAACAGAGGAACTGTTCTGCTTTTTTAACAGGAAGTCACTAAAACATATTGCAGTGGTCAGTTTCAATCAGTATGTTTTACAATGAACAAAATGGAAAATAATTATCTGTATGGCATATTTCTTTATCATTAAATACAAAATAAGGAGCATAATGTCATGATATGGTTAAACTTTCTGGAGAAGACACATCACCTACACGATTCCATGAAAATAGAAAGTTAATACCATACTTAGGAATCTTCTCTGTAGAGATAGATACATTCTATGGCATACTGTGGAAGACACTACCATTAACATTTCCACAAAAACAAGTAAGAAGAGGCGCATATCCACCCAAATATGATTCAGGCTTATGGAGTCATCTCACAGTAAAGATGTGTGCTTCAATGCAAAAAAAAATGTATTTATTTTTATGTGGCCTTTTCGGCTTGTCAAAGCCTGATCCCGTCAGATCTCAGAAGCTATGTAAGGCCGGGTCTGGTTAGTACTTGGATGGGAGAACACTGGGAAAATCAGGTGCCACAGTGGTGCGCCAGTTGTTGTGTCCTTAGGGAAGGCACTTCACCCACATTGCCTAGTATGAAACTGGTGAGTGATGGTGGTGGTCGGAAGGACTGATGGCACTGATTGGCATGGCAGCCAAGCTTCTGTCAGTCTGCCCTAAGGCAGCTGTGGCCACAATAGTAGCTTACCATCACCAGGTATGGAGTTAATGAAAAATGCTCTGTAAAGAGTCTTTGTGGCATATGTCTGTAAAAAGCACTATAAAAATAAAGACTTACTTTTGTCTATTTTTTGCCTAGAAAGCACTAAACTTTGGCTTTTAATTTTTGTAACCTTTCCTCATATAAACACTGCAGATATAGGATCTTGTGAGGTCATCTGAAAGTGGTCCTCAGTACATGCACTTAACAGAAATCCTCACCATTTCTCCTTCAGGACCTCCAAAATCCAGGTACAAGTTCCGCACTCCATCGTCAGCAGACATCTTGAGTTTTTCATAGGGATACCTGTAGAGCACAGCGCCCCCTGCTGCCTCATCTGGCTCTCGTGTCACAGTGAATCCATTTTCATAGTGCAGGGTGAGACGCACGTCCTGCCTGTTTAAGGTGCAGCCTGACACAACAAACAGACAAAATACACAGTATTGGAGCAGAATAGGAGTATTACACTTGTATTGGATTTTCATTGTTAATGCCTATTTAGATCGCCATGTTACCATTTATTATTTAGAAAATGCTTTATAATATAGCAAGTTTTCGGCAAATATAATATTTGCCGAAAACTTGTCAAGTCTTTTTGTATTGTTTTGGAAAATTGTCGTTCTTAAGCATGGATTACATGGTTTTGTGGGCTGAGCATTGTACTGTGTATTGTAGTGCTAATCGTAAGGAGTGTTCATACAGGAGCGATCACTTTTATAGATGGCATATATATCTTCATGGTTTTAAGAACATCATTAGAACATGGCAGAAAGCTCCAGAAAGTTGATTTTGCATGATTCCCTCTCATACTTGTGTAAAGATTGTGGCTCCTCTGGCCAAATCTCCAAACTGGTCTTAAGTGTGCTCACTAACCTATGGACACCTCTTTGATGAGCTCGGCTGCAGCATGCACACCCTGCACCAGAGCTCGTGTCCATGATGACAAGTCCCAGTGGGTCTCCACCCTGAAGACATGCGCCTCCACACCACGTGCTGTGCCTGTGCGAGTGGCAAACAGCAGCTCGGAGCCGTGGGACGGAGAGCCTCGTGTGCTGCCAGAGTGTACCAACCTGAAACACAGCACACACAGTGTACCAACCTGCAACACATACACTGCATAGAGAATGGCTACAGGAGAAGACAGTAGTGTTACCTGGTGGCCAGCAGAGGATGTGTGAGCAGAGGCATGGCCCAGGCCTCTCTGGTCCAGGGCACGGACTGGAATAGCAACAGGTCCTTCTCAGTCATTGCCATGACGAGGGGGCGGAGCTGCTGCCGGCCACTGCCCAGCTGCACCTGCACACAGCAGTCATCAACACTAGCACACACACAACAGCACAGTGGACCTATTGGAATCATTCATGCATTTTTGAGTAATATTTATTCTTTTTTATTTAAGACATCATTGCTCCAATCTACCCTCCTTTTCACCACTACTGGTACAAGCCCACTGCTCTGTACTTACTTTGTTCTCCAATTTAACTACCATCTCAGGAGCAGTGCTAGTTACCTGCTCAGACAGCCAGCCGATGTGCTTGAGGTGGGGGTGTGCCGTAGCCGACGTAGCACCCAGGTAAGCGTTGATGTGGGAGAGGGCAAGTGGCAGCAGGGCGGCAGTGTTAGTGTGGATGGCAGTGAACCAGGAGTTAGCACTGGAGGCATCTTTACAGCGCAAAACCACCATGTGCTGTCCATCAGGAGAGTGTAGCTCCAGCAGTCTAAAACATACGTTCAGACTGTCACCCCAGAATCACATGAACTCTTCAGTCATCATTCTTAGTCTATGATTCATTCATAAAGTGTCTATGACTGGTTGGACTACCCCTTTTACAAAAACACAGAGTTTACAAAAAAAATTACTTTTCTCCTCCAATTTGGTAATCTTTAGGTTTCAAATTGTACTTCCCAGTTGACATCACACTAGGGAAAAATATAATAAAACATCTTATTTTGTTGTGTAAATTGTGCCAAAAGTTTGGACACGAATTCTCCCTAATGTGATGAAGTTCTAAAATAAAACTCTACTTCTTGTAAATTTTCAACTTCTTTTCATATACTGCTTTTTAAACTTTAATGTATACAACAGGTATTATTCCACCAAAAGTAAAAATTTGAGAATCATCAGAATCATACGCAATATGTTTTGGGTACTTTCTGTGCTTTGGATAAGAAAACTGTATTGATTAATTACTGGTTTCAACTCAATTTTACTTTTAATTATTATAACAAATGCATATTTCAGTATGAAAGGGCCTATATTACACCATTTTCTGATCTGTTATATTTTCTGATCTGTTATATTGTTGTGATAAAACTCAGGATTCACAAGTTTAATCTCTTTCTATAAATACATTGTTTCCTGGTACTGTATAGATTTCTTAGTTGTTCTTGCATGAACTGCCATGCAGGTGTAGTCTTGTGAGTGCTGTTTGGACCAGATACAGAGTTACATAATAATTTTCAGAGTTTTTGGCCCCTCCCCTTTTTAGCAGACTAAAAAAACTCTTAACTAATTACTTCAGTGGCCTACAGCCCCAGTGGTGTATACCAGATTAAAGTGTGGACTCACCGGTTCTCCAGATCGGGCATGGTCAGGTTCCTGCTGATGAAACACATTTTGAGGCTAATGACTTTTGTGTCGCGATCCCTGGAGCTGTGTGGGGGGGGCTCCTCAGTGCAGCCGGCCCAGGGGAGCTCTGCCACCAGGGAGGGCTTCTTGAAGAGTGGAGACACCTCGCGGATGTACTTCACTGGACACACAAACACACACACAGTCAGCTTTACAACAGAGCCTGTCGACTTTTTCAATACTACATGACAGATGGAACAATCATTTTCGGGGATCATGGAAAATTCTTCTTTGTAGTACCTAAGTGCTAGATTCTGCTATTTATTTACGGCAGCTCATATTGTACATTTAAAGTACTTGGGGTTAATTCTGCCTTAGGGTTTGGTTTCAATATTATCGTTTATCGTTTATACTGACTTCAGCACTTCAAAATCTGTTATCATGGCATGCCTATTTACAACTGCTGTCATTTAATATTACTGTCCTGCATGAAAATAGATTAAAGAGACCCTTTCTAGTATTCCTCAATTTTTGTAAATTAGTAATTGCAATCACAATGAAAATTTCATCCATTGCCCAATAGGGTTGTCAAAAGTATCACAAATCAGACACTAGTTGATACTAAAACTGCAACCAAAACTAGATACTCATTTGAGGAAGTCTCGAAATGAAAAAGTCCCAATCACAGGACAAAAATGAACCTTTCCTGAATAGCTGTAGATTGATCATGAACTAGTACACCGGTAATAGATTGGTATACATCCATGGACTACTATGGAGTTTACCTGGACAACTGTGGGGTTACACAGATAGAAGACAACATGGAAATAAAAGACAGTAATATGATTTAATGTTGAAAATGACATACATCCTTCAACACTACTCTATTTTGATCCCACATGAAAACAGATAATGAGTAACCTTTTATTCCACCCAAAATAATAGTAATCACAATTGAAATTTGATTCAATGCACAACCTTCAGTGCACCTTTTCATTGTCTTTAAGCGGTGAGGTGAGTTACCTGCTTCGTCTGAGAGCACACAATTCCCTGTGAATTGCTGAGTCTGACTTATTAAAGCAGAGGAGAACAGTAGAAAAGGCTCAATAAGTTGTAGCTAAAATAATAACTAAGCCCCTGCTCTGGTCCTGTTTTACCCCAAATATGGCCCCTGTGGTTTTGGCTGCTCCTCCATGTTCCCTTCTCCAGCTCCAGAACTCTCTGAAGGGCCTTCCTCCCTGGATTTTTGCTTTAGATCTATTTAGAACCTATTAGATAAAAAGGTTAAACTTTATAATAACTGAACCTTAATAAGTCTTAAAGAAGACATATTGTGCTTGTGTCTCTGATGTAGTTATAATCTATGACATTCATGGATCATTAGGCTATATAATTTGCATAATTTAAACTGCAATATTCATCTAAAATTACTTAATACAAGTCCGCTGGCTTCCACATTAGCAAACTGCATTGCCCAATGGGAGCTGTAAAGGTTGTCACAACAAAGAGCCCTGCAGTTCTGGACACCTCCGATGGAAAGCTGAAGATCGGGGGAGTGATTTTTATTTTTTATTTTTCTTTTGTACTAAAATGACTAGAGAACATTACGGAATCCTACAAATATAACAAATTAAGAAGAACCAGAGCTGTGGGCGTATGCTGGTGGTGGTGAAAACAGAGGTTGATCGGCAATATGCCGTCTTGAAAATAAGCTCTTTAAGATTTCTAAAGCATGCACGAATCACGCCAAATACAACTTCGAGAGGGTAAAGGGAAGGGAACTACAGTTAAAAGTTCAGAAAAGTTTATTTTAACTAATATGACTTAATTCATAATGAACAAATAGTTTAGAAATAGTTTATCAATTTAATAATTTCGGTCTTACAGTTAGAGTTAAGACTGAATCATTACTAATAAATAAACCATCCACTAATTAAGTTATACTTTTTTATTATTATTATTATTATTATTATTATTATTCACAGTATGGTGTTAAACCGGAGCTGTATAATAATTGGTAAAAATATCTAATTGCAATTTTTCAGGCAAGCATTGTGAGTGTGGATAGATTTGATATTTATGTCATCAAAATTATGTTATGAAATCATCCTCCATCATCCAAAAGCATCAATCCATTCATTCACTCCAGAACATCACACTCCGTCCAGCGCACACACACACATCATATGGCACATTGAGTAACATACTGTGGAACATTTTAGACATTTTAGAAAATTTTAAACAATAACCTTTCCATGACCCTTCTGCAGAAAAGTTATACAGTGCACCTTTAATTCCACTGCTTTGATTGTTGAATATTCAATAAACACATTGACTTCTAACCCATTAACTTCCCAACGTGATTCCAGAGATCAGTGCATGCCTGTGTGATGGTGGGCTGTGCTGGAACATGGCCTGGGACATGGCCTGGGGCTCAAGTGAACGTTTTTAGTGATTTTCCGACACGTTGCATTGTTTTTCGGAGAGGTGTGAGCAGTTCTACACCATTAGACAGACGCTGTGCAACTGGACCACTGCACAACATGTTTCCAGGCCCCTCTCTGTCCACCCCTTTTATCACTCCCTCATCTCAAAATCTTCATACTCAAACTATTCTGCCAGAAGACCACATGTCTATCTAGAGATCTGAGAATTATGTTTTTGTTGATTTTGCTGTCAACTGAGTCCAGATGAGTGATGAAAATAAAATAGAGGATGGAGACAGATCTGACTCTGTGGTCAAATTTGGTAAAGGAGCTTTTCTTATGTAGGATTACCTTGCTTGTCCCTGTTAAACAAATACATGATAATTCATAATACTAAAGTGCATCATGACAAAGCCAGCCTATTGACTAAAACACTTCTGACAGACTAGCACTCAGGTATAGTCGATAATAAAGTGTTGTCTGTTTCATAGATTGACAGCCTACACAATGACCAAAAGATGCAAATGAATAATGCAATTACAGTGGGCATATGATTTGTAATATTTCTCTGTTTAGACCTCAGGTTGCAAAGGGAAATTCACACCCTACTCAGAGCAAGTGTTAAGTAGGCTAAATGTTTTTTTTAGCCACAGACTGTAGAAAAGTGGACGTAGTGACGCAGGGAGAGAGGTGAGCTGTCCCATGAACTGCAGCAGCAGCAGCAGATTATGAGTTACTAAAGAGCCGCTGCTGGGACCCGAAGCGTACCTGTCACTTGTCTGTGGATTCTAGGAGTCCACTGTCCCAACTATGCTGTTACAGCAGATCACAGGGACTGAGATCAGGCCTATGCAAATCCCCGCTCTCGCGTGGACGGACTTACCTTCGAGCGTCACCTCTTTCCCAGCTTTCTTGAGCGCCTGTACCGCCAGGTCGTGCGTAGCCTCGCGGAGGTCGTTGCCATTGACGGACAGAATAGCGTCGCCGACGCGCAGAGCCCTGCTTTGGTCCGCCGCCAGCCCCGGGAAGATCTTGGAGATGAGGATGGGCATGCGGTTCTCGCGACCGCCCTTGATGCTGATGCCGAGCCCCCCAGACTCCTGTTTTACCACTCTCACCCTGCGAACAGCCTCCGAGCAGCCGTCCGAGCCTAGGCTGGAGCCGGGGCTGCCGTATCCCGAACCAGGACTGAAGTCTGAGTTGGTGCCGTTACTGTGGTACTTCCCTGGGCTGTTGGGACCCCGGCTGACCCCTCGCCCGCCGTAGTTAGGGCTTTGGCCAGAGTTTCCTGGACTGCCCCCTGGCTCATTTCCGTTTGACAAGCCGTTCCTCGGTCCCGGAGACGCGTTGTTGTAGTCCCAGGGGTCATTGGCCTCCGCCTCGGCTGTTAACGTCAAAGTTTCTCGGGTGAGTTCTGCGGCCACTCGGATCCAGCGGTCGCGGAGGAGCAGGTCTAGCTGGCCGTGTTTTTCCGCTCTGGTCCACACTGCCATCCCCGAGGCAGGCCGCGTCTACTCCCAACTCATCACGAACTTTTCACTTTGGAGCGTGTTTTGTTCCTTTGCTCTGTTTGTTTCGGGGCAGCGGCGACGGGACACACCCACGGACCGTGGGACGGCGCGGGACAGGCCCACACAGAGGAGCAGGCAGTTAGCCCTAAGTCCGTTAGAGAGCTTTGAAACTCTAGAGTACAGTAACACCAAGTCTAGTGCCGCCATCAGCACACACTGCACTTCCGTCATGACCTTTCACAATAAACTAACGTACAGCGCCACTCTGACTATGCACAATGTAGTTTCAACTTATTTCGATTTAATTTTATTTTTGTAAAGCCCAAAATCACAAGAGCAGTCCCCTTGCAGATTCATGATGTGTGATGGCACAGTCCCGAGCTCTAACAAAATGTTGTGGTCTACATGGCCGTGTGTGTGTGTCCATACGTGCGTGCGTGTGTGTGCGTGTGTGTGCGTGCGTGTGCTTGTGTGTGCGTGTGTGTGCGTGCGTGTGCGTGTGTGTGCGTCTCATTTGGAGTGGCCTACATTTAAACAGATGTGCGACTGACCTTCTACAGTTTGGTCAGAAGCTCACACCAGGGCTCTGATGAGGCTCTTAAACTCCTCTGTCTGCTCAAATAGAGACCAGACCAACTCTGGCACTCAGCACTCCTCTTCTGGGCCTTCTCAAATAGAAACAGTTGGTTTACAGGCTGACATTAAATGCTTGTTCCTATTTTTTGTTAAAGGGTCCATACTATGCTGTTTGTGCTCTATGTTTTTATCGTGTTTCCTCATCACAGACATAACCGGAGTTGTGTTTTGTTTCATTCACACGGGTTTAACACACATACCCTGCATATTTAGGCTGAGTTCTTCTCTCAAATAGACAAATGCTGTTTCACCTTGTGATGTCATGTAATAACTACTGCTTGATAACGTCACAAGGTGGGACAGAGTATTTTGAGCTTTTGGAGAGCTTTGGAGATGGAAACAGACTAATAATAAAGGATTACTCAAACATGTGTGAATGGGGGGAAAAAACATCTCCAGGTATGTTTTTGATGAGTTAGCAACATTCTAACATGGCTCAAAGCTCACAAGAGATTTCAGGATTCAAGAGGTTATTGTTCCTGTTTGGAAATGTTCCTGTTACATTTCATCCATTCTTTAATGCTACTGCAGGGGCAACCATCACTCCCAAAGTGTGTGTTTTTTGTTTGTTTGTTTGTTTGTTTGTTTGTTTTTTGTGGGAGGCTGGCCATACTTCACTTTCTTCACTTGGGACAGTGGTACATAGGTACAATCTACACTATGACAAACTTCTATCTTATGGGATAAACAGCTTTGATCTGCAGAGAGGCGAAAATGCATGTTTATCATAGATCTTTTTGAGCACATATTTGTGGTTGAATAAAAGTATAATAGTTTATAAATTTAAAGCCATACTGTGGAGCAGTCCAGGAAAAACAGTAATAGTCTTTTGTTCATATGATACTTTTATAGTTTTATTTGGCTTAGTCTAAATTTAAAAAATGTAAATAACTCTCATTTTTGGTAAATAATGTTTAGAACTTTTCACTGAGTGTTTTGAACCACAACCACACATTCCATCAGTGGAGCAGACGTGAGTTGTAAGCCATGGATGGAGTATTTGGTTCAGTGGTCACTTTTAAATATTTGGCTGGTCATTTACTTCGGGGCCAGAGGAGTGCTGCAAATAAAAGGACATAATGGGAATAGCACACAAAACAAAGCATTATTTAGCCTATATCTTATCATGGTCCTGTTGAAACCTTAAAAAGCTCATTTTACCCGCGAGCCCAGGTAACATTATTGTAACGTTATGTGAATCATACTGGTACACTACTGGTTCTCTCATATCACTTGCTATGTATTTATTTCATCTGCCCATATGCTGCACTGTAGATAACCATTAGGCTATACTTACTGTCCATATGTTTTGTAGCCTCATAGCTTTATTCTGCTGATACAAGGTTGCGTTAAATATTATGCCTTGTATATTGCAAGTTGCATGTTCCTATTCTCCTGCTCTTGAACTTTGAAACACTGTAATTTCCCCGTTGTGGGACAAATTCATGTTTATCCTTTCCTGCCCGACTTGTCCAAGTTTATTGGTGGTTTTGAGTGTCCTCTATTGGACAATTTGTGTAACTGCATAGTAGCCTGGGGGCCCCAGACCACTGCACTAAATCTATCAAATCTAATCTCAAAATCTAATCTCAAAATGCTAATCTAACTGTGTATAACACTCAGATGAATAACAATTAAACCCTTCTGTGTGTGTGTGTGTGTATTACAAATGTTGTGAAGTTTCCTCCCAGCGTATAACAACAATATATATACTGTGTAAGATCACAGACTCACTGTATAATTTTTTTCTTCACCTTGAAACCCACCTCTTTTGTGTAACCATGTGATTCATTGTAAAACCCTTCTCTTCTGTGTCTGTCTTATGTAACGTTTATGGCGCTGAATTTTATTTTCTTTTGCTATGGATCCTATCTTGACGATTACAGACTATTTGCTATGTCACCCGTCTGCTTGTTTGGGAAAGAGGAGACATGGTTGCAAGGAAAGAGGAGACACAGGGCCTATCATAAGTTAGACTAGACACATCTCAGTAAATCATACAGGCATAGTTGATTTAACTACATGAGATTTCACTAAAACATTACATGTTGTTGTATTTCATTTCATTCACACATGTTGGAGTAGCCCTTTACAATTAGTTTGGGCTGAAATGATCCAAATGATTGTAGAGGTATATGGAGTTTGAAAACACAGTGGAGCACTTCTTGTACTATCACGATACCACAAGGTGTTTTCAGAGTGTTTTCTGTTTCAGACAAGAATCAGCCTGAATATGCAGCGTTTGTGTGTTAAATGTGTGAATGAAACAAAACTGAGCTCCAGATGTGTTTGTGATGAGGAAACGGCATTATAACGTAAACAAGCCAAATATGTGCCCTTTAATTTATAGACAACTTGAACCTATCTTCAGGATGCAATTAGAAAAGCAGCACCACTAAAAATGAGAAAATAACTACAATTAAAAAAACCTTCATTAATTAAAAATCATTTATTACTCAAGCTCTTCGATTTACAATTGTGATTCTCTAAGTTACATTCATGGCAAATCAAGGCAACTGCAGATAGCTTGCACGCTAGCATTACATGTTGATCTGTGCTACGCAACTTTGCTCCGTTAAAATCATGACTGTGATAAATGTGACGGACGATGCTAGGGGGTTCTTTGTCGGAGGGAGTTGCCTAAGTGCTTAAACTAAAAGTGCTAAAATATAAGTTCTCAGTTCATTTTGTCGATGTGGTGAAATGGTATAGGTTCTTTGGATAACCGCACGTGTCGAACTTCACCCGTGTAGGAGCCTGTCCGAGGGGGAGTGGTCAAAGGGAGGGGGTGACTGGGAAGACTGCCAGCCACAAGATTGTCCCACGCTCTTCGTCATGTGTAGGATGGATTGTGAGGGGTGGACAGTGAATGGTCTAAAGGAAGGGTAGGGCACAAATGAAAGTTCAAGGGTTTAGCAAGTGTAGGTAAACTTGGTGGCGGGAGGGTCTAAAGGACACCTCGTGAAGGTTTATAGGGACAGCAGGTGGAGGAATCTAGTGGACCTCAGTTAGGAGGGTCTAGGGTACAGCTAGTGGGGCGTTGTAGGTGAGGCTGGTGGAAGGATCGTGTGAAGGGTTCTTGGGGATATCAGGTGGAGGAATCTAATGTACACCAGAGGGACGGATCTTGTGGAGCTCAGTTAGAAGGGCCCTGGGCACAGCTGGTGGAGTGTTGTAGGTGAGGCTAGTGGGGGGGATCTAGTGGATAACAGGTAATGGGATCTAGGAACAACACGTGATGGGTTCTTGGAGGATATCAGGTGGAGGATTGTAGATGAGGGGTTGGTGGGGGGGGGGATCTAGTGGGCCTCAGTTTGGAGGTCTAGGGTACAGCTGGTGGAGGCCTTTTGGCAGGAGGAGCAGCAGTTTTCAGGTCTCTCTTGGGCGTGTTGAGAATGTCCAAGCTCCGGCGGCTGGAGGAGACCACGTCAGCCACAAACTTGGAGCAGTCGGAGCAGACGTCACGCAGGCTGCAGCCGTGGGCATACAGGTGAGGGAACTCCTCCTCCACTGCACGCCCACACAAACCATGCAAACACCTGAGAGGAGCAGAGCACATACATTACTCTTCCATCTGCTAACAGACAAAGGGCAGTCTGTAAACAGGTGGATCTGTGGGTGTCATTTCCAAGGATGTTTCTTCAAAAGGCCAGTCTGTAAAACTCTGGAGTCGGCTCCTCTGAAGCAGAGCCAAGTGCCACTGGGAGAGTATTTGGAACAAGCTCCTTGCATAGTGTCCTGTGCCAAAAAAATCTCAGACTGGACAGCCTATTTGAGCCACTCCCCTCCAGCCGGAGGGTATAGAGCTCACTTAAAAAAAACCAAAAAAAAAACAAGAAAGATCTATTTGCACTGCTAGTTCTGACAAGGACTTCCATCATGGCCGCTTATATGCTCACTGTGATAGCAGGGAATCTGAGCAGAGGTGCAAAAATTCTGGAGCACCAGAGGAACAGTGCAGTGTTTGTGCAGACTGCTAAAGACTTACTTGAAGACTTGGCTTTTGTGTACTGGGTCTTTGGGAGCCACATGAAAGCCCACAGCATATACTGGAATGTGAGCCATCTTTTTGGAAGGAATCTTCATCTGTACAAGTCAAAGCACAAGGAGAAACAAATTCTGAATAACCATATGAAACTGCATGATGTAAAACTGATGAGACTGATATAAATCTTGCTTTTTATAGAGTTTTATAGAAATGCTCATCTATTTACTGTATTGAAAAGTCCAGCCAGGCAGAGATAGTGAGATGCATCTCATCAGTTACAAGTTCGGGTTTTGTATGTCTGACAGCGTGATGTGTGATAAACACATAAAAACACATGACTTACCTTGGCACTGCAGGCACTGCATACAGACCTGTAGGCACAGAGGGCACATTTAGCACATACTCGACTAACATTGTGCCCATATACTCATATGAATTCACAGGACAGCCAATCCCTGCCGTATATTATATACTGCACCTATAAGATGCAGATTTTAAAACAGTTTAGGTGGAGAGTTTATCACCTGCTTTTCTCCACAGAGATGGACAGATCAATTGTGACATCACCACAGTTGTTTGGGTCTATTTTTTTTTATATATTTGACCTTTATTTAAACAGGAAATCCCATTGTCATTGTCATTTGGAAATTGCAAAATCTTTTCAGACTAAGTACCACTTAAGATAATATTTGGTTTTTCCAAGTACTACCTAAACTAGAACTATATCAAGCCAAAATGAGGGCTAAAATCCTAAAACCAGGTCTAAAATTAAACCATGGATAAGGGAATCCTAAATATTGATTTACCCAAAGAAGGGCAAAAACATTAATAGATTAATTTCTAAACCAAATACTCAAACTGCAAAGACTCCCTTGTAACATCAGAGGCAGTATGTGTACCCCCAATGGTACATGTACCACAGTTTAAGAAACACTGATCTAAACTATGGGCATGACTGTGACTTCTGGATGGAAGCTGAAAATGATTTCAAAAACATTGTCCAGATGAAAACCTTTGAATCCTTTCTCACTACGCAGTTTACAGTGCTGTGATGTCATAGACTGTTAGTTAGTTGTGTAGGAGGACACAGTGTGGTACCTCTTGCAGAATAGGCAGGACGAGGGCCATGATAGGAGAGGGAAACGCACTCTACAGCAGCAGCACACCTGCATCAAGAACATATAAAATATCTTGAAATCATAGCTTAGGCAACTTTAGTCCTTATGATTATGCTTCTGCTCTTATTTTAATGTAGTTTAGTCAGCAATCATATAACTTTATTGAAAATTATGCCAAAATATTTTAGTAGGCTGAATTTATAAATTAACATTATTTTTGTTAATAATGAATGGTGTTTTGTTAATTTTGTTTGGGGGGATTACTTTGCCTCTCTTCAGGTTATTGTACAGCTCCTTGCTCTGAAGGTATTTTTCCATCTCTGCCTTGACCAGCACACGGCGCACATTGATGACCTCATCCACGGTCAGGGCCAGACTCTCTACAGGATGACTGAACTCTTCCTACACACACAGCACAGGTCAGTATCAAACCTTCCACAAACACAAGCATCGGACCTGTACGTCTTACCATCCAGAGGTGCACATCTGAATCAGGGCTCTCATGCAGCGCGCTAAGGGACCGTGGGGCCGGTGGAGGGGTCGGTGGAGGGGCCCAGGCTTGGCCCGGGAATGAGGCTGAACAGACACAGAAGTAATATCAAATCACACAAATAAGAGTATCTAGACATTTTTATTAGAGATCTTCTGATCCAGCTTTTTCTTTTCCGATACCAATGTCGGCTTTAAGTGTCTGCCGATACCTGATATTAACGATACCAGTGCAGAGACTTAAAATATAATTTATTTCCTTTAAACACAATCGGCATATGGTAAAAAAAATGATCCAGATATCTTTGTAACTGTTATTTATCATTTAAAGTAACTACAGAACAGCTTTGAAAACTATTATGTTCAGTAAATCTAATGTACCAGTTCATAGACAAAAAATGAGACTGAACAGATATCCTGGATACCTAGTCCATCAAAAATTTTAATATTGGTACCGATAACAGTATTGTAACAGTGCATCCCTAATTTTTATATGGACTGATGCAATAGAGAAATACAGACAAGATGTTATA
Source organism: Boleophthalmus pectinirostris (assembly GCF_026225935.1). Lineage (NCBI taxonomy): Eukaryota > Metazoa > Chordata > Actinopteri > Gobiiformes > Gobiidae > Boleophthalmus > Boleophthalmus pectinirostris. Next base: position 12,877,991 of record NW_026571152.1, on the reverse strand, counting down.
CTATATAGCCTGTATTGTTCTGTGCTGTGATTGTAGTGTGTGCATGTGCAGTGTTGGGAAGGTTACTTTTAAAATGTAATCCCCTACAGATTACAGATTACATACCCCAAAATGTAGTTTGTAATGTAATCCATTAAATTACTTAAAGTGAGTAACGTAATCTGATTACTTTGGATTACTTGATATTGTCATGTTTTTTTTAAACGACATGAATGTAGCAACCACATCCTGAAAATTCTTGTTTGTTGTCTTCAAATTGTCTGAGCCCAAGTCTCCATGAATAAGCAACTGTTTGCTGTAGAGAAACAAAGACCACGATATTTTAACATAAGAGGTTTTGTCTGTTAAAAGACAATAACAAGATCAGCCTTTCCTTCACCAGATTAAAAAAATATTATTGATAGAGAAATTATTTTTTATATGAGATCACCTTAAATTATGTCAACCTACTGTTAGGTGTCATGTTGTTTAGACCTGGTTTAGTCCTGGTTTAGTCCTGATTTTTAGACCTGGTTTACTCCTGATTTTAGACCTGGTTAGACCAGGTCTTTAGTTCTGGTTTAGTCGTGGTTTTGTCCTAGTTTAAACCTGATTCAGTCCTGCTTTAGTCCTGGTTTAGTCCTGGGTTAGTTCTGGTTTTAGTCCTGGTGTTAGTTCTAGTTTAGAGGCGCACAGGAGGAAGCGCGGTTTACGCGAGAAAACACGTTCCACACGCGGCGCACGAGACGGTGGTGTCCGCGCAGTAACTACGGAAGGAGACGTGGTCTGCGGGTTGTCAGGTTAATGACGATGATGAAGGTGTGTGTTTGTGTGTGTTTGTGTTTGTGTGCGTTTGTGTGCACGTCCACTCATGTCGCAGGTCATTATAGGACAGTAGTGCAGATATTATAAGTCTATGCAGGTTGTTTTCACCAGTGCCAGTAGCTCCTGTTTCACATTTAAGTTGTAGGCGATTTTATATATATATATTTTTTATATATATATCTCACATCGGGAGAAGAATTTCCAAGACACAAATGCGTTTTTACCAATGTACTGCTGCTTCCACTGTGTGACTGACACCGCTAACTTTAACGTGACGTTTACATCGCTCTTACTGTCGCGTTCTGTGTGGGTTTCCAACAATGAGTGGAATTACCGAAATAAAAAATAAATAAATGGGATGTAGCACAAAATGTGAAAACAGGAAAATACCGCCTTGTAATCCACTTATTTCAGCAACGTAACTGTAATCCAATTACCACTCATTGAAACAGTAACTGTAACGGAATACAGTTACTCATAATTTGTACTCTGATTACGTAACGGCGGTACATGTAATCCGTTACTCCCCAACACTGTGCATGTGTGATGTTTTAGGAGCAGAGTAGGTTTTGTGGTTGCCTTGGTTGTTGTTGGTGCGCTTGTGGCTGACTGACTGGCACACTGAATATTTTTTTTATATTGTCATCAATATGTTTACACCTCTCTAATTTCTGTATTTGTGTAACATATTTTCTAAAAACATTTCAAAATGAGAGAATCATCCAACCCTCATATCCACTTTAACAGTTTGTGGGAGCTATGGCACTGCATTGCTAAATCACTCCATAGCTTTGCACAAACAGCTCCGGTAAATAAGACTCTGCAGCACAGTATCAATAATGGGCTTTGCAAGTGAGCGTTAAAGAAGCCCCTCTCTGCCCCTCTCAGCAGATGCGCTATCTCCATGAAAACACCTTTCTGTGCTGTGGCTGTATTAGGGTTATCAAAAGTATAGAAAATCACATACTAAATTGATACCAAAACAAGTATTGACACATAAAAGTCACATTCACAGGACAGAAATTAACCTTTCCTGAATAGCTTTAGAATGATCTGTATCAGAACTAGTCATACACTGTACTGTATATATAAAATGGATATAGCTAACCCACTAGCCACTGCATTCCAAATAGGAAGTGTTCATGGAGAGCTTCCAGCTCCACGGACTCTTTTTCAAATTGACTTGTCGCCCCTCTCTCTGTATCTGTGCTTTTATTTCACCATTTAGTTTATAAATATATTACTACTCCTAATATTGAGCTTGGCTCCAAATTCGCCCCTGTAAATACTAGCATCATGAGCTTTGACTAGAGCCAAAGATTATGGGAAAATTTATGGAAATTTTACTTCCAGATCCAGAGCAGACTTGGAAGTGGGTGGGACCTGTGGAGCTCCATGGCTGTAATCCATGGTAGTACTCAGACTGACCTCTGTGCTGAGGCGGGGGTCTCGCTGTGGGCAGAGTCCTGGCTCTCAGTGGCCCTGCCCGGTCCCCTCGGAGCAGAGCCACATCCTGCTCGGAGAAAGAGCGGTCTCGTTTAAGAGGGCCAATGGTGTCGGTCCTGTATAGCTCCGCCCCCTCTGGAGACTCCTCCTCCTGCAAAACAAATCCAATAACAACAATTTATATTAGCTTTACAGGTCCTAAGTGAGTCAGTCTAAGTAACAAGCAAGAAATGCTACAGGGAACCAATCTGATTGAAATTTTAATGTTTTTTTTTTTTTTTTTTATTGTTTGAATTGTTTTTATTCTGCATTTCAGTTGGTTCATTTTTAAAGCATACATTTTCAGTGTTTAAAATTTTATTTTGACTGAACAGACCAGAGATGAGTTTTTGGTAAAACTACCACTCCAGTAAGAGTAATTTAAAGAGATTTATAATCATCAGATTTATCATTTGAAGTTAAAAAGGTTGGAAAGACAAGACATTAAAAAATGAAAATGTGCTGCTCATTTTAGGCTTCATTTGCTTTTGCTCATTTTCCTGTGAAACATCTGGCAGTTATGGTTTTGGTATATTTATCTTTTAACTCACTTCACTACTGTTGGTAGGTTTCAGGGTATTCTACAGCATTATCAAAGCTAGTCTACCCTAACTTAGTGAATGCTGCTGCTTTACATTTGCTCCATTGGGGCTTTTATTTCTGTGAATATCTGACAGAAGCTAAGCAGATCCATATTGAGTTTTTTTTTTTTTTTTTTTTAAAGAGCACAGCCCCTAAATAATACATGATGCTTTACAATTAGCGTTATACAGACTTGCCAAAGCCTCTCAAAGCATTACACTGTAGTCATTATTCATTCCCTCCACATGACTGGCAGAAATACCACAAACATTCATAATAGGTAATGTAGGTAAAGTGTATTTCCCAAGGACACAGTGACAGAACTTGGTCTGAGTAGGAATCAATCTTCCAACCTTCAGGTTGGTGGGTGCTCTAACCATTGAGCCACTGTGGTACCAAGACAGCAGGTGTGAAAAAGACAATATGCATGAGTGGATTGCCTCAACATAGTCACATATTATGACATTACATTAAGTCTATTCATCAGGACCCAGAGGTGGTACCTCAGAACTGTTCATCTCTTCCATTTCAGCCAGCGTGGGGGCCTTGAGAAGGACGCGGGGTCGGGACACCGATAGGTCCATGCAGGAGCTGGATTTAAGTTGACAGGAGCAGTGCTGCGCCAGGCAGGGCAGCGAGCCGAACGCTGAGCCCCACCAGGAACAGAGGACACAAAGTCAGACACTGACTACAAATCTAATTAAACCATCTTCATGTTTGGAGAAATGGCATAAACATCATGAATGTCAGAATGTAATGTACGACATGTAAACTAGTGTGTGTGCATGTGCATGTGCGTGTGCGCAGCAAATCAAGTGTAGATAAAAAAGTGATTCCCAGAACAGTCAGGGCCGAGAGCCCTCTCATCTTCAAGATAATGGCACAGATGCTGCTTGTCTGTGTTGACTCTAGTCTCAGGGCGCCTGCAAGACACCCTTCCTTTCAGACAGGGGTCTCACGCATACATTTTTCATTTTAAGGATAACAAAGATGATCACACAGACTTGTACACTGGACTGTGGCCAACACTCACGTCTGGCTGGTGGGACATGGCGCAGCTTCCGCTCCTGCTTGATCTGAGCCAGGACCTGCTCATGGAGGCTCTGCGGCTGTGGGGGTGGAGGGGGCAGGGAGCGCTCCGAAACCTGGTGTCAGCAGAACACAGCAGTCAGCCCATCACCAACCCATCACATCAACTCCTCCTGCAAGAGCTCAATCAGTGTGTCTATCTGCACTGAGGCATTTACAATAGTTGGTAATAAACGTTAAAATGAATACTGTGTAATGAAAGAGTGAATGAAAGAATAAATAAATATAGGTAGCATTAAAGGATGGATCACATGAAAAGAACTAATTATTTAATGGCGATCTAAGTAGTCCTTATCCTTAACCTCATCACTGCCACAGCACTGAGCCATTTGCTTAGCCAGCCAAATCCACACACTTTGATGATACTTCACATAGACGTGTGAGCCTGGAACTCCCCTCTTTCTGATGAGCAGATTAACCAATCAGAAAAGTGCATGGTCTGTTTGTGTCAAAACATGGTCTCTGCGCTCCAGAGTACAGCTGTTGTGTTGACACTGGCCCGAGTACACAGCTCTTGGATCTAAAGCTCTTTTACATCGCCCTACCTAGTGTCACTGTAAACAACTCCTTTCTCAGCATTAAAAAAGATGTTTGCATCTCTGAGAATCACTGTACTAAATTACAGCAGTGGTTCCCGAAACCTTTTGACTGCACCCCCCATATTAAAAGTACTCTTTCTTTAACAGTTTCTTTAGTAAATGTAAAGTTATTTACTAGTACACTGCCAATAAGAACTGTTTTAAAGAGCCCATATTATGCCATTTTCTGATCTATTTTATAAATTTGTTTCCTCATCAAAAGGTGTGGAGGTATGTTTTGTTTCATTCACACATGTTGAACACACAAACCCTGCGTTTGTGAGAGTCTGTGAAATCTTTCTCACAGCCTGTGCCATGACAATGGGATGGAGAATAGCATGCACTCCTCTATACACCACCTTTACTGACCGGTTTGAGAGGAGGTCTGGAGCGGATGAAGTCCAGGATCAGCTCATGTGCATTCCTCTTGACTCGTGTAGGAATGTCCCCATCCACCTGGAAACATACACAACACATTTCAGCTGTTCTTTGTTATGGTATGTTCTTTTAAAAAAAAAAAAAAAAAAAAGACAAATCAAAGAGAAACAACCAGTTGTTGTTTTTTTAATTCAGATTTTCCATTTTCAGAGTCATTATAATTATTTCCCCTCACCATTTACTCATCCAAAGTTTTATTTAGAAAGATTTATACACGTCTGAGCAATCTTTAATCAGTTATTTTCAAGATACCATATTGTTGATCAACTCTGTTTTACTTTAATATTTTAATTTGGTTTTAAATCTAATTTTCTTCTTGCAGAGCTTGTTACCATGCATAATGACAATCAGACAGATGCCAAAACTACAGATCCTAAGCTTCATAAAGAGCCCAGCCATTTGTCTGTGCTCCAAAGGGTTTGTAGTAATTGCAGTATGAAACCTGCCCGAGCTAAATTTCTCCATGAGGAGAGAAATAAAAGAAAACCTAAGCCTAATCGTTTAAAGAGGGGTTATTATGTAAAGTAGACTTTTTTGAGCATTCTACCACGTAATAATGTTGTTCCCTCATCAAAAACATGTCTGAAGAGGTTTCAGATGTCACCCATGCATGATATCTCTTGGATCCTATTCAAACCCTTCTTACGGTTAACTGTAAGCTTCTGTGCAATGCTCAGCCCACAAACCTTCGTCACCCATGCTCCCACACAACAATTCTTCAAATTATGACATTATTATTTTGACATAATACCCCCTCTTTAAAGAGAATGTTTATTTACCCCAATCTCCTCTTAAAAAATGAATAAGACTTAAGATGAGTTCATTTGAGTGCTTCCCGGGTCTCACCATGACTTTGCGCAGTTGGAACTTGCGTGTGCGGATGTCCTGCATGAGCATCTCAAAGGGTGTCAGGCTGAACTCCGACGGAAGAGGAGGGAACGCAGTCTCCTGCACCTGCTTCAGCTTCACCCCCTGCCTCAACTCCTTCATGAGCTGCACCCACAGACGAGCCTGACGGAGCACACACGCACACATACACAGAGCAGAAGGGACGTTGTGAGGTTGAAGTTGTATGCTCTCTTAAGAACCAAAACTGTATTTATGTAAAATGTTTGGAAAATTCACATGCAAAAAATGTACACTACCAGTTAAAAGTTTAGACACACTCTTCTCATTCAGTTCTTAATTTTGACTACTTTTTACATTTAATATACATATAGAAGACATCAAATATATGATGTGAGATGTTTTGAATTATATAGTAAACAATTTTGCTACATTGTATATACCTTATTTTCATTTATATAGTCAGGGTCAAGAAATGCCAAAAGTGCAAATCAGGGTACAATTCAAAGAGTGGTTGTTTTTAAAATGCTTTAATCTTTTAAATCAGCATTTTAGTTTTTTTTTTTTTTTTGCTGCATTCCACATGTGCCCATACATTGTTTTGTATGTAAATATAAATAACCATAGAAATAAAGAAGAACCAAAAATGAAAAAGTGTGTCTAAACTTTTGACTAAGTCTGATTCTCACCCAGTCTCGATGCTGCAGAGTGTCCAGCTCTGCAGTGGACCGGTCCTCCACACTGTCCTCTGTATTCATCTTCTTCAACATCTACACACAAGACTCATGTAAGAGTTAGAACAGGAGTCTGCCTCTGTGAGTGACATACAGCTATCATAACCTCATCATACAGCAATTATATACGACTGCATATAAACAACCCATCATCAAGTATCATATATACAGGTATATGTGGTACTATGGGATGAGAAGCACTTTAGGCAGTAACAATGAGAAGTGTGTTCATTTCCACTTTAGGTATAGTGCATGTTATGTTAAAGCAGATCTACAATGTAAAATGTTATAACTGTTTCCCCTTCTCATTTATCCTCTCAAAGTTGTATTTGGAGTGATTCATGCATGTTTAAGCAATCTTTAATCGCTTATGGTATTTTCAAGACACCATATTGCCAATTAACTCATGTATTAATTTTCACCTGAATAAGCCCACTGCTCTCAGCTCGTAGGATTTGGCAGCATCACACAGTCTTTTGGTGCCAATAAAAAAAAAAAAAACTGCGGCCGAGGTGCAGACAGCTACACGGCTCTTTGTTGTGATGGTATTCATGGCTCTGTCAGTTACCATTGGGCACTGCAGTTTTTTAATGCAGAAGTCAGCACACTTCTTTCATTGATTAAGTTGTTTTAGATCAGGATTACAATTTAAGATATGCAAATTATAAGATAATAATCCATGGGTGTCATTTATTATAATTATAACTATAGAGCAGACAAGTATAAAACGTCTTCTTTAAGTTTGACCTCTTTGGCATCTCGGATCTTCAGGAGGAAGGTCTGCAGCTCCAGAGTCTCCACAAACAGGGCTCTGCACACAGCCTGGTAGTGCTCTGCTGCCAGGCCAGGCTCAGCCAGACGACATGCACACAGCGCCATCACCCGGCGGAGGGAGCAGACCGGTCGTGCCCCAGGCTCCTGCTCCTCCTCCAGCTCCTCCTCCTCTTCTGGGCCACTGTAGCCCTCATCAGAAGTGCCACTGCCCCCACCACTGTCCGCCTCCCCGCCAGCCATGCCTTCTATGAGCTGCTCTAGCTGAGGACTCAGCTCCCGCTCCTCACTGGCATCCAGCCCCCAGTCCAGAGCTCTGTAGATGGCCACGCCCAGAGTCTGCACCAGCTGAACACAACACGTGTTTAGTGTACACAAATACACAAAGGTTTCATTCTGAACTCTAAATCTAAACCTCAGGGCTTTAATAATAATAATAATAACACTCAAAGACACTTTACAGAGCATTATTCATTCACTCCACACTAAGTGGTGGTAAGCTACTACTGTAGCCACAGCTGCCCTGGGGCAGACTGACAGAAACAAGGCTGCCAATCTGCACGTCCGCCACCACCATCAACACCACCACTCATGCACACACCACTTTCATACTAGGCAATGTGGGTAAAGTGTCTTGCCTAAGGACACAACAGTTTCCCAGCGGTCTCCATTCCAAGTACTAACTAGGCCTGGCCTGGATTAGCTTCTGAGATGTGACAAGATCAGGCTTTGACAAGTTGGTATGGCTTACACACAAGAGGGGGACAGTCAAAATCTAAGGTAAGGAGAATTTGTGAAGAGCCATATTATAATATTCCAGCTACTAGTGGTTTATAATCATGATATACATTAACATGTATTTCTGTTTGTTTTTCATAGACCTCTATTGTGGATTAAGCTACAAATAATTTTAATGTATTTTTGTGTTGAAGTTTTAGTGCTTGGAGCAGATTGGACAGGACTGTTTAGTAAAAAGTGTAGTCAGGGCAGGGCCTGGGTGAGAGATAAACTGAGAAGGAGCAGGCTTACCTGACGTTCAACTGCCAGTGAGCTTCCAGCTCCTTCATGGTCCACTGCAGACAACAGAAAAATCAGAAGTCAAAGATATTACCTAAACGATACTAGTTACACATGGAGGTATGTAGTGAAAAACAGTAAAGAGAGAGAGAAAGAGAGAGAGAGAGGGAGAGAGAGAGAGAGGGGGAGAGAGAGAGAGAGAGAGAGAGAGAGAGAGAGAGAGAGAGAGAGAGAGAGAGAGAGAGAGAGAGAGAGAGAGAGAGAGAGAGAGAGAGAGAGAGAGAGAGAGAGAGAGAGAGAGAGAGAGAGAGAGAGAGAGAGAGAGAGAGAGAGAGAGAGAGAGAGAGAGAGCCTATGAAGTGTATATGGCTTTTGATATAAAATCTAATGCCAGTAAAAGGCAGCATAAAACTAAAGATGATACATGTAAAGATGATACATGTGTTTCCTCAGTTTGTATTGAGTGGTATTGGTCTGACTGTATGTAACATGTACTAATACTTTTTATTATAGGACATTTTATTACAAATGATCTGTCAGATGATGGGGACATCTACACACAGTGGTGCATGATCCCGGTTGTTGGTCAGGGTTGGTGCCTGTACAGCTGAAGTGAAAGAGACACATTACAATGCAGCTCAAGGTCATCAGATCCAGTGTCAGGGCAGTATGAGGTCGTAATAATCATCAGGACAAAAGTGTCACTCTTGTGTGTCTCTGTCTTCTGTGTCCTACATCATTACAGCAGCCTCCTGGGTGAGTCAGGTGAAGTCAGGACAAACAGTGGGAAAGCCTTTCTCTTCCTTCGATCTGTTGTTTTGGTTAGATAGAGAGTAAAGTTTCCTCTGGAAAGTCTTCTGCCATATTCCTTATAGAATGTCAGTCATGTGCAAGAGCAGCCAAGCACGACCATGGCAACCACAGAGCTCAATGTGGCGTACAATGACTGCTTGAGGATTCTGTTGAAAAGGCCAAGATGGGGAAGTGCCAGTCACCTGTTTGTGTCATCAGGGACTAAAACTTTTCAGGCCACCTCGCACCATTTAATGCATATGTCGCCTTAGTGCTAAACTAATGTGAAATTCAATGCCAGTTTGAACTTTAAACCCTAGTCTTGTAAAACAGCTGTTTGCTGTAAGTGGTGTGGCTCAACCACACCTTCAGTTACCCCAAAGCTCTATTTATAGACGCCTATCTCGACAACACTGTCCATCTCTGCCCTATCGACCCCCTCGCTCCCACCCGGTGTCCCATGTTCATCCTTCAGCCTAAAGGCATCATATATAAAAGGGGGGGTCCTGAATCAGCTTGGCTGACCACCTGAGATAGAGCCCTCATCCGGAGTCTCATCACATCACATCTGTCCATCATCAACAAATGTCTTTATCGTATTCCACTTTAGTTTCACAATGTTTCTGTTATTCTTGTGTGTTTTTTAACAAGACTATAAATCTGCAGTAAAGTGTTGCCAATGACGAGCAAAGGCCCCGATAAATTACTAAAAGATGGCTCAGTACCGCCACCTCAAAAAATAATTTTCACTGGGCCAAAAACAAAAAACTATTGTGATATGGGCTTCCAGCACAATTTATGATCCAGTGCTACTCTTAAAAAATTAATTTGTTCATATTTTTAATTGCATTGGCAATTAATATTGTATCTGTAATTACCTCCGCCAAGGAGGTTATGTTTTTGCCGGCGTTTGTCTGTTTGTTTGTGTTTGTCTGTTAATTAACAGAGATATTGAGAAACAAAATTTTTGGCCCCATTTACCACAATGTTAACAAAAATTTCAAAGTGATCCAGAATCCAGGATTTCTTCCGGATCACCCCCAAAATGAAATCAGTTCTTCCTTTTCACATTTCCAACAAATCCTGAAAATTTAATAAAAATCGGTCCATAACATTTTGAGTTATGTTGCTAACAGACAAACAAACAAACAAACAAACAAACAGACAAACGCCGGCAAAAACATAACCTCCTTGGCGGAGGTAATAATAGCGAATGTTAAAATATATATTACTATAATAATATACACATTTAGGAGCCCACCAAGGTTTGTGCCTAGGACTATGTGCTATGCACCTGCACATGCATTAGCTGAGAGCTGACGTCCTTATGCACACCCAGATGAGTCGCGTGAATCTAATGATTTAATTTGGATTCATTTGGTAAATAGGACAATAAACAGTGACTCTAGGCTCATATGCAGACATTTCTTTAACAAACTGTAGCTATTCGAAGCCGTTTTAACCAGATATTCTTTTTTTTTGTTTTTGTTTTTTGTTTATGTACAAAGCAATCATAGCTCATTGCGTTTGGCAGAAATTCAACAACTACAAACTTTTTGGCCAAGATGCACATACACAGTATGTACACAGCACAGCAAGAGCCACAAGCTTTCTGACTGGCTGATTGCTGGGGAGCTCCCCGACACTAGATCTAATGTTGGACTATAAAGCAGCCTTTAGACTGTCACAACAGGACAGGGGGACAGGGTGATTACAGCAGCAGAAGAAGTATAATCATTTGTTAGTTTAATTCCAGTTTAGGGGATGCATTTTTCATACTTAAAAAGTCTAACCTATAAAATAAAGTATTCAGTAAAACAAAGTTTTTTTAAATTACCAATTTGGACAAAGCTTTTGTTAAGTTGAACTGTGTCACAGTTGATTGGTCCATAGGGGTCTTTGAAACAGAGCACATTTTCAGCAGGGCCATTGCTTTGAGCTCTGAGTGCTTTGCTGCAGTCAGACTAAAGTGCTGAGGACAGAGCTCACATGTCACTGAGGGCTCCCCAGAGAAGCACTCCTCCACCATCAGCACAGGAACTACAGAGAGGTCAGCCAGAGAGCCAGAGAGGCCTGCCCACAACAACACACTGCTATTGCCTCCCAATAGGCCAGGAGCTAAGGAGCAACATAGACCTGTCTGACTGGTTCACACAAAGGCTGTAACTGAGCTTGCATCCACAGAACACAGCAGCTCCATATCCAGGAGGGGAGCTTACTCTCATGCACCACCGAGAGGCAAAACAGCACAAAAAAAAACAAAAAAACATAATAAATCTGTCAGCTATGCATATGAAACGGTCTACCAAAACATGGCTGATGCTCTTCTGTAATCCTAAAAGCACAATGCCTACTTCATTCTCACAGCTGGAGGTCTGGTCTTGCCTGATGATTTGCTTGACTTGGCACAGCAGTCCATAGGAAAGCATGGTGCAACTGGAGTAGATGCACATATAAGTTTAGAGTTTGTAAAACAACTACTAGATCTATCACAAATACAGAGCCACAAAAGCAAAAAAAATAATTATTTGGCTGTAGCGCTGCCACTAGTGTCACTATTGGAAACAAGGCTCTCTCACCAGTTTCTCACATTCAGCTTAAATGGTATTGTTATATTCCAGCAGCAGAGGTTTGAAACACTGACAACAACAACAGCTCTGTCACTTTTAGAGGCTTTTGCACTAAACTCAACTCAACATTTCAATTGGCCACAACAGCCGACAACATGAAACCTCACAATCATTCCTCTGGATGGGCTTCCCACATCCAACAAGTGTGGCCACCTTAGAGTGAAAAACAGCCAGTCTGATCACAGACTACAACCAAAAGACGTCAGGAGAGCGGAATATGGACCTGCAGTCAGGTGAGTCATCTTTAGTCTTGCTGTGGTGGCAGTTTTTTTTATCCATTTTGTCATTTAGACTCATTTGTGGCATTATGTTTAGGAGAATCTGATGAGCAGAGTGAAGTTGCCCATGACTTTCCATTGTAGTTTGCTCTAAAGGGCAATAGATGTGAGCAAAATAAGTCACCTGACCTGCTTCAAACCACCAGCCACTCTACATTGTGTAGTGTTGTCTATTTAATAGACTATTAGTCTATTAGGTCTGCAATCCCTGCAGATTTTGTCATGCACACACACACACAAGCACACACGGACACACGCACACACACACACGCACACACGCACAGGCTATGGCTAACTCAATCTAGGGAGAGAGCTGTGTACACCCATTTTTTTGTGAAAACATGGAATAGAATGTGTTAGTTATACTGTGAGTTGCTTGTTACTGCTTAGGCCTAGTGTAATTTACCTGTGGACTACAACTGAACACTATGTGAGGATATGGGCCTATTAATGAGATTCAGTAAACATGAGGGAAACTCTTAAACAGGGGTGTCCAAACTTTTTCATCAAGGGCCACATATCTAAACACAGATGAAGCAGAGGGCTGATCGAGGGCCGTAGACTGGAGCTCAGTACAGGGAATAATTGAAATATATGCATGTTTAACACGTTAGAATGAGCCATCAGTCTTTATTCATGCTACAATCCTTAAAACCACACACTAAATATCAATTATTAGCTTTGTCAAGGTAGATAAAAAAAAAAAAAAACACACACAAAAAAACTCTGGAGTAAAAAGTTCATTTTTAATTGATGCAAGGTTATTTGGTTCTTCTGGAAGCCTGAGGGCCAAGAAAAATTTGTCTGAGGGCTGTATTTGGCCCATGGGCCATACTTTGGACATGCCTGCTCTAAAAGCTCGCCCATAGTGAGTTTCCTTTCCATTTTAAATGGTCGTTTTATTTTGGGCTAAACAATGGTGCCGATACATTTCTATAGAGCAAAGCAAACCCTGTTCTGGACTGAGTCTCTCTCCACTGAGTGCTCGGTCGGCACCAGAAACAGTGTTGTTTATTTTCTTTTTTATTTATGTATTTGAGTTTACATTACACTTTTTTGTATTGCTCAGCTCACACAAAGTGACTCGCACAATTTGGTGCTAAAGTTTTTGGTTAAATCTGCGTAACCTACCGCAGAGATGAGAGTGCTGCCGAAGCGTCACGGTGCCGTCCCGGTGCAGCAGGATGGAGGACAGTTGAATGACCGGGCCGAGCGGGTGGGGCGGTCGGATCGGTCGGAGCCCGCTGCAGCACTGGAAACACACGGCCCATGCCTGCTCCTCGTTGATGGGTTGCTCATAGGATTTCAGCACCTCCTCCAGCGACAGTTCCTGGAGGTCGCTGCGGTCCGCGGGGGCGCGGGACTTCTCGCCGTCCGCGCCTGTGCTGCCGGATCGAGCCATGGCGCAGGGCCCATGTTTCACTCCATCTGCGCCGAGCCCCGGTGCTGCTGTGTCCCGCTGGCTCCGTGCGTCTGTCGCAGCTGCCGCTCCTTACCATCAGCGTCCTCGAGACGCTTCACACAAGAACTTCCGGAATATTTTCAAAATACCAAGGTCCCAAAATGATCAAGAACTTCAGCTGTAAGAAAAAAAAAACTGTGTAGATTTACGTAAAGCGCCAGCTCCCTCTGCCAGCTCTATCTGCACAGCCCTAACAGTAGCACAGAGACCGTGAGAGTCGTCACCGTGATAGGCTCATATACAGTCAGTGGATAGACTTCGCATCCTGATAGGCCTAGGCTGAACCTATTATTTGGCTAGTGCGAAAGGACTACCTGTGAAGTTGTGTTTTTTGAAGTGCACCTCGAAGTCTTTTGACAAATGCTCAGAAATTTTTATCGATGAATGATTTATGGAACCTGTCTGTGTAATGCAGATGTGTAATGCAAATGCATGTCATAGAGTGTACTGAAGAAAACCCGTCAAACTACGCTTGAGCAGAGGTGATAGACTAGCCAAAAACTGTACTCATGTAAGAGTAACGTTACTTCAAAAATAATATTACCCAGGTAGAAGTAACCTAAGTAGTTGTCCAAGAAATGACTCAAGTAGACAAAAAAAATGGGAAAAGTTCTAAAGTAAGAGTAACTTTACGAGTAACTGTCGGTCTGTAACATTTGATTTAGCTACAATATACTATAATAGACTCAGTTGTAAAGACATGCTGTACTCTGAAAAGTACATCTTAATTAGGGAAACCAATCTGAGCAGCAGGTTCATATCACCTTCTAGGCCTATAGAACTAGAATAAATGAATGAATCATGAATTCATCATAAATAAACAGACAGGTCATAGAAATGTTTAATGTAAGTATTACTTCATTTGTCAGGTCCTATAACTGGGGTCTTATTTGTAAATTCAATTCAAGCCAAACATTCTTAAAGACGGGTGAGACTCATTTCACCAAAACATAGTTAACATCTTTATGTTTAAGTCTAAATATTTAAGTCTAAATTTTCTTAAAACCTGATTTGATGACATACAGTAGGTAAAGGGATTCTGTTTTACAACTTAGCGCTACTTTCTGTATTTTTCTTTTTTCTTTTAACTTTTCCCCACACAAACTGCCACTCAACTTATGTACACTACGATGTATTTTTAGCACAGGTACTATCCATCCAAACCAAGTAATAATTAGAAAAGCATGAAAACCATACACACTTTAACAAATTTTTTGGCTCTAAGCTTTTTGTCAGTCCCCTGGACAAAATTCAGCACAAATATGTATCAAAATCACTACATTTGAAGCTTTCTCAAACTGTGCAAAATACTTCTACATTTTACTCTTTAAGTACATTTTTAAATGGGTACTTTAATACTTTTACTTTTGCTTGTGTATTTTCTTTCTGTCTTTTATTTTATTTATGTATTTATTTATGTATGTATGTATGTATGTATTTATTTGTTTATTTATTTATTTATTTTTTGCTCTGGTGTCTGTACTTTTACTTAAGTAACAAAATTGTGTACTTTTTCCATCACAGACTTCACTTCAAGACACTTTCATTGGATCTATGCTTTGTGTGAGTTCCCAACCTAGACAAGAGGCACTTCTGCGCATACTAAATCTGATACTGTTCTGTTACTGTGACCCTTTGCTAAGGTCAGTGAATATATATAATATCTGTAACAACTGTATAGCACAAACTAACTCTTTTCAGTTTTAAGTTTTTTGAATCCAGTGTCTCAGATTGATAGTGTGAAATCTTCAAATGGCCACTCTAACTCCTCCACACACGGCTTGTATCTTGTATCTTGTATGCTAGTATCTGGTTTTGGCTTGAAGCTCTCTTAATGTGAGCCAAGAGTGGGACTGTGATAGTGTCTACATCTATCTGCCTACATCTGCAGAGCTCAAAATGCTCTGTTCCACCTTGTAGTAGTTTTCAAGTTAACAGGGCCCTTTAAAGGTTTTAATTCTGGTAACAAAATACTGTGATTCTGTTGTGGAACTCATACTGGTGTCAAAGTTCAGAGAAACATACTTAAAGAGGGAGTATTATGTATTAGTTTTAATGAGTATTCACCCTCCTTAATGTTAGGTGTAAGATTCTGTGCAAGGCTCCACCCACAAACCTACGTCATCTATGCTCTCACACGACAATTCTACATATATATACAAAAGTATGATAGAAATCTGTACACAACAACTTCACAAACCTAACACGATGTGCAGTAGTAGACACATGCTGATGGTGTTGTGATAATACTCTGAAGGGGGAGTGACATTTTCAAAATAATGAAAGGTAACATTGTGATCTAAAGATGTTATGTTTTAGCAGTTAATACCCCATAGATCTTTAACTATACTATATTACACAAAACTGACTCGTGAGATTTTAGCTCAAATCACTCATGTGGGAGCATGAGTGATTTGAATAGCGTTATTACATTATCAATACATAATATCATTATATCATATCATACAATATCATGCCTTCAAATCAAGTTGGAACGTAAATGTAAAGAGCTCTCCCACCACTAGATGTCCCCACTGCCCTGGTTTGCAAACAAGTGAACGCCGTACCAGTCTGTTATATTTTATCTTGTTTACTTTTTCTATTTCGTTTTTTCAGATGATTTACATAATTGAGACCATAAAGTAGACAGAAGCCCGGAAATTATTTCAGCTGTAACTGGTGAGTTCTGCTCCAGCAGTGAAACAGACAGGCCTATGGCTAAGTGAACACATGCAGCTTTAGTTATAGACAGACTCTAGTATATGTCAAATACAAAGCAAAGCACTGACAGGTTACCCCTGATCTATTATTTAAAGGTACACTTCACGACCTTTCTGGTGCAGGGTGCGCTACCTGCTTGTCTCCTTGGAAATGTTAATGTTTTGCCTGGAATGTTCCATGGTATGGCATTTAACATATACATCTGGCATGTGTTTATTATGGGTGTTTTTATTGCTCATTGCATCATTTTTATTGATCTGAATAGTAATGTAGAGCAGTGCTGTGACCTGCTTGTCTCCCTTGTGAGAGACAAGTTGAATCTATACTGTGGAACATTCTAGACCAGCAATCTCCAACCCTTTTCTCCTGGTGAGCTACCTTTACATAAAGAAAATGCTAAAGGGCTACAAATTTTAGCTGTCACAAGAAAATGAGCATAGGAAAACCTTAGATGGGGAACAGTTCAATTCTGTTTCCCATAAACCTTTTTCCAGTATTAGTTCACAAAGTTAGGCATCACGATGATACGATAGTTCATTAAATTTGAGTAATTCAGCACAATATGTATAATTCAGAAATCCTTTGGCGAGCTAGGGAGTGGAGAGCTACTGGTAGCTCCCAAGCTACAGGTTGGAGCCCACTGCTAGACAAAATGATAAAATTTCTATGGAGACAAGCAGTTTTTGGTCCAACAGGTGCTATTCCAACAGGAAAGTTACACAGTGCACCTTCAAGGATAAGGTTAAACACACTGTACAAGCTTCCCTACAGGTCCTGAATAAAACACAATGTCAAGTCAATCTAGTGTTTAGCCCCACTTGAACCCCAGTGCACCTCCACTCTGAGCGAGCTGGGCAGATGAGCAGCCACTGTTCCCTCGTCAGGCTCTTACTCAGGGCCTTTTGAAAATAGCCATTTCAGATTTTTATATTTTGAGAAAAATATGAATTGAGACAGTGTTATTTTAAGTCTACAGGTCATTTATTATTTTTTAAATATAAATACAATAATTCACATATTTTAGAAGGAATTAGAGAGAGCATTGGCAGTTATGTGTGTAAAACGTAAGTACCCTCAAAAATGTACCCCTGGAAAATAGGGAAAAAAGTTACCAATGTGTTATCCCTGAAAGTTTTCATTACAAATATTTACAAAAATATTATTCTGATTTGAATGAATATGATTATTTTGTTTGTTAAAAAAAAAAAAAAAAAAAAAACTTGTATGCACCATCAGCTGCAAGTTTGCACCTTGGACTGGTTTGACTTTGCAGATTTCCAGCAGTGAATCTTTGAGAGCGTTGGAGTTTGGGCTCAGAAAGTTTCCTCAGAAGCAGTGTTAATTTTGCCAAGAAATTGTACATTTGTTTTTTGTCTTATTCTTTTGACAAAAAATATTTTTAGTAAAAGTTTTAGTTCAAACGGTGCAGTTCATATTAATTCTTAATAATATTTCTTCATTCACTCTTAATATTTCATTTTTTTTGTTTAAGTTTTAACCTGTGGTTTCTATGTGAGGCTTGGAAGAGACTTTCCTGTTGTGTGCCCAGAGTCCACCTGGCTCCCCATGGCCACTGCTTTGATGCTGCAGGACACAGAAGATACACAAGGACTTTGTTGTCCTGTGGGCTGTTACTCCCCCCACACTGCCCTGATATTGGATCTCATGACCCTACCTGTTGATCTCCACTCAGACTTCTGTGTGAGTTTTTCTATTATTATTGTATTTTAAGGCTGAATGTGCTTAAATTGCCCCTTGGGGGCAAATACAATTATACTGATTGATTGAATGTACAAAAAAACCATCATGCTAAGGTGGTTGACTAAATCCATGATAGTTTTAGTAAAGCAGAAAATACACTTCATGTTTGTAAATGGTGTGGTTTGAGAAAGTGTAGCTAGGATTTGTCCTCTACTCTTTACTTTAATTTGCCACAAAATAAAAAGCTAGTGCCTCCTCCATTCCAGTTCCGTGAAAACTAAATGGGGGAGTTTATCAGCATGGACCACAATATGAAGGACCTGGAGAGGATCTTATTGAGGAATGGTGTTCCTGAAAAAGATAGCAAGAACTTTGATAATATTTCATTTTTAAAAGTTTGAACTAACTTTTCACAGCATGCTTTCTTCATATACTATGATGCCACAATTTAAACATCATTGAATATGTATACATCTATATCTGTTATGTGCCCCCCCACCTTAACACCCTAGCCCATACATCAACTATTGCCTTAGAAAATGGTCCACTCATTTGTAAAAAAAAAATAATAATAATAATAAAATAACAAAACAAAACAAAAATAACAACAACAACAGCAAAAACAAAACACACAAAAACAGAAACCGATTTCCAAACCAGTTTCAGACAGTACATGGACATGCATTATTACTGAAGCTTGGTAGCAGTACAGAGCCAATGTAAATGTGAAGTGTGCTGATGATCTAAGTTAACAGAAAAATGTGTGAACTGCTGCTTTTAGGTTTAGCTTTTGCAAGTCTACAATGAACACACACATCAAAAACAAATTAAGATTTCATAGAAACAAACCTAGCCTGGGAGCTTACATATGGAGGATGTATACACCAAAGTCACAAATCAGTAAGAAGCTACACTTTTGAGCACACAAAAAACACAGATAACATAATCAGTATTTTGATTTTTGTGAGGTCTGGTCCAGTACAGTTCTAGCCTGGCAGAGAGGAGGAGAAATCCCTTTTTAAGGTTTTATCTTTGGCGGCACAGTGTTGGGTGGTAACCAGCTAAAGCGGTAGGGCTCACGAGGCACTAATAGGTCAATGTCCAGTTTCTTCTGCTCTTTGTCGCTGTTGACGGGCCGATAGCCCAGCGTAGACATGGCTCTGCGGCACACGTCCTGCACACGCCGCACTTTACTGTGAGGCAGAGTGGTGCGCCACGCCTGAGACACGTCCACAGCATTTCGAGATGTGATTTTAAAAGCCTCCTTTATTGTACCTTTGCCTTTGCCGTGTGTCACTTTGTATATCCACTCCGCCAAAGTGGAAGTCATCTCTAGACCGACAAAGTCATAGATGGAACTGATTTCCTCCAGTGGGCTGCGAGCCAGGTCCTCATAGCGCACCAGCTTGTAGCGGCCCTCTAAAAAGGGCGGGGGCTTTTGGAACGCTGTCTCCTTGATGCGTATGTGGCTGTGGCAGATCTCCTGCATGACCTGGTACTGGACATCTGCTGCAGACACGTTCCTCTGCTCTAGAACTATGCCATTGTCGCTGGTGAAGGACTTGGACGACTCCTCTCGGGAGCGCATGACGGCTCGGGGGTCCCGCACCAGGTGCACAATGCGTAGGTCCAGCCCAGGGTCCTGCAGTAGAGGGTAGAGGGACTCCAGCTCAAAGAAGCGCACCTCCTTCAGCACCACATGACTGTACGTGTGGCAGGCGCGCTCTGCTCCAGCCAGACTTTGCTTGGAACACTGGAGATTGCATACTGTCTGGTTACTGAAGTGAGTGCGCGGGGTGAGAGGACAGGCTGGGGGCGAGCACAATGCCCGGCTGTGGCTCCACATGAACAGGCTGGACATGTTCTGTGGTCGGGGCAGATAGGCCTCCATGGTGGAGAAGTCACAGTGGAAGGTGCTGCGCAGCAGGTCGCGGACAGCCATCCTGAGGGCCTTTGCCCCGGGCCGCTGCAGCGTGGTCCACACGTGCCACCCTGGCTCCATCAGATAGAACACAGATGGGTGCTGACTGAACACCTGTCCCAAGAAGGAGGAGCCAGATCGCCATGACGACAGCAGCAGCACATGGACCTTCCCATGGGAGGGGATGGGGCCACAGGGGCTGAGTTGTACATACCAGCCACAGAACAACACCACTGCTGCCCCCTGCAAGATGACCAGGAAGATCATAGTGCTCAGGTTGAGTCTGCAGCGAGGCATGTCTGAGTCCCAGCTGTCTGATGGCCTGGGCAAACAAGAACAAGGTCACCCATAATGAGTGTGTGACTCAAGAACTAAAGTGACACCTAACCCCACTGTAGACAGAGTACTTACAGGATCCTGGAGCAGTCAGATGGAGATGAGCCAAGATGTCAGCTGTCCAAACAAAGCCTTCATCATTAAGGGTGCATGTGACGATCTCCTGTGGAGGACAAGTCAAATCAGCATTTAAGAGATGGACAGTGCAGAGCAGAAACAGACATTTAGCTTCACATTTCATTGAGATTTCATAAAGCTAAACATTTCATAATGATTAATTCCATGATGAAAACACATCATCAGAAAATATGCCTCTGTGGTACAGTACGTATATAACACTTGAAATAACATAATACAATGGGTGCTTGGGTATAACACAACACCACTTATTTCCCACTTAGTCTTTGGAGAGGGCATTTAATTTAAGCATGTTTTTGTGACACATTAGCCTAGCAGCAATTCCCTCACACTTTATAAATGCACATTCAAACACTGCTGGGCACCCATTCCATTGAGTTTTTTGACTTTGACTCTTTGTGGCCATACCGGCTTGTGAAAGCCTGATCTCGTCAGATCTCAAAGCCAAGCAAGGCCAGGTCTGGTTACTATAGTCCCTAACAAAAGTCTTGACGCTTATCCATTTTGTAGAAACAAAAGCTTATAACCTGACTTTAAATTAATCGATTGGTTTTAGAAATGTCTCATATGAAAGCTAAAACCCTCCCAAATTATGCTCAATATACTAAAATAAATTAGCTTCACTGAAGAAAGATTGATCATTTAATGAACACAGAAAGGTCAGATTTTGGCAAGACAAAAGTCTTGTCGCCTTGTCATATGATGCACCCAATCCTAGATTACAGCCTCACCTGTGATCAGTTACTGATCAATCAATTAGTGGGTGTGTATAAAAAGAACCCCAGCACACCAGACCTTCACATCAACTGCAACTTGACCTCTGACAACATGCCTAAGATCCACCCTGAGACCAAAGCGTTAATTATCAAGAGGCTGAAGACCAGATCCACTGCTGAGGTGGCTGACACCTTCAATGTGTCTCAGTGTCAAGTACAAAGAATAAGAAAAAGATCTGAAATGACTGAAGATGTTTTTGACAAGCCCAGGTCCGGCAGACCCCGCAAGACAACTGCTCGGGAGGACTGTTTGTTGATTTGAAAATCCAAGGCCAGCCCCTTTTCCACTGCAGCAGACTCCACCAGGCCTGGTCACCTCAAGTCCCTGTGTCAACCACAACAGTTTGTAGAATTCTGTCTCGAAACGGCCTCCATGGTCGAATCAGTGCACAGAAACCAGCACTAAACAAAAGTCAATTAAAAACCGTGTGGCATTTGCCAAGGCCCACAGCCTGCTAAAAGAATGGACACTGGAAAAGTGGCAGAAGGTGGATTTCTCAGATGAATCCTCGGTTGAATTACATCACAGCCGCCGCAAATATTGCAGGAGACCTACTGGAGCCCGCATGGATCCAAGATTCACCCAGAAAACAGTTAAGTTTGGTGGCGGAAAAATCTGGTCTGGGGCTACATCCAGTATGGGGGTGTGCGAGACATTTGCAGGGTGGAAGGCAATATCAATAACCTAAAATATCAAGAAGTATTAGCTCCTCTTACATTCCCAACCATAAAAGGGGTCAAATTTTGCAGCAGGATGGTGCTCCATCGCATACTTCTATCTCTACATCAAAGTTTCTCAAGGCGAAGAAGATCAAGGTGCTCCAGGACTGGCCAGCCCAGTCACCAGACATGAACATCATTGAGCATGTCTGGGGTAGAATGAAAGAGGAAGCATGGAAGGCAAAACCAAAGAATCTTGATGAACTCTGGGAGGCATGTAAGACGCTTTCTTTGCTATTCCTGATGACTTCATCAACAAATTGTATGAATCATTGTCAAACTGCATGGATGTAGTCCTTCAAGCTCATGGAAGTCACACAAGATATTAATATGGATCTCACAGCACCACTACTTAATTCACTGACGTTATGCAACATATTTTTGTATTTGAAGTAAATTATTTGTTAAATTTTCTGTAGGCGACAAAACTTTTGTCTTGCCAAAATCTGACCTTTCTGGTTCATTAAATGATCAATCTTTCTTCAGTGAAGCAAATTTATTTTAGTATATTGAGCATAATTTGGGAGAGTTTTAGCTTTCATATGAGACATTTCTAAAACCAATCGATTAATTTAAAGTCAGGTTATAAGCTTTTGTTTCTACAAAATGGATAAGCGACAAGACTTTTGTCAGGGACTGTACTTGGAAGGGAGATCACTAGGAAAATCAGGTGCCACAGTGGTGCGCCAGTCACAAAAATGTCATTGTGTCCTTAGGCAAGGCACTACAGCCACATTACCTAGAATGAAAATGTATGTGTGCGTGTGTGCGATGGTGGTGATCGGAAGGGGTGATGGCAGCCATGCTTCTGTCAGTCTGACCCAGGGCAGCTGTGACTACAATAATATCTTACCATCCCCGGGTAGGAAGTAAATGGTAATAATCTGTAAAGTGTCTTTGTGATATATGTCTGTGAAAAGCACTTTATAAATTAAAAACGTACTTATCACATTCTTTTTTAACTTTTATTAAAACCTGCAAAAAGCAAGAACTCTTAAAGGTTCTATATTACACAAAATTGTGAATTTTAAGCCATGTTAGAATGGTGTTACCTCGTCAAAAACATACCTGAAGTTGTGTTTTGTTTCCCTTACATATGTTTGAGTAATCTTGCATATTTAGTCTGTCTACATCTCTAAAGCTCAAAATGCTCTGTCCCACCTTATGATGTCATCAAGCTGTAGTATTCAAGTTAACATAACTTTTTACCTTTTGCTCAGTAGAGACTGACAATTCCAAGGTTGAAATTATCCAAAATCCAAAAGATTCTAGTGAAGGTGTATGGAGTTTAAAAACACAGAGGAGCACTTCCCATATTACCACATGACATCACAAGGTGGAATGGAGTGTTATTAGTTCGAGAGAAGAACTCAGTCTAAATATGCAGGGTTTGTGTGTTACCCTTGTTGAATGAAACAAAACACAACTCCAGATATGTTTGTGATGAGGAAGCAACATTATAACATAGATCAGAAAATAGCGCAATATGGGCCCTTGAACATATATTTTATTTTCTGACATTCTCATTGTAGCTTGCTAAAATTAATGACAAAATCTCATTCTTGGTTTCCAACTAAACTCTTTCCAGTTTGGACTGCTAAGAGATTTATGCCACTCCTCCCATGAGTTTTCCCAATCTGAATCACCAATTACAGTATTATGTTTTATCTTTTGTCTTCTACCACCTCTATCCAGTACAGTTGAGCTTTTATGTGGTCAAGTTCTTCTCAAGATAATAGTGTATTTGAAAAGATATTCAATTCACATTAAATCAGGGAGAACGATTTAAGGATTATTCTTGAGAAAACTGACAAATTTTTAATCCTTAGTCCTTTAATCCTTTATCAGCTAAAACCACCATCTAGTAATACTAAGAGTGTTAATCCAATTAACAAAGGTAATGTTGCTGTTTTGATATGCTTATATAATTAAACATACTTAGTCCATCCAGTCAAATGCCGTCTGAGTGTATCGCGTGAGATGAATTCACTGGTGGACAGATTTCTTGGCAGCCCTGCAATGAAACCAGTTTGATCTGGTTTGATATATTTTCCTATATACATCTGCATTCTCTTTGTTAGATTTAAGACAAGAATTTTGGCATCATTCCCTAGGAGACTAAAGGGCCTGTGAGATCCATATTGTTTATGGTTTTTCCCTTCCCTGTATATCACTGATATGATGGCCTCTGACTAGCTTTTTGGTGGGTCCCTTTCTTTAAAAGCAAATACACCCCATAATATTGGAGTGAAGTCTTTTATACATGGCTTTATAAAATTCTCCACTTAAACCATCAGGTCCTGGAGTTTTATTATTTTTCAGTAATTTAATAATCTCTTATATTTTTGTGATTGACTTGGCCAGATCTTCTGCTTGGTTAGACCCCAGCCCAATACAATAACAACACAGCGACTGCAAATGCTATTTGTATTTTACTTCTATGGGGTATTAATTGCTAACACATAACTTATTTAGATCACCATGTTACATTTTATTGGTTTGAAAATGTACACGCTACTGCACATCATAACACATTTGTCAAGATCCTGTGTACAGTGTTGTTTGTTTGTATATTTATGGAGGATTGTTATGTGGGAGCATGGATGAGGCAGGCTTGTGAGCATGAGACATTATCTAACATCTAACTGTAAGGAGGGCTCGAATAGGGCCCAGCCAGAAGGGACTGCACTACAACATGCATGGATTACATCTAAAACCTCTTCAGGCATGTTATTGATGAGAGAGTAAGATCATAACATGGTAAAAAAAATAAAAAATAAAACTAAAGCATAATAGCATAATACCCCCTCTTTAAGGTGTCATGGCATTTTCATCACATATTGGTAACAAGAAACATGCAAAGAAATCACCATTATGTTATGTACAATAATGTGAAGTTGTCAAGGGCCTCTTTCTTTTCTTTTTTAGTTCTGGTCAGTTCTTGGGCCATTTTAGAAGCTTGATGGATTTACTCTGAAAGTTGAGAATTTCAAAAAAGTACTTGACTTGTGTAGCAGGTGTGGGTAAGGGTGATGCTGATTGAATATAGTACATGTATCTTACTAGTACGGCTGTGCAAAAATATCAAAATATTGAAATATCAGTATATCGTGATACAAAATTTTGGGGATACAAGTTCGTTATCGTGAGTATTTTGGGGGAATTTTAATTATATAACTAAATTACATGTCACATATTCATTGTTTTAATGGTTACAGCTGCTTTATGTCATACTGACTTTGCACAGGTAGTGGTTTAACAAATACATACTGTTGTTTTTGATGGCTTAAAGCTCACAAGAGTCAGTTTGTGTTATATTACACAAAATCAAAGGTTCAGCAAAAAGGTTTAACATGACAGTGATAGCTGCTGTAATTTCAATATTTGTACAAATGCACGGTGTACCATACGTTACTTGAGAGTCTTTAT
This sequence comes from Boleophthalmus pectinirostris, assembly GCF_026225935.1. Taxonomy (NCBI): domain Eukaryota; kingdom Metazoa; phylum Chordata; class Actinopteri; order Gobiiformes; family Gobiidae; genus Boleophthalmus; species Boleophthalmus pectinirostris. The sequence continues at coordinate 12,852,743 of NW_026571152.1, read as the reverse complement.
ACAAGTCTACATAGGGATAATTACACTCTGTTATTTATTGATACAACAAACATAGATTAACAATTATGTGATGGTGCAGGTGTCACAGTGTTCTTAGCCTAGGCTAATTCGCAACACCTGTTCCCAGAAGAGCTTTTTAACTGTTCAGATTTCACTAAAAGCAATAGGATTATTTACAGAAAGCAATAAATACAGTGAATTTGTCAAGAGAATCAGATAGTACAAACTCACACACCCACATTTCACTCTTTCTAAACCACCCTCCCTACTCTATGCCCTGCCATGGGGACATTGTTATAGTTTGGGCAAATCTAAATACATTTGAAGACGCTTGTACTTCTGCAACAGGTTAATTTATACGGAAGATGATTTGCCACATGACCAAATAATAATAGGTATATGTTTATATGTCATCCAGCACACACAAACCTAAGCACAAAACACAGGGCTGCCTCCTGTTACAGCGTGAGACACAGGAAATATGAGCCTGTGCAGGGGCCGAGGGGACTGGTTACAAACTTATGTTACCGGGGTTGAGTGGACTTTAGAAGATGATGTTAGAGACAGCTAGAGGTCCTGAATCCTCCACAAGACTTGACACAGAGTTTGCACTAAATGTGACCAACCACCACCACCACCTGAAAAGGCAACCATCAACAGCCAGCAGGTTAAACTGCCTATGACCGGTTGGGACTACTCATTTTACATACACAGTTAAAGGTGCACTGTGTCTAATAGAGGGTCCGCCATCTGCTTGTTTCCATGGTGATATTATAGCTTTGCCTGGGATGTACAGTATGCGCAAATATATTTTTATTATTCTATTTATTCAAATTACGAGTGTTTTTATTTCGTAAAGACATGCAATATTACTGTGACTGGGTCCACTTCTCCACAGATCTGACCTGTAACTTGACCTTGTGATGTGGTCTGCTTGTCTCCATGAAGATAGTTAAATTAAATGCCATACTGTAGAACATTCCAGGAAAAAACTATAACATCAGTATGGAGTCAAGCAGGCACCCTCTTCCAAAAAAGTTACATACTGCACTTTTAAGATCATAAAATTTTAGATTTTACAAAAAATTCCATTACTGTTACCTAGCAACCACGCTGTACACTGGCCCAAAACTCCTCTAATGTACAATGAAATCCAAATTTGACAAATAAAAATGTAAGAAAACACTTTAATGTTTAAAATATATTTATGTGTAATTTTTGCCTACAGTATGTTAGGGGCCTCGGCCCTGTGAGTTTTGTTTAAAGTACTCCCGTTCTTCTGTATTTGCTTTTGTCTGCGCATGATGCTCCCGGTCCGCGAGCCCTGGACCCGGATGCGCGGGAGCACCCGACGCGGGACGGAGGCTGGTGTCGCAGCGCATCGGCGATTGGCCCTTCATCCCTGCGCTCCCACCAGTCCGCGGATGACGCCTGTGATAGCGGGGATTGAAAAGGGACCATCTTCCGTCTGCTCGAGGCGGCTGGATTACTGCGGCCAACTCGCCCCTTTTGTTTGATGTTTGGGTTGTCTCATTTTGTTATATTGCCGGCTGTTGCCTCGTTTAGTTCCTTGAGACACCTTTTTGTTCGCAGAAAAACTTGAGTTAGATTTGGTACATTGTATTTAGTTAGGGCTCTTTAGTTTATTAGATTATTTTGTTTAACTCCTATTTATTTTTCACCTCAATTGCCTGTTTTTTTTTTTTTTTTTTTTTTTTTTTTTTTTTTTTTTTGGTCTTCCCTTACACTGTAAATAATAAATGCACAATTTTTAGTTAAACCTTTAACATCCTGATTTTATTGTTACTTCCCTTTCTCCCCTAGCAAAGGGGACGTAACAGCCTAACTGTTGGATAGAATTCTCCCTTGCATGGTGTCAACAATAGGGCATGCTCTAAAACAGAACTCCTTCCTCCTTCCTCTCATTATCAACCTGTTTTTTAACTTTTCTTCACAAATGGGTTCTTGTTTGGTGTAAAACTACAATTCATATTTACAACAGGTATTATCTCACCAAATTAAGTCAAAATTTTAGAATCATCAGAAGCTGTCATATCCTCCTGTGACGCGAAGAAAAAGTGTATTGCAATATGTTTTGTGTGATTTTCTTTCTATTTGGAGGTAAACACCTTAGTATTTACATTTTGTTCATTTTATTTTTATTTATAATTTTATAACATGTCCTCTGTAGTGGAGGCTGGGGACATTTTGGTGTTAAAGCCATTTGAAGTTAACAACCTAACAAAAACAACTTTTTAGATGACCAACATCTCTGACAAGCCTCTACAGTCGCGTCACATCAAAATGTTTTTAGACTCCTTTTTAATTTCTTTTCTTTTTTTTATGCAGCCACAAACTAACTCCTATTGAGTTTGTCTTTTTTTTTATCCTGGACATGATAATACGCTATAATTCCACAGCCCTATTTAGGCAGAGGAACCTAGTGCCCCCATTAAGAGTCTATCTCAAAACACTTAAAAGATCGACTGGTTAACTCAATGGCCACTATGACACAAATGAAGGGGCCGGAGAATATGCACTTAAACCAACTCAAGACTTTCATATCAAAGACATACACAAGTCTGTAGGCCTATTTGTTTCCAGGGAGCTCTCCTTCACGCAGTAAAAAATATTTATATAAAGATTTAATTGCTGCTTCATGGTTCATTAAATCATGCACATGCGGCACAAAACATCAAGCACGTGCAAGGTCATATGGGACATATCCTTTAGGACAGCTTTTCCACTGGCAAAGAGCTACACAAGACAGCTCTATGTGCGTCTGTCCTGGTGAACCCAGTATGGCTCAACGATTTGGGATTGCAATTTATGTTTTAATAATAGGTTTCTGTTCAAAGTTCACATTTTAAACCTGCACCATGTGATTTTTTGGTTGGGGGTTGATCACCTGTTTGTGTTTATGGATATGCTCTACCTGGAATGTTCCACAGTATGACATTATGGTAAACAAATCTGTCTTACATGTATTCAATTAGAGGTGATTTTATAGTGCAAAAATACCTAGAAAAACAGGCATTCTGACTGTGAACAGAATCGCCTCTCCACAGATTTGACCTGTAACTTGGTCTGGCTTGGTCTCCATGAAGATAGAAAGGTTTAATATCATACTGTGAAGCATTCCAGACAAAGCAATAACATCTCCATGAGGAAAAGCTTTTGACAGACCAGAAAAACAGTGCAGTTAAACATGTCCAGGAGAACTGACAAAAAGACAACATTTAACTGACAAACTATGTATTGAAGAAACATGTTTGTACAGATCTATACTACAGGGTTAGCAGTGTTTATATAAAGTTTGTTGTTGTTTGTTGTAACAATATTAAAATTCCAAACTCGATTTTAATACTAAATATAGGTTTGATGCCAATTTCGATGATAATTTTAAAAGCTCTTTTTAGACAATATTGTAATTTTCAACACAAAATAATAGGATTTTTTTTTATTACCATGTGGTCTTACACTAGTTCTGCTAAAACTCAAGCTGAAACTGTTCTGAAATATGTTTTTGAAATTTTATCCAATTATGTGATTATTTTTGGTATCGATACTTTCTTAAAAGAGTATCTTTTTTCAGTACTAGTCTAAATACTGATTTTGTGCTTATTTAATATTTTTGACATTAGTACCTGCAATATGTGGGTTAGTGGGCACCTGCTCCTCATCCTAAAAAGCTGAGCTCACTATGGAGAAAAATCTCTGAAGGAATCTGATTTGGGACAGGGCCATAGAGGTTTGACTTACTTTGATGAAGATGTGAACTGGGCTGAAGAAGCCGTGCTGATTGGATGGTTTGGGCAGGAGCAGTGCTGATTGGACAGTCTGGATAGGAGCAGCTCACATGGGTCCCTCAGGCTCTGTTTTCACACAAACACAAGGTCCCTGTCTGAGAGATGAGAACAATGACTACACAGCATTACCTTTCGAGAAAATGCTAATCTTTTGGTTTTACAGGGTTAATTATTTTGCATTTAAAAAGAAAAAAATACACAGACTTTTACAATCTGTTTCAGGAAATTGAATTATTGTGTTATCAGTTGAATCAATTGCAGTGAGGTAAAAAATAATAATAATTAAGCTGTTTTTACCTAATAAGTTATCTCTTTGTGTGTAGAGGTGGGTGGAATACTGTACTTCTCTTTTATGTTATTCTATTTCAAATAATGATTCAATCTACAGATAATATAATCTAAAGTTTATACAGTCCACCTTGCTCCCTGCTCATCTCCATGCTGATGTCATTGCTCTGCCCAGAATGTTCCACATCTTAGCATTACCTTTAAAAAAAAAAGTTTATTCTTGTTTCATTCACACATGTATAATGCACAAACTCCGTATATTTAAGTTGAGTTCTTCTCTCCAACAGAAAACACCTTGTGATGTTATAGGTACAGGAAGTGCTCCACTGTAGAGTACTTTTTTTCTAGCAACATACTCTTATTCCTACTTGAGCAACATTTTTTATTGAAGTAACAGTACTCTTTGGCTACTCTTCCCACTAGTAAGTCTACAAGGGATTTTTTGCTACCCTTCCCACCTCTGAATATGGCAGAGGGAATGTCAAATAAAACCAACTAGGAGTGTCTCAGGCAGGTTTAATGATGCAGTATTGTGTCATATGGGATTCAGATGGAGCCACCAGACTGTAGGTGTTTGCTGTGGAGCAACACTTGGATTAGTTTGGTGGAGACGTGAGAAAACGTGTGGCCCAGAGGATCATGGGCAGGGCATATTTCTCATACTTTTACATCAGTTAAAGTCAGACAAAATGCCTAAACTTCACTCACAACCGCATTTCAAATAGAACTGATAAACTAGGCAGTACCGGGAGGACTAAAGAAAGAGTGAGAGGGGGAGGGGGCAGGGCCTGGGAGTAAAAGGAACAATGTGATTGATTTAACAGGTAACCACACTTTAACCTGGCTGGAATTAAGGCAGTCCTGCATGATGTCACATATTACTTGAAATTGCAGCAGCCATTAAAGGTAGCACAAACTTAGATTTAGACGTTTTTGACCAGAAATGTATGCAGTTTGCCAACAAATAAATAAATAAATAAAAGACTAGGAACAGAAGACAATGCTATTCAATGCATATACACCATTAAGTGGCAAAAAAAAGTTTAATTAGTGTTTAGTTTCAATTTAAGAAGAGTAGAAAAAACACAAAGCGGTGAACAGTCCTAAAACAGAATACCTCTAGCTAGAGTCAACACATAAAAATGCAATTGAACATTCCATACCAGAAGACAATGAATAAATGTGTTTCATAACTACTGCGTGTTTTGGCTCTTGTTTATATTGTGCTTACAACGTAACCAAACTTGAATGACCTCTATGTAAGTCATCATTATTTTTATTTTATTTTATTTTTAGTAAAAACAGAATTATGTTAAAAGTGTACTATGTAACTTTTTGGTTGGGATTCTGTTACCTCCTTGTTATGAGGCCACTCCTTAAGCCGTATATCAGGAATAGGTCACACATAAATACTAAAAGCTACGTGTACCTTTCTTTGCACATGCACATGAAAAGCTTGTGGACCGAGCAGTCTCCGTCCAGATCGACCTCAATCCGTATATCATTCGTTCATTCGGTTTTCAAAATAGAACCAAAAATAAGAAAACGAAAAAACAACTATTTTCTTCATTATTTGTCTCCAAAACCAAAATGAAAAAACAGATAATGATTTGTTTTTTCAGTTTTCGATTTTGTGTTTAAACTAATAATGGAAAAAACTGATATCAGCTGTTTCCTGTTTCCTTGACTTAAACTGCGATGCCAGACTGAACAAGGACTAAAACAGAATTAAACCAGGACTAAACCAGGACTGAATGTCAGGATGGACCCGGAGGTGCACTCGCATAGACTGCCAGGTGATCAAGACTGAGACCAGGACCAGACCGGGACTGAGACCGGGACCAGACAGGGACTGAGATCAGGCCCAGACTGGGACTGAGCCCAGGACTGAGACCAGGACCAGATCAGAACTGAGACCAGGACTGAGACCAGGACAGAGACCAGGATTGAGACTGGGACCAGAACGGGACTGAGACCGGGACTGAGACCCAGACTGAGACCGAGACCAGACCAACACAGACCAGGACCAGATCAGAACTGAGACCAGAACTGAGACCAGGACTAAGACCAGGACTGAGACTAGGACTGAGACCGGGACCAGACCAGGACTGAGATTAGGACTAAGACCGGGACCAGACCAAGGCAGACCAGGACCAAATCAGAACTGAGACCAGGACTGAGACCGGGACTGAGACCAGGATTAAGACTGGGACCAGACTGGGACTGAGGCCAGGACTGAGACCCTTAACAGACCGAGACCGCGGCCAGGACTGAGACAGGGACCAGACCGGGACTGAGGCCAGGACTGAAGCCAGGACTGAGCCCGGGACCAGACCAGGACTGAGACCGGGATTGAGACCAGGACCAGGCCAGAACTGAGAACAGAACTGAGACCAGGGCTTATTCCGGAACCAGACCAGGACTGGTCCCGGAATCATTATCCGTTATCCGTTTTTTTTTTTTTTTTTTCATTTTGGTTTTGGAGACAAATAATGAAGAAAATAGTTATTTAAATTTCTTATTTTTGATTTTATTTTGAAAAACAAATAAACGAATAATACACGGATTGAGGTCGATCTGGGTGGAGACTCTGCTTGGTCCTTTAAATTTTACCTCGCACACACACCACTTTCCTTTGCATATACACCATTTATTGAACACATATCACATCACAGTTTTGAATGTTCGTGCACTATGTGTAAGAGAAAAGCGATGCTTGTACAAGTAAAAGTAACTTGTATGAGCTTTTGAAGTGGATGTGCAAGACAAAAATGGTTTATGTGCAAGCTATTCATTAGCATACAGTATGCAAGAAAATGTCGTGTATGTGCAAGCTTTTCATCTGCATGTGCAAGGAAACGTAGTACAAGTATAAGCTTGCATTATTATGTGTGACCTATTCCTGATATATGGCCTAGGGGGCGCCTCATAGCTTGTTTCTATGGATATGTCATTGCTGTGCCTGGAATGTTCCACAGTATGACATTAAACAGCTCTACCTTACATTTATTCAATTGGTTTCATAGCTCAAATATACATTCTTTTGTCTGTTATAACTAGGATTGGTTTGGTCTCCATGAAGATAGAAAGATTTAATATTATACTGTGAAACATTCCAAAATAAACCAATAACATATCCATGGAGGAAAGCATTTGACGGGCCCTTCACCAGAAAAGTTTTCAATGTGTTTTAATAAAAAGTATTCTAACCTGTTATATGCACTAATAATAATTGTAACACTATATGATTTTCAATCCTAACGCAGAGAGACTGGAAAAGCAATAGGCCCTGAATGCCAGTCCACCCAGAGGTCTTTAGGCCCCTAGAGTGTCATTGTGTGCAAATGGTGTTCAATAGGTTGTATTCACACAGCTGCCTGGCTATTTCCGATTCTCTCAAAAACTGCAGATCCTCACTTCCTGCTCCATTCATTGTGTATTGGGAATTAGTTGAGTCATGCAAAAATAAATCTAGATTTAAATATGAGACAGACAACAGCAAGTTACACAAGGATAATCACACACAGCATTTTTATGTCAATGTAAATACTTCATCAGAGGAAGCTTCTGTGAGTATGGAAGCTAATGTTAACCTACTGTCCTCTAGGGGGAGCACAGACAAGATCAGGGGTCATCAAACTAAGGCCCCGAGCCAACTCAGGCCCTCCATGCCCCTTTGACAGGTCCCATAGCCCTTCTGCCCCTCTTCCCCCCACCACTTAAACTGGCCCTATGATGCAGTCCTCAAAAGTTTTCATGACCTATTTTTTTTAATTACTTCTTGGCAGATAATAACACATCTGCATGTTGTATTTTGTTGATTTTTTCAATTAGAAAATGATATTTATATGAAGTATTTAAATTTCTATTAAAAATATTTTATGACATAATTATATTTGCCACAGCATTTTCATCAACTGACAAGCTCGAGGTCAGTGACAGTCAATGCACGCGCAGAGTTCTGTAGTGCAGTTAAAGACAGTAAAATGGCTCATGTTATGAAAAGTAAGTATGAAAAGTTGACAGAGAATGCCGAGTTGCCAAAGAACAGTGGACGACGTTCAGTGTAAGGACCGTGCAATTTGTCTGATTTGTAAAAAAAAAAAAAATGTGGAGGTTTTCAAAGAATATAATCTGCGTCGTCAGGATCATACAATTCTTTTATACTGCTGACCGAACACCGGCCCCCCATCACAGTCAGGAGTGACACAATGTGGCCTCCAGAGAAAAAAGTTTGTTGACCTCTGGCCAAGATGATACCGTCAGCAGTTAAACAGCCAAGGTCTTGATCTAATAATGGGCTGAATGTACAATACAAGTGTTAAGCATTAAACACACACTCTGCTCCACGCACGCAAAAGAGAAATATGGGCATAAAAGAGAAAAATAATAATAATTAATTCATTAAAATAGGCTAATAATAAAATAGTTTGGTGCCCTAATTTATGAATTAAAATATTATAATATGTGAATATGTAAACATGTAAAATGCTCAGTTAATAAATACCTGCTTCCATCTGGTGCTTATGGCTCTTTATATTCTTCCTCTGCTGTGCATGCAAATCAGCTTTACCACCCAATGCTGTATAATTTTCAAACATTATCATTGCTCACATCAAACTACAAGAGCAAGCCCTTTGGACTCGTGCATCTGTTCTTCAAAGAAAAAAATCAGCAAATGAAACGAGGGAATAATGGCCTTTTTTTTTTTTTTATCACTTTCATATTTTACAGTGTATGCTCATCTCTGCCACTGTCTCATTGATGCGGTGACAATTATCATCATTGTATCAGAATCGGTATTGTATCTTGTATCGGGTCCATTCAAGCAACACAGCATTTAATTATTAAGCAGGTCTTGAGGTCATAAGTTCATTGTGTATTGCTTAACTAGGATATGTCCAGATGTGTCCAGGAACTAGTACTGTTTTTTGGTTTGTTTGTTGTTGTTGCTTTTTTTGTTGTTGGTTGTTTTTTGTTTTTGTTTTTTAAGACAGTCAGTCAGTTATCCAAAAATTTTAACTTAAACTAGTACCCAGTTGCACATAGTACTGTTTGTGTTATACCTGGTCTAAAATAAGTGTGTGCTCCTCCAAAGACATGGGCAATATTTTCCTAGGTGTTTTCAATAAAATGTCTCTTGAAGCATAGCTGGAGTGTGCTGTACACTCAACATGCAGCCCTAGAGTCGGAGGTGGATAGTACTCAGTTACATTTACTGAAAAAAAAATTATTTTGACAATATGAAATGATTTGAACATTTGTGTTTCTTGCGCCACTCCTTCAGATATCATTTAGTTTGTCTCATTTTTATCCTTTGAAAATATCAGATTTTGTGCACTATTTAATCTTCTTTCCATCCAATTTCATTAATTTACAAGTTTAAAAATCAGATGCTACATCCCGACAGGTACATGTAAAGTTACTCTTATTTGAGTACTACTTTTCCCAAATATTGCATACTCTTGAGTCATTTTGTGGACCACAGCTTTGTACCTCTACAATAATATTATTTTGAAGTAACATTGCTCTTGCTTAAGTATAATTTTTGGCTACTCTACCCAACTCTGTGTAAACACAGTTCCCCGGATCACTGAAATTTATCTGGGGCATGATAAGACACATATTTTTTCCTGGGCAATCAAAATCAAAATCAATATTTTAAAATCCATACCTTGGCCAAATTGTTGTGTCTGTGTCTGCTGATGTATTTATTTTGTAGGCTTATTTGTGTTCATTCATCTCTAAACGCCTACATAAAGATTATTATTTGTATTATTACTCTAGGATTGTGTGCATAATGTTTAGACTCAACAGTTTTAAATTGAGCTTGTATTATTTATGATACATTAATAGTAGGTCTACATAATCTACACTGCAGACATAAAATAATAGGGTTAAGTGTGTGAATTATGTGAAAAGAGGGTAGGCTATCTGGTCCTAAATTAATCTACCACACTTAAACAGGCTAATAGTCAGTGAAAATTAGACACATTGTAGGAAAGTTTAAACCATGAAAACAGTTGGTTCTGGCCGACTCCAGCGCTGAAACGTGACTAAAACGTGACTAAACCGCGCGTGAAGACTATACCGGGAGTACAGTTAACAGGACGAGGTGCAGGCATTAAACCCCAAAAGCACACAAAGTCCCAGCACCGAGAGAGGCACAGCTCCGTTCCCTTGGAAACGAACAACTCCGAAAAAACACAGTCCTAACTTTGTGCTCTCTGCCCGATCCCAGCAGACGGACTCTTACCGTGTTTCCACACTCGACGTCCCGTTACCGTGCGCGCAGAGGAGAGCGGCTGTGAAGAGCGGCTGTGCCCGTGCTCCTGCGGCCACACGCACTGTGTAGTTTTGAGACGTGGCCAGCAGGTCCGTGCGCGGCAAACTGTGGGCCGGGCCGGTGATGGGCGGGGGGTGGTCCGTTCCCCGGGGCTGCGGGTAGATAACATGGGCAGACTGCTGATGTGCTGAATCATGTCAGAGAAAACAGGCTGCTTCCGATTACCTCCACACAATGCGCTCTTGTGCGTCAAGGAAGCCGAGGAATCCTCATGGCCTCGAATAGTTTTGGCTAAACCATGGCTGCTTTTAGGCTAAATGCTTCTATAAATAATAACCAATTAAGACAGAAGTTTGTTTAGCTCTACCATATAAGCCTGTAGGCAGAGGTAGGTAGAGTAGCCAAATTTTAATCAAGTAAGTGTAGAAATAGCCCGGGAGTCTGAACCTTTCACTATTATTTTTGCTACCTCATTCATTCATAATGTGCCTATAGCTATTTTTCATGAGTGACACTACGGGGTCTTTAGTTTCAGCTCGACCCCGTTCGCTCTCAGGACCTAAAATCCATTTTGTGGGACAAACCTTTTGCCAAATTATATGAGTCTGTTAAAAGTATTGCTGTAATCACATACAGTGTCACGTAGTAGTGAATTTTGGAACAAAGAATGTTGAAATGGTGAGGAATAAGAACAATATAACCTTACAGGGCTGTTTACAATAGCGTCTATTAGACCATTTATAGAAATAAAAATGTATTAAAACTTTCTCAAAGACCAATCCTCTCCACAAACGAATTGACTGAGACACATTCGCATGGAATTATTGTTTCACCAATTTATCAGCTTCAAATTAAGCCCAAGATGAGCTCTGTATCTCCAGCAGAACACCTACTATAAGAGAAATTATTTTCCACACACACCCACGGATAGAATTCTCAGTCATTTAGCCATAGAACGAATATGGGGCCATTCCATGGGAAACGCAGATTTCAGGATAAAAATTCAACTTAACTTTCATTGAATTATTCAATCTTTTCATGATTCATGTTTATATATGAAATATTATCTAAGTGAGATTTTTTCTTTTTTTAAACCTATGGGCGTAACGCTATTGACTCAAGTACACTGGCTAATATATACAACTCCTCGTGTTTTATGGATAGGTGAAATCTGCAATAAAACCCTTTACAGGGATATAATGCAAGCAGCTTGCATCTTCATTTTTTATGTGTGAGGTGATACCAGACATGGGCCTATTATATTTTTTATTGACAAAAAACAGGATGGGCATTGACCAACTAATGTATTATGGGACCTTTTTCAGTCTGAGTTCAGATGTCTAGAACATGCACATGCAGACTTTGTGACAGGGTCCAAAATGATCAATCTGCAAAAATGTTTCCACTGTCTTGTTCACAGTAACCACATCTTTTACTTGAGTTACTTTAATAAAATGTATTACTCATTGTATTACTCAGGAGGAAAAGTAGTACATTTCTGCTAGGAAAAGTACAATTTACTCAAGTAAATGTTACTGAGTACTACCCTGTTTTGGAAATGCTCCTTTTGGCCTATGTGGCACCAGGTGGCACAAATAACACTCAGACTTTGTATGGCAGTGCCACAGAAAACATGGAATGGCTCAAAATGAACACACGCATGCACCTGTGAGAGTGTAAAAACTGAAGGAAAATTATGTTTTTGAAACCACAAAGTTAACAATTTCTCAAATGTTCTTTCATGATTTTCTTGTGAGCTTCCTGGTCAGCTGGAAAGTGTCAGAGGTGGACTTGGTCTGAAGATGTGGCCAAACGTGAGAAGTGAGACGACATAAAAAGGAGGTTACAAACACAGCTCCAAAGGACTGTCCCCTCCCTACACAAATACTCAGCAAAAAGGAAATTAAAACTTGACTTTTCATTCAAGTCATGTACCCCTCTGACCTTCCCACCCTCCCTCTGTACACTTCTCTCTCCTTCTCCCAGTTTTAAATCTTGAATTTCATCTTGCTTTGTTGGCCCACTTCTGATAAACGTAAAAGTGTGACAACTCACCCCACCCTGTCTTTGTTTCTTCTATTGTCGGACATGACAACTTACCCCAGCTGCACATTGTCACTCAAGCTTACTTTTACATTTTGTCACTAAGGGTGGGGGGTAGACAATTTCCCCTAAAAAACAAACAAACAAACAAACAAACAAACAAACAAAACAGTAGTTGACCTTTAAGAACCAAGAAACTACACTACACTAGTGACACTAGTCTGGATTTACTGAGCTGTAGGAAAATGTTTGGGCCCTGTCACAATGATTAGTTCTCTCTCCCTTCTCTTAGGCTGCTCTGTTCCCTTTAGGCTCTGTGCCAGCCCTGGTGGTCATATTGGCTATGACATCAGTATGCACTTGAATGGGGTTCAAACCAATGGACCCTCCACTGAACATGTTCCATCATTTAGGAAATCTTTAAAATAAAATAAAAAAAAAGATGATTCTTTTTCACAGTGTAAAGAGCCTCAGTGTGAACATGATATTCTATTGTGTGAAGTTGAAGCCGGAGCTGCAGGATGTAGCCATTTCCTCCTGGCTGAAGGGAATTCTGTGACAGAGGAGGGGGCTGACATAGGATCACATATCCTCACAAAGGTGTTGGGCTATTCCCAGACTTGAATACAATGACTCAGACTAAGAGGGAGGGTCAGCACTTTGGTCTTTGGTCTCTATGAGCTGTGTTTCAATGGGAAAAGTTCACTGGGGCCTGCCTTGGTCAGTTTGGTATAGCCACCTCCAGTTGAGTTGTATCTCCATGCTCCAGACTCTGGGTTCAGGGGCCTCTGCTCCATGAGTACCTGACATCAGCCAAACACAACTCATGTTTTTAATAAATACCATCTAAATCATGCCTGAGATGTATTTTTTAATAATAAGGACAAAAAGACATTGAGAAATTCCAAGTTTGACACATTGTTGAGACACGGTTAAAGCTAGATGAAACAAGAATTTATTTCAGATTTATGGTCAACTTTTTCTGCAATTTTAAAATGTACGCCTCATTATGTCATGCACTGCATTTGGCTAATGTTAAATGCATTATGTACCAGAAATATAATATTTACTTCACACCAATGCCATCTATTGATATACAGGAAACAGCTATAGCCACTGTCTGCCAGCTTTGTTTTCCTAAGCATGTTTTCTCAGCATATAAATTGCTGTCACAGAAAATACATCAGTTTATCACCAGTCAGCATTTAGCGGAGCCTTTCCTTAGCTAAAGCAGACCTGGAGCCAAAGAGGACCAGACCAATTAATATGGTTGGAGTTTTTGAATGGAGATGTCTACAGCCAATCCTCTGCCAGTAAAAAGCATGTGGTTTGGAGCAGACGAAAGACTTTAGAGGAAGAGGTGTACAGTATGATTTATTTTTTTGAGTGTGAAATGGCACAGATGAAACCCCTGTATTATTTGTATTCATGAAATTAAAGGACAAAACATAAAAATGGAAAATCAAGATTGATCAATGGGGGAAAGAAATCATGATTCATTATTACCCTATATTGTCCAGTCCTACTCCCAGGGTCCACTTTGGCCCCTGAAACAGGCCGGTATGGTTCGAGGGGGTATTATGCAAAGTCTTTTTTTTTTTTTTTTTTTTAAACTTCTACCATGTTATAATGTTTCCCTCATCAAAAACATGCCAGAAGAAATTGTACATGTTGTCCATACATGTTTGAATAAATAATAAATATGTTATGTGTTACCCCATACTTCCATCAGACCTCTTCCCTTACTACAACCACTCGGTGAATATTGAAAATACAAGCTTTTATTGGACAAAAAGACTGTTCCAAAACATCTAATATCATTTAATGCACATATACAAAAAACAGTAATGATGACTGATGATCTAAGAGATGTAATTGACTCCCAACAAATAATTTATTCTTTACCAAAAAGAGGCAGACATAAAACTACCAGTCAAAGGTTTGGGTAAACCCTCTCATTCAGTTTTTTTTTTGTTTTTTTGTTATGTTTAAAATGGAGTAGTAGACACATATGGAGAACATCAAATATATGATGTAAGATATATGACATTATGTAGCAAAGAAAAATGTTAAACTCAAGTTTATTAAATATTTAAAATTTAAAAGCTCAAAGTATCCATCCACCCTTTACTTTGTCAACAGTGCTGCAAAGCCTGCCTCACTGAGCTTCATGATGAAGTCTCCTGAAATGGTTTTCACTTCACAGCTGTGCCATGTCTGTGTCAAGAAATGCCAAAAGGTTAAACAGTGATCAGAGCAAAGGGTACTTTTAAAAATCTAAAATCTAAAACAAGTCATTTTGAGTTTATTTTTTGTTCGCTACATTCTGCATCTGTCATTCATATTTTTGATGCCTCCAGTGAGAATTTACAATGTAATTAAGCATTGAAATAAAGAAGAAACAATGAAAAAGTGTGTTCAAACTTTTGATTGGTCGTGTATAACAGAATTTTATTAAAAAGATTTGTGGGAAACAAAACTTTAAATAACAATGTGCTATTCATTAGCAAATAAATGTCTAAATACTTCCATCAGCAGGTCTATGAAAACAGTAGCATCTGTGACACATTTAGCTTGTATCTGTAAATGCATTTAGTCCGATGCCGTCTGGGCCCTCTGAACGTGCTCTGTGACAGGACTCCTCAGTGCAGTTTGTGGTGGTGGGCTGGTTCCCCTGGTACAGTGGTCAGGAGCTGCTTCTCAAACACAAAGGTCTGGATGCGCTGGAGCACCCAAAGGAACACCAGCAGGACACTCACGTACTGGATCCAGGCAAATTTGATGGTTTCCCAAAAACCAGGGTAGTATGTGAACAGCACTGTTAAGGCTGACAACAGGACAAGAAAAGGGCTCATATTTCCATACACAAGACTAGGGATGCACTGATACTGATACTGGCACTGGTACTGAATACAGGCACCAATATTGAAAGATTTGATGGATCTGAATCTGATATCAGTTCCATGATACCAGTTCAGCCGATATCCTGGTTGGGCCTTTAAATGGATGTAATAAGACTATTTACTGATGATTTTGGTGCAGAATATTTGAACTTTTATTCATACAAAGCAGTTCAGTGGTTATTTGAAGGATAAATAACAGCTGGGTGTCTTGTGTAATCAGTTAACCATGTTTTAAGGAAATAAGTGCCATTTTCAGTCCCTACACTGGGATCGGTTGCTATGGAGTATCAACAGTTTCTTAAAGTCAAAGTATCGATATTGGTATTGGAAGTGAACGCTGGATCGGTGCATCCCTCCACAAGACCTCTTTACACAGATCATAAACACATGGGGAGTTGCATGTTGTTTACATGTTTGAGTAATCCTACATGCTGAAACCATCTCCTTCTCAAGAGCTGAGTAACACCACATTGCATTATGTTCAATGACTATGACTAAAGGTGCAGTTATGTAGTTTGATGCAGGATTTGCCACATGCTAGTCTACATGGACATGTTACTACATTGCCTAGAATGTTACACAGTGATTCCAATGTATCAGTGTCTTTAAAGACAGCATGTGAGGTCACCAAGCCAAGTTACAGATCATGATCTTTGCATTGACACTTTGCAGCCAATGTCATTAAAATTGGGGGTGTGAAGCTAACTGTATGCTCTGTTCTGTCTGAAGCTCTGCGACTTTAGTCAGATACTTTGTTTTAACACAGTTTGACCATAAATTAATTGACTTAGTTGGAACTACACAAGGTGAGCTGAGTTTGTATTGTTAAATTAGTCCTTCTCACATGAAATTACAATCCCAAGCTAGGTATTAGCATTGGCATTTTTACTTGTGTTTTCAGACCATCCTAACACTTTTTTGACAGTGTTTATTAATCTGCATTGTGTCACCATGGTAAGTGTTGAATATTCCACCACAGAAATTCATCCAGAACATCCCCAGCGTGATGTCACTGCAAAGTATCAATTGCTTTGCCTGGTATGAAATGTAACTATCCAACATTTATTAAATTACATGTTTTTTTATTGGTAAAATAAGATCAAATACCTCAAAACAATATGATTTGTAACTTGGCTTGGTTATGTCACAATCTCTGAAGAGACTGATATGTTTAAAGCATCCATGGAACATTTGAGGCAAAGCAATAACATGTCTACACCATATGGTAGGGCCATGTTTTTATTTGCTTATCTGCTCCACCACAGGAGGTTCTAGAAATGCTGATATGGAAAAGTGTAACTGTACATCAAAGGGGGGTTGAAGGTAAAATGTTCAAAGCCATGTTTTCCTATTTCATTTTTCTTGTAAATACCCTATTCTTTTGTCTTGTTGATGTTGATTTTTTTTTATTCAGACTTAAAGGTGCACTGTGTAACTTTTCTCATGGAAGGTCCATCACCTGTTGTCTTCATAGAAAAACTAGCTTTGCCAAATGTACAGTATAGCAGTATACTTATATATCAAGCATTGATTCAATTAGAGCTGTTATTAATAAACACAAGCATTCTTACAGCTTGCAATCTAGGAAAAGCAAAAACATCTTCTTGGAGACAAGCATTTTCCTTATCTGTTATTGTTTTTCCAATTTTGGTGATATTTATCATTTTACTTCCTTATTGAACATGGGTATCACATGTGACATAAGTATAGATAATTGCATGACTAACCATACCAGAAACAAAATCACAAACTGTTGTTATAACGTATCATAATTTTGGAGGGAATTTTGTGCATAGGAGATTTCCTTTTTACAACTCGCCACTATTTTACTGATTCCACTGATGTAAAACTATGTAATCATTTGAAATACATTAAAACCTGTCATATGTACTTAAAGATTGGGTATTTTACTTCTATGGGGCATTTTACTGCTAATACCTAACATATTTAACCTGGTTTGTCTGAAGGATATGTAATCGTCTCAGTGGAGTAGTGGATCTCGGCGCTGAGCACAAAAGGGGCAGTGGGTGCTCGTCCTGGCGTCCACACAGGCATCGCAGTAGACAGAAAGGTGGTCACTGCAGAGGGCCAGAGCAGACAGACAGAAGGGTCATTATATACTCTACTGTATAAAGGAATTCAATGACTGAGTAGTTTTAACTGTGTTAAGGTGGCGAGTGCTGTCAGACTTGTTTTAAAATCATTTTAGTGGTCTCTCTGCATTATGATTTCTTACTGTAGGGACACAAAAAGTATTTAAATGTGTAAACTATATAGGCTTTGAATATCTAGCTGTTCTGCACCAGAGCCACAATGAGCTATTTAGAGAAAGACTACAAGAGGCACTTAACAGTTTCTCTGCTGGTACTTTCTGATGATGTCATCAAACTCATAGGCACTTGCAAATGGGCTGGAGCTGTCAATCACAGAGACCTGCAACACACAATATATTGAAAATGTCCTACTTTTAAAGACAAAAGGTTGGCATTTGTAAGTGAAGCCATATTCTCACATTGTAGACATTGTAGAGGCCGCGATGAGGTAGGGGAGCCCTCTGCTGTAGCCGCAAGTCTCCACTGATGAACAGGCGAGCCCCAGGGACAGCAGAAGAATAGTGCACACAGGCCAGACTCTGCATGACCACAGTTGACATGCGCTAGACAAACACACACAGTTGTAGCAGGCAAGGATCTCAGAGGTGTGTGTGTATGTGTGATATGTGTGGTACATACAAAGAGCTGGTAGTTGAATGTGAGCAGCAGTTGCAGGCTGTAGAGTTGCTCCTCTGCTCTCAGGGGCAGCTGCATATCCAGCAAGAGACGGTCAAGTTTCCCATCCTGATTGTCATCCTCCTCTCTCACCTGTCATATGTAACCAGCACAAAAAATTGTCAAGGTCTTCATCATCAGAATCACCAGTCACAGCAGAACCAGAGGAACAGCTAGAGAACTGGGGTACTGCTCCTCTGGCTGGAAACTCATACCCACAATTATGTAATTATGTAATTGTGTAATTATTTTATGAGTATTTCATGAGGGGTGTCTCTGTAGGATTGTTGGTTGAGGTGCCTGTGCCTTGTATGGTAAAAATATTTGCTTATTGAATACTGTTACATTTGATCCTTTTTTGTTTTTAAGCTGACATAAACATCTGTTACAGGACTACAGATGAAAGACCTTACTGCCCAATTCTGGCATATTTACAGAAATGTTCATTAATATGCACTGTCACTGAAATAATAAGTAAATAAATAAACTAACTAAGCACAGATATACATACAGAACAACACAAAGCAGTCTCCAGCACACACCCTTGGAGGAGTGCAGTGTCCGGACTCACCGACAGTGATGGGATGCGCAAGCGGGCGCCCACCAGGTGGTTGAAGTGAGGAAATGTGCTCCAGGCCACGTAGTCCCCCTGAGCACTAGTGCTGGCCATCAATATTGTCTGGTACTGGAACCGCACTACTGGCTGCTCTTCATATGTTTTCGTTTTCAGCCAAAACCCTGCACAGTGTGATGGGGCAGGTTTAAAGCACATAGTCACATTTGACTAATTTCTCTAAAACATAATTAACATCAAACCACTAAATTTTAGTGATTTTCTAGTTTGGTAATCCTGGTGCAGTTTATCATTTTACTTAGCCTACTGGTTTGACAGGTAAGATAATACTGTACTAGAGTATGTTACTAAGCAACCAGCTCAATCAGCTCTTTCTAGTCAGACTGTGTTAAATTAAAGCTCAGATTAATATCTAATTTTAGTAACAGAGCTTCTGACAGAGTAGTGCTTTCACTTAGCTTCACACTCTGAGGAAATGCTGATGAAATCTGCTGCAAATAAAAAAAAAATAAAATAAAAGATCTTCACAAACTTAACTTAACAAACTATGATCATTATTATTAGAAAAATATATGAATCTGTCAAATGCACTTTATTACACACACTGAGTGACGACCCTTTCCAAACTTAGCACTTACCTTGGCTTCTGTAGGCCACGAGCAGAGGAGGGATGTACGTGAGGCAGAGGGCCACCACGGCAAACAGCGTGGCTTTAGTGCACACGCTGCTTCTGTACCGGATCAAAGCTGGATGAGAATACACCTCGTAGAAAGCCATTATGCAGTGAGATGCTTCGTAAACACTTCCATTTAGTATGAACCCATTGCAATGCTAACGGCTAACAGTCCGGCTAATATACTAAATGGGGATAGAGTGAACCTGAGCGACATCAACATATATGCTCTCATCTATGACAACACCAGCACTGTTTTCTGCACTATCCTCGAGCTACGTTTGTCTCATCGAAGCGTTCATCTCAGCACATTGAACTATAATAGATCCACGCACCAGCTGCATGAGAGTCGTTTCTACCCTGCGCGCGCCATGTTGAAGCGTCTCTCCGTTACCATGGCTGCCATGAATCCACGAGGCGCATGCGCTATGGGAGCACTAAAGGCACGCACAAAAGAAACTGATTCCGTGGCTTCAAAGTAATCAGATAATCCAATGATAATTGGCTCTTATTATTGGCGTGTGTTTATGCGGGCATCAGAATTTCAGAAATCGAAAACAAAGCACATACGTCAGGACTACTCATAACAGATTCTTCTGTCACTTACAGTTGTAGCTTGTAGACTTGTAACTAAAGCTTTTTAATCGTTTACATTTTGTCCTAGATCTTTGGTTAATACTTTTAGTTTTATACTTTCTGTATCAATAACAATATCATGCATATACCACTGCCAGACTCTGCCAATATGCATCCCACCCAAAAAACTATGTATTGTATATGTATGTTATCAAAACTAAGAGACTGATGGCAGGTAGTTTCGGCGAGATGGGGATGCATTTTTCGGCGGGCAGAACTCGGTTCCTGTTATATAGCAGGAACAAGCATCATTCATGACCGTTTCAAGGAAATTATGCAGTGTCGTAAGGAGTGCCTAGCAGATGGCAGGAGTCTAGTAAAATGTATATTGCGCTTTATTTATAATTTTAATGACTCTCCATGGTTTTCGTTTCAAGCATAGACTACAGTCTATGGTTTCAAGGAAACATTTTTCCCAGAATGCAGAGCTAGGCCTATTGATCCAAAAACATACAGTTGACCAAAGTGCTAAACATACAACAGTAAACCCCAATGCGCGCAAACACACACACACACAACAAAATTAAGATGATTAAGGTTAAAATAATAATAATTTGCCTGTAATAAAATTGAAAGGTGCTGCAGCTTAGTTGGTGGTAAACGCTTGTACAAATAGGTGTGCCTTTAGCAGACTTTTAAAGTGCAAAAATAGGACTGAGGCAAGAATAGAATCCTGAGACAGCCCGAAGTTCAAGGAGTTAAAAAAATTAAATAAAATAAATAATTAATAATAATAATAATAATAATAGCCGCAAGCAGCAATGATCGGCCCTCGCGCCTATGCTGCGCCCATGCCACGCCGCACTCCGGCCATGCTGAGCCCTGCACATGCCGTGCCCTACGAATGCACCTTACCCCTTGCCCTAACTCCTAAATTAACACTAACCCCTGACCCTACCCAAACTCCTAACCGCAGCCCTAGTCCTAACCCTAGCCCTAACCCAAACCTCGAACCCTAGCCTAACCCCTAATCTTGACCGAACCCAACCATTTTTCTCAATTTCTGTATGTGTTGACTTTATTTTAAATGCAAAATGGTGGACTTTCGGTTTGGGAAGGAGGCGTGGTCACAATATACTTTTTTGTTCCTATTCCCATGATGCATCTGTGTACCAAATTTGGTTTGAGTACGTCAAAGTTCAGAATAGGAACATCCTATTGGTGAGGACTGATTTTTGGCCTGTTGCCATGGCAACACGATGGGAGATGGAGTGTGGACTTCTTTGACTTTTTTTTCATCAGGACCAGGTCATGAATGTTTGTATCAAATTTTGTATGTCTACGACAAAGTAAAATTTTATTGTTCCATGCAATCTCCCTAGGGGGAGCTATTGCATCCATTTTAGATTTTCTTCATATATAAATTTGTTCAGCGTCGGAGTGTCCACCAACAATTAAAGTTTGAGTGAATCTGGCCAAAGTTTATGTGATTTATCACGCGTTGAACTTTGATGGCGAGCTGCAAAAACTAACCCGAAATTTGCACCATTGTTGCGGCAACATCGTTTGACCTTTTAAAAAGCTTTTAACAACTTTTAATATTCCACTTGTCTAGATGATGCAGAATGATTTAGGTGAGTCTGGGTCAAACGCCCGAGGACGAGTTTGTTAAAGTACAAGGACAGGAAATTGCAGCTTTGGCGCCAGGTTGTGCGATCAGTCCAATATGGCAGACTTCCTATTGGTTGCCTAGCAACCGTGTAATATACTTTTTTGTTCCTATTTCCATGGTGCATCTGTGTACTAAATTTTGTTTGGCTATGCCAAAGTTTTTGTTGGGCGTCCTATTGGGGAGGACAGATGTTTGGCCTGTCACCATGGCAACAGAATGGGAAATGGCATGGGGATATCATTGACTTTTTTGATCAAGACCATGTCACGAATGTGTGTACAAAATTTTATATGTCTATGACAAAGTACATATTTGCTCTTCCATGAAATTTCCCTAGGGGGCACTATTGCGCCCATTTGAGAATTTCTTATATGCATTTGTTCAGGGTCAAGTTGTCCACCAACGATTACAGTTTGAGTGAAATTGGAAACAGTTTGTGCGAATTATCACTCGACAAAGTTTGATAGCGAGCCGAGTTTGTCCAAGTATGAGGACAGGTAATTGCGCCTTCGGCGCAAGGTTGCACGGTCGCTCTAATATGGCGGACTTCCTGTTGGTTGCCTAGCAACCGTATAATATATTTGGAATGACAAGACCTATCCACCACCCAAATTTAATTTGTCTATGACAATGTTGATTTTTTGGGTATAGCCATAGGTGCAATGTATTTTGACTTTGCAGGGGGAGCTGTCGCGCCATTTTTTAAGTTTTTTGATGTGTTGTATTTGTAAATTCCTATTTTGGCGTTCTTGAATTTTGTGCAAAATTTGGTGAGCTTTCGTCAGCGGCAAGTTGCTGAAATGTGCCCAAGTGGTTAGAAAAATAAGAAGAAGAAGAAAAAGAACAATGACAATATAGGGCCACCTATGGTGGCACATATATATGTCATTGGAAAGTGCTTGTGTCCAGTAACGCACCCATGGGGTCCATTGTCCAATGCGCTCGTCATTGATCTATTCGATTACTCACATACCCAATGCACGTGTTTGGAGTTTACAAGAGTTAACGATTACAATTATTCCGCTATCGCAGCAATGGGTAATGCCAGTCTATACTACTGAATGCCATGAGTGTCACTATTGAGTGGCATTAAGTGTTTGATAAGGGGAGAGCACTTTGTGCTGTTTTCACGGCCTACCTTTTGGGGTGAATAATAACAATTAGCATAATTAGCATAATTAACATGGGCAATGCCACCGTGCCATGTCAGCGGGCACCAGTCACTGGCATAAGTGCCAGTGTATGTTTGAAAGGTTGGTTTTATAAATGTTTTTTTCTGCATACTCAAAGACACTTTACAGAGCATTATTCATTCACTCCATACCCAGAGGTGGTAAGCTATTATGGTATCCAGAGCTACCCTGGGAGAGACTGAAGGAAGCGAGGATGCAATCTGCACCACCAGCCCCTCCAACCACCACCATCACTCAAGCACACACCAGTTTCATGTGGGAGAAGTGCCTTGCCTAAGGACACAACGACTGGTGCTCCACTGTGGTAACCGATTTTCCCAGTCCGACCTTGCTTAGCTTCTGAGATCTGACGGGATCAGGCTTTGACAAGTCGGTAAGGCCGCAGCCATGGAGGTGTACTGGCCGAGTTGCACAGAGAAGCTGCTATTTCATAGAAAAGAATCTTTGGTGTGCATATAAATATGATAAAAAGTGTTATTGAGGGAGAAGGAGAAACTACTTAAAGGGATAGTTCGGATTTTTTGACATAAATCTGTATGGCATCCCCGCCATCAGTGTTGTGCATCCACACCGACTTACCCCCCGAAAGCGTCCGGTGAGCCGAGATACTGGCCCGTTTTGGTGCTGAGGAAAGTAGTTGGGCAAGTTGTGTGGGGACTGTATACTAAAGCGTTTTTCTTCTCAAAGCAATATTTGTTCAAAAGAGTGATACATTTGCATCACAAAACCATCGTCGCCAAAAAAGTCAGATCTCATAATCGCTTGGCGCTATTTTCTCTCCGTACATACCACTGCGCGCGGCCGCCAGGTGACAGCCGCGCACCGATCATCACTTTCTTCAGTTGTTCGGCAGTGTTTACATGCGCAGTTGACGCTGGAGCCGTGAGAGACCGAGTGAGAGACAATCACCATCACGTAATTTATAAACTCATATACAGCGAACATAGAGCCTACTGTGACTGAAGCATGGACGACTAATAGAAACATAGAATCATTCACACGTCCACGTAGCTGCTGCCAATAGTGTATGTGACATTTACAATAGTAATAACAGTCGACTTATAAAGTTACGTTTTGTAGAAGCTTCACTGGTGATATGACACTGAGTGATTTACTGCACACAGAGTTACAGCTGATTCTTGAACCTGTTCTCTTGTAAACATAGCGGCACTTCTTCGTTCTTACCTGGTTTGGTTTCCACATTGAAGCCAAAGGCAAGAAGCCAAAGTTTCCTCAGCGCAAAGTCCGTGACAGGAAAACAGTGAAATGTGCGTGGAGATTCAGCCAGATTTTTCTTGTTACAGCCTGGATAATCAAGAGTTCGCACCATTTTTTAGATATATTCATATGTATCTTATACAAGCTCATATACTTCTGGCTCTAGCTCTCTCGTTAGCTCTCTCGCGTGGCGGCGGTCTGCGCATGTAAACACTGCCGAACAACTGAAGAAAGTGATGGATCCGTGCGCGGCTGTCACCTGGCGGCCGCGCGCAGTGGTACGTACGGAGAGAAAATAGCGCCAAGCGATTATTTGATCTGACTTTTTTGGCGACGATGGTTTTGTGATGCAAATGTATCACTCTTTTGAACACATATTGCTTTGAGAAGAAAAACGCTTTAGTATACAGTCCCCACACAACTTGCCGAACTACTTTCCTCAGCACCAAAACGGGCCAGTATCTCGGCTCACCG
Organism: Boleophthalmus pectinirostris; assembly: GCF_026225935.1. NCBI lineage: Eukaryota > Metazoa > Chordata > Actinopteri > Gobiiformes > Gobiidae > Boleophthalmus > Boleophthalmus pectinirostris. The sequence goes on along the minus strand of NW_026571152.1, from coordinate 12,828,266 downwards.
GACGCTTTCGGGGATAAGTCGGTGTGAATGCACAACACTGATGACGGGGATGCCATACAGATTTATGTAAAAAAATCCGAACTATCCCTTTAAGAGGTAAGGTAAAGTGAATGACATTGGTACTACACTATTCGGACCCTAAAGCTATTCACTGTTGTCTTTTATATAATGTACAAAACCTTAGTCATAAGCAGTCACAATACTGTAATATTCTAATTATGTAGCCTAAAATGTGTCACTACTTGCACAGTGTAGTATCACTTCCTCCATTACTCCATTTACTGAAAGTACATTTTCTTGTTTATTTTTTGTTCTATTGCTGTTCCGACAAGTGACATGTCCCCATTGTGAGCCTAATAAAGGTTCTCTTAACACACACAAAATGCTAGTCTCTGATTGCTGCTATATGGTATATATTTCACCAGTGACTGCATACTGAAACATTTTTGAAGTGGAGTTGAAAAATAGAGGCACTATAATAAGGCTTTGGTTGTGTCATAATATGATTATTACTTAAATTAGCAGTGAAACTGACTGCTTATGATGATTGTACTGATTAGTAAATAGGCTACATGAGCAAAAATTATCAGAGCTGGGCAAAAATGGCCCAACTGGTAATTTATAGCACATGGTGCATACAGAAAAATAGCAACTAACCTATCTGGGATGTCAAAATTATAATGCACATTATTCAAGTCACAATATACTGTAACTGTAAAATAATAAAATTATGTAACATTAATTTTATCATTCAGAAAGTTGGCTTTCATAAAGTTGGTCATATGCTGTGACATGAGATCAGTCCAGATAACCACAACAGAGATCATGTAATGAATCTCCCTGTGAAGGGAGTTTCAGGCCCGCCCTGTGGCCCACAAAAGCTGTTAGGGCGGACCTGCCACAAACTAAGGACCAACATTATCAGAATCACCAGTCACAGAACCAGAGGAACAGATAGAGGAGAGGGGCTGCTCCTCTGGCTGGAAACCCATATCCACAATTATGTCATTATGTAATTGTGTTTATGTAATTGTGTAAGTATTTTATGAGTATTCCATGAGGGGTATCTCTGTTGGACTGTAGGTTGAGGTGCCTGTGCCTTGTGTTGTAAATAGTGCAATATTTGCTTATTGAATACTGTTACATTTGATCCTTTTTTGTTTTTAGGCTGACATTAACATCTGTTACAGGACTACAGATGAAAGACCTTCCTGCCCAATTCTGGCATATTTACAGAAATGTTCATTAATATGCACCGTCACTGAAATAAATAAATAAATGAACAAATAAATAAACAAATAAACTAACTAAGCACAGATATACATATAGGACAACACAAAGCAGTCTGCAGCAGCACAAACCCCTGGAGAAGCGCAGTGTCCGGACACACCGACAGCGCTGGGACACGCAGGTGGGCACCCACCAGGTGCTTGTAGTGAGGTTCCCCTTGTGGTGGATAATCAGTCAATGAACCTGCCCAGGGACTACAGGTGGAAATTAGCACTTGTGCTAGTGGCTAGACACTTCACCCATATTCCCTAGTATGAAAGTGGCGTGTGCGTGAGTGATGGTGGTGGTCAGAGGGGCCATTGGTGCTGATTGGCATGGCAGCTGCGCTTCTGTCAGTCTGCTCCAGGGCAGCTGTGGCTACAACAGTAGCTTACCATCACCAGGTATAGAGTGAATGAATAATGCTGAATGTAATGCTCTGTAAAGTGTCTTTGTGACAAAAATGTCTGTGAAAAGTGCTATATAAATAAAGACTTACTTACTAATTGCTCTGTCGTTATTCATATTCCTGCATCATTTGGGTTTGGCCCTTAGCCTGCAGCCCTTACATGGAATATAGCCTGTGGTGGGCCTGTGGTGGAGGTCACGGAGCACCACCAACGTATTAAACCAGCTCTCTTTGGACAAATCTTTGTCCACTTTGACAACCACTCAGAGGCCTCTTCTTCCATCACTAGACCGCCAGCGCTGCCTGTCTTAGCTGCTGTTCCTGTCCCTGCATTCCCTCCTGCACCTACCGCACCTGTCTGTCAATATGTACCAGTCTTTCCTACCCAGGGAAAGAGCTCAGAACTTCTTCAGTTAGCCTTCACGTCTCCCCCACTGTCAAGGCAAGCAGGAAGTATTGGATCAGCAAACAGTCTGAGTTTGTCTGACCATACCTCTCCAGTAGCTGTCCTCCAGCAGCACTAGCATCTAAACGGACTCCCCCTGTCACCTATTCACCTCTCAACTGCTGTTGCTCATTGGCTCAGATATGCCTCACCGCCTTATTCCGACTCAGCCAGTGTGAGTAGGCCCATACGGTGGTCCCATAACCATCTGCACCAGATTAGGCTGGTCCTTACAAAGTCTCTCAGAGATCAAGCCAGTCTCTTCTCAGTCTTGCCTGCACATCGCCACAAAGTCTTCTTACATCGAACTCCTGAAGAATGTTGTGCCTTTGGCACATTGATACACTCCCATATGTCAGTGAGAAGAATGCATCATGTTCCAAGCAGGACCTCCAGCCCTCACCCTTCTACAGACTACTTTAGAACAGGTTTCTATGGAAGGTACCAGCGCTACTCTACACCTCTCCTGCATCGCCAACCAGTCACTGCCCTGTGCGCACCTCCGGACTCAGTGATGCCCAATATACACAGTACAAAGCACAGGTTAGCCAAAGATCCTATGCGCACAGCCTCTTACTGCAAGGAGATGGACAAACTTGTCAGCTACGTTACAGAGATCCCATCGGAAGAAGCAGCCAAGACTGAAGAATCCTGGTATGTGCCACATCATATGGTGCACCACAATGGAAAGGACAGAGTTAATTTCAAATGTTCCTTTTCCTTCAACAGACAGTCTCCTCCCCGGACCCACGTTGAGTCCTACCTTCATTGGAGTCCTGCTCAGATTTTGGCACCATGCAGTTGCCATCAATGGAGATATCAAGTCGATGTTTCATCAGATCCACTTGCTGCTCAGAGACAGACCACTTATCAGATTCGTTTGGCGGAACTCGGAGAAAACATCGGAGCTTCGCATCTGGCAAGTATTGCCTTTTGGCCTTTTGGCACAACTTGCAGCCCTTGTTGCGCAGTATATACCCTACAACAGCACATCAGGGACCATGAGTCACCAGATTCTCTCCTCATGCAAGTGGTCGAGCACTCGTTCTATGTCGACAATTGCCTTCATAGTTTGAGTGACACTAAAGACACCAAGGCCCTGATCGATAACCTGCGTGCACTCCTGAGCAATGGAGAATTTGAGATCCAGCAGTGGAAAAGCAACATGCCTCAAATTGTTGAAATTGTTGCACACTTACCTCCCGAAGCATAGTCTAGCTAGTAGCAAGACTGTGGCTATGACAATCTCAGCGAACTCCCTCTTGGACTCACCTGGGGTTGCCTGAACCCTCAGTTATAAGCGTCATCCTACTGAATCCACTGTAAGACACGTAAACAGTGTTCTTGCCAAGCTCTACGATCCGCTAGGCTACATTTTACCATTCACAACCAGATGTAAGGTGCTTATCCAAGACATGTGGAAGTCCAACATTGGTTGGCATGACCAGATCCATTCCGCAGATCTTCTGGACAAATAGTTGAGATGGGTACAGGAGATTCCCACTCTTTAGCATCTCAAGCTGCCACGTCCTTATGTGCCAGCTTCTACTGATACAGCCACTGACACCCAATGTATTCATATTTTCCGTGACGCATCAGAATGCGCCTACAGGTCAGTCGCCTTCATGCAGACAGTGGATGACAGTCAGCACTCCGATGTCTCCATTGTGTTTTCCAGATCCCGAGTTGCATCCAGAGGGCAGCTATCCATCCCACATCTTGAGCTCAGTGCCACTCTCACCGGCACACAGCTTGCTGTTCCACCGGAGCACATCACCCTCTGGTCAGACTCCACGACTGTGCTCTACTGGATCAAGTCAGAGTCCTGCTGGTACAAAGTCTTTGTAGGCACTCACATCACAGAGATCCAGAATCTGACAGCCCCTTCACAGTGGCACTACATTAAATCTCAGCACACCTCTGCAGATGGTACTTCCCACAGACTCAAACTGCAAGAGATGACACAGGAACACAGCTGAAATAAAGGCCCACATTTCCTGTATCTTCCACAAGCGGAATGCCCCACTATGCCATCATCTGATCCAGAATTAACACCACCGTGCTGAGAAAATCCACCTTCATTAGATCCCTTCATGGGGCAGCCGATGGTAGCATTCCATCCACCCACTCAGCCGCTGACTTCCTGCAAGCAGAGAAGGTTGTGTTGCAAAGAGCAAAAATCACTGTTTTCCCGAGAAGATAAGAGCCCTCAAAGGTGGTTGTCCTCTTCCATCTTTCAGTGGACTTGACTCTCTTTCACCTGAATATGAAGAAGCCCCTGGACTTCTCAGAGTCGATGAAAGGTTGAGACATGCGGATGATCTCGATCTAGAAACGCTCCACCCAGTTATCCTGGACCCAAGACACCCGGTCACAAAGCTCATCATCAAGGACACCGACGGGGCACTGCTTCACCCTGGTCCAGAACGGATCCTTGCCGAACTCTGCCGCCGACTCTGGGTTATATGCGGCAGAGGTAACCTGTTGTCAGACGCCTCAGACCCGAACCAAGTCACACATAACCTCCTCCTCATGGGCCGCCGACTTATCTCTGCCTCAAGCAGTTTATGACCCCAATATTTTAAGAAAGAGGTACTGGAGGCATAACCAAACCATAGCTGATCACTTCTGGTCGTCTTTCATCCGACATTACCTGTCAGGGCTACAAGAGCACAGCAAGTGGAGGAAGACTGGTAAAGCACATTCGGTCAGTCAAGTCATTTTGATCGTGGATCCTCAGCTTCCTCAAGTTTCATGGCCTGTGGGAGGGATCACCCAGTCACATCCATGAGCCGATGGACGCATCCGCACAAAGCAGCATTCAAGTGAAGAACCGCACCTACCTTCGTCCAGACTCATCCTGCTACCACCTCTAAAAGATTCGGGTGAGGACATCTCCACATAGACTTTTTTCTGCCTTTCAACTGCCATGCAGACAGGGGGCGGCTATGTCCGAAAGCCTATGCACCCGAGCCTGTCTTTTACAGAGTTCCTGCAAACGCCCTGTCAAGCGCACAGCGAGTGCATGTCCAGGCAGTGCTGTGCTCTTAATTCATTTGGCTCTGCTCCGCTCCAGTGCAGAAGTGGGAGAGAAAGGACGATGTTCATTGTTCCGTGTGCGTTTTTTTGGAGTCCAAGTAAGTTTGTGATGATATTAAACCCTCACGCTCTCCTCGGGGTCACATAGACCATTTTTTTCCCCCTTCCCACTCACTTCCCACTCCTGTGTGTATTTTCAGTATGTATTTAATATTATTAATCGGTGTACTTATTGTTAGAATAATCACTCATGTTTCACTGACGTTTTTTGTTTTTCTGTTTATTACACACATGTACATACCATCGTAACCATCACCTGGAATAGCCTCTCCATCACAGCAGGTGTACACGGTTTTAAGATCATTTATATAAATCCATAAAACAAAATATAAAATGTATATACATTTATATAAAATACTAGGTTTCAAAATCGAACCTCTTGGAAAGCACACTAAAAATACATGCATTTTCACCTATTACCTTTATTGTTGTTGCTATTTGTAAATAGCTGGTTAGCTAATCCAGTCCTGCTCCTTTTATCACATATGACAAGCATTATTTTTGAAATAAGGATAGAATGATATATGTCAAAAGCCTTCTTTAAATCACTCAATACCCTGACAGTAAAATTCAATTGCTGCTCTGATTTCTTCTACACATGCACATTTTGATCTAATTTTAAAGCCTGTGAGTGTACGTGGACAAAGAGTCTACAGGTTAAGCAGGCCGCTGATGCCAGTTTTGACTTAAATCATTGCCAACACATTTTCTCACAATAAAAATGCTTTCCACAAATTTGGCCTTTAACTCGGCTTAGTGGCTTTGTCTCCACGGAGATAGACAATGTCTAACAAAAGTAAAACCAACTGCCTAAACACAAGCATGAGGCAGACCCTCCTCTACAAATGACATAATAGCTCTGTTCATTTTCTGTAGAATAAGAAAAAAACAGTGCCATGCACAAATCTGCTACTCAGCTCCACATTTTTGTGCTAAGTAGCAGAGAGAATAAGGCACCATGGTGGTATGCTTGTCCTCACAGAGGTGGTGTGTGTCCAGTGAAGAGCAGGAGGCTGCGGTCAGAGCGGGGCCAAAGAGGGAAGGCCTGTGTGCGCAGATGGGCCCATGCATCCTGGTACTCCACACATGCAGCTTTGTAGTCCCAGTATGTGCACAGCCCCACAGCCCTACAAGAATAAATAAATAAAATTTAGGTTTGACCCCACCTCACCATTTTAGTCAGGAAACAATATTTACCATGATGTTTGCATATATATAAGAAAGAAAGGAACAGGAAATGGATTTAAAAGCGAGGGTGAAAAGGGTGACATTGACAAGTTTATTTTAGTCTACCATGAAGGTGGTAACAAGTTTTTTTTGTTTTGTTTTTGTTTTTTAAGAAATATAGAGGGTTTGCCATTGAGCAGGTAGTCTCTGGTCACCTTGTCTCAGAGTGGGACTGAAGGAGAAGCTGAGAGATGACATGAAAGGAGCACAGCACAAAATTGTTATGTTTTTATTTTGTTGGAGGAGCTCACAATACAAAAGAGACTAACTTAAAGAGCATCTTGCCCTGATATATAAAGTGTCCTCCAGCTGTGTAGACATTTAGGTGAGGCACAACTCAGACAAACCTAGGTAATAACGGCTGTTGATGCCTCCTGCTGGACATGAAGAGGAATTATAATTATAATTACTTCATAGATCATGTCCAACACACATTAGAAACGTGCAATCTCATTGCACTGAACAATGTTAATCACATAGAACCTGACATATATAATATAATATAATATAATATAATATATAGGGGTGTCAAATTATCGCGTTAATTACGATTAATTAATTACAGTCATATTTAGCGCGTTATGTTTTTTAATCGCGTTAATCTCATTTTTAATCTCTAACTTTACTGTTTCTGTATGCGAGTTGCTTTATTATTAAACCAGTTTTTATGTGTTGTTGGGACAACAACACACACACACACACACACAAAAAACACATTTATACATTTTTTTAGTTCGGTAATTCCACTCATTGTCGGAAACCCACACAAAACGCGCGCAGTAAGAGCGACGTAAACGTCCAGTAGCCAGTAGAACAGAGGCAGCAGTGCACAGGTAAAAACACATTCGTGTCTTGTAAATTATTCTCCCGACGTGAAATATAAAAGAAAATAACAAATATACGCCTACAACTTAAATGTCACTGGTGAAAACAACCTGCATAGACTCATGATGTCTGCACTACTGTCCTATAGTGACCTGCCACACGAGGGGACACGCACACAAACACACACAAACACAAACACACACCTTCATCATCGTCATTAACCTGAGAACGCGCGGACCACGTTTCCTTCCGTAGTTACTGTGTGGACACCGACGTGCTCCCGTGAGCCGCGTGTGGATCGTGTTTTCTCGCGTACGCGGCGTAAACCGCGCTTCCTCCTGTGCGCCTCTAAACCAGAACTAACACCAAGACTAAAACCAGGACTAATCCAGTCCAGGACTAAACCAGGACTAAACCAGGACTAAACCAGGACTAAACCAGAACTAAACCAGAACTAAAACCAGGTCTAAACCAGGACTAAACCAGGACTAAACCAGGACTAAACCAGGTCTAAACCAGAACTAAAACCAGAACTAAAACCAGGTCTAAACCAGGACTAAACCAGGACTAAACCAGGTCTAAACCAGGTCTAAACCAGGACTAAACCAGGACTAAACCAGAACTAACACCAGAACTAACACCAGGACTAAAACCAGGACTAAAACCAGGACTAACCCTTTCCAGGACTAAACTAGGACTAAAGTAGGACTAAAGCAGGTCTAAACCAGGTCTAAACCAGGACTAAAACAAGGACTAAAACCAGTGATCTCATATCTAAAGCATTTCTCTATCAATAATATTTTTAATATGTTTAAGGAAAGACTGGACTTTTTATTGTCTTTAAGTAAACAAAAGTTATTATGTTCAGATTTCCTCGTCTTTGCTACTTTACAGCAAACAGTTTCTTATTCATGGAGACTTGGGCTCAACAGCCAATTTGGAGAGATTTGTTAAACAATAAATGACTTTATAAAGTCACTTTTTAAAATCTATATCAGTCTTTTGATCTGCCACAATAATGTAATAATGAATTTAAATGAAAATACCTCAAATTGAAGCTTTTCTCAGCATTTTTTAGGTGAGATTAAAATGAGATTAATTAGATTAATTAATTACAGATCATAATTAATTAATCTCTCAATTTTTTTAATCGCATGACAGCACTAATAATATAGTATGAATAGAAACATCTATAGGCGAGTTTCGGCTGACGTCATTATTATTAAAAGCCCGCGTTGCATGCTGGGAAATATTTTGGTCGGAGGCAAGAAAAACAATAGCGGTCAAACACAGTGCGTAACCTCGCGTATTTATCCCCCATAATGGTCAATTCCTGCTGCATTATCGGATGCACAAATAGAAGCACGGAAGAAGGAAAATGTCTTTTTCGTATTCTAAGTGAAAAGAACCACTAACGGCTTTCAAACATCCACAGAGCAAATGTAGAAGATCCTAACAAACCGTGGACTCCAACAAGTTCAACAACGCATCGAGACTCTTGGAGGCTTCCATCTTTTCTGCTGTGAATGGCCCAGGAGTTTCCACCAAGTCATTGTGGATATCGCCAAAGTGAATATTTGTTCAGGAAGTTGGCGATTCTGACCAGAAATTTTGTTTGGTCCACCTTCTGTAGGGGTTGGAAAGGGTGATTTGGCGTCCATCGATGCTTATGACCAATTTCTGGTCAAATGGTCTTGGGTCCTCTGCCGTTAGAGTGGATAAATAACCGGGATCAATACCCTTTACGTGCTTTCTCGCTCCATCCGTCATGTTGAATTAGTGTTTCTTGCCACCGACCAAAATAATTCCCAGCATGCAACGCGCGCTTTTGTCAACAATGAAACTCGCCTATAGGTTGTGTTCATGTGATATCACAACATTCTAAAACCCCTTAAGTTTAAAATGGAGTTGAAGGGCAGGGCTGAGTGGTTGGAATGAGCTGATTGATTGCAAATTTGTTTGGTTAGGTTCATTACATCTTCAGATATAATCATACTATGAAGAGACCTCTGTTTCTGTTACCTTGACAGTTTGAGCTGCTCTCTGCTGCTTTCTTAAGAAGCGTCTAGTGATGTTGCTAAATAGATTTTGGGGCCATCTTGAGTTTTTGTCCTACTACTGATGTAGGGATTCACTCTGAATCAGTTATATCTGTAGATAACATTTAAAAAGTATAGTGCTTTTCGGTAAGTATTTTTCCAGTAATGTGCGAGTTTATCCATTGAAATCACATTATGTTCCATCTCTCTTGTGCTTGTTATATTTTTAATGGCCTACTCTTATCTCTGTAATTTTGAATGTCAATGTGAAAGTTCTTGGGAGAGATCACTAAAATACTCAAGTATACATGGATGACATCTAAAATCTCTTTAGGGAACATTACAGAATGCTAGAAAAAAAAGAAAAAAAAACAAAGATTCTGCATCATACCTTTCTGAGGTTACAGTTTACATTAAGGTTAGGCAAGGCAGGAACTGAATGCAAATCAGTGTAATATCCAGTGAGCGAGGCTGCATTTACCTGAGGGAGAGAGGACATTCAGAGGGCGGTGTGGCGGCCATGACAGACAAGAAGGACTCGAAGAGGTTCCTTTTACACAGCAGAGACCTGTTCAAACACACAGACCTCATGTAGGGTACTCACTCACTGCAAATATATATATATATATCAAAAACATATATTTTGTCTTCTTTTATACATTAGCAACTTGGATTCTTTTTAAAGACATTACAGTAGGAGACGTATTCAGCTTGTTGACATGTTTCTTCACGCCATCTTCAGTCACTGTCATTGGTTTTGGTGGTGATGTGTTGTAAATCAGTTGGTACTTCCTGTAGGTGTGGTCAGCCAAATGACCCTGGCAGACCACTGGCAGACTGACCACAAGGGTGTAAGAAAAAAACTATTCAGTGCTATCACGATACTTCATTGCACAATTCTAAAATTGATTTAAAATGCATCTGAACTGATTTCAGGTGTAGTTGATTACATTATTAGAAGTCATTGTAAATCTATCTATATCTAAATATATCATCCATTGTTTTCATATGGTAATATATCAGGATATATTGCATCGTGACATACATATCATGATATGTATTGTATACTCAGATTTAAGGCAATGCACACCCCTACTGACTCTTGTTGCCACTGGTCTGGGGAAGTACAGGAAGTAACAACAGCTGATATACAACACATCACCACCAAAACCGATGACAGTTCTGAAGGAGGTTTGCAGCTAGCAACTGAAACATCAACAAAGTAAATACATCTCCTACTGTATTGTTTTTAAAGGTCATATGTTACAAAAAAATTTTACCCTTTTGAGCTTTAAGCCGTCCATTGTCACCTCCTCAAACACATACCCAGTGTTGTGTTTTATTTCATTCACACATGTTTGAGCTTTGAAGATATAGACAGACTAATAATACCCAAAGTGCTCTGTTCCACCTCGTGATGTCATGGTGTGGTAGTTTTCAAAGTTAATTGCTACCTTTTACCTTCAGTTCTGTAGAGGTTGGCAATTCCAGGGTTGAAATTACAAGTATATGTTATTTTACTGAAGGTGTATTGAATTTAAAACCACACTGGAGTGTTTCCTGTATTATCACATGACATCACACGGTGGAACAGAGTGTTTTCTGTTTGAGAGAAGAACACAGCCTAAATATGCAGGGTTTGTGTGTTGAACATGTATGAATAAAACAGCTGATATATGACACATCACCACCAAGACTGGTGACAAGTCTTAAGATGGCTTGCAGCTTGTCTTTAAAAAGAATCCAAGATACTAAGAGAGCTCTCATGTGGGATACTCCCTGCAGTCTCACCTGGCTTTTGCTGTGCCCAGGGCTTTCTTGGTAACTCCATGCTTATAGCCATTGGCAGTGACATCTAATGGTTTCTCTGACACTTTGCACCAACTGATGGCTATCTCAGAGAAGGACACAAAAGGATCAAGATTTCATTTCATTCTTTGCCTCATAAAGCTCAGATGAGCCTGATGTACCTGCACCACATGGGGAAACCCGGCCTTGGCCTGCCTGGTGACGCAGCTCTGACAGGGCCTGGCTGAAGGGAAATTCCAGACTGGACTGGAGGAACACTGGTGATGTGACAGAGAATCCAGCGGGGAGATTGGAAATATGGGAACACCTGTAAGGCAGCAGGGAGGTCAGTATGTGAAATATATATATTTAAGATGTCTACCACGTTATAATGCTGTTCATCAATGCTGGTTTTGTGAGGTTTTGGATGTCAGTGTTTGTAGAAAAGAAGAAGAGAAGAAAAGAACAAAAATACAGAAAGTAGCAGAAAAAATGTCGTCAGCCTATGTCATCAACACAGTAAATTCCATCTAGGGACAATTTACATGCAAGAAAAGATGAACCGTCACCTTATCGTGGTGGAGGGGTTTGAGTGCCCGAATGATCAAAGGAGCTATGTTGTCGGGGGCTTCATGCCCCTGGTAGGGTCACCCAAGGCAAACAGGTCCGGGGGGACGGGTCAGACGAAGAACGGTTCAGAAGCCCCACATGATGAGCAACACACAGAGGCCAGTTACGTCGCCCGGATTGGCGTCACCGGGGCCTCACCCTGGAGCCAGGCCTGGGGTGGGTGCTCGTCAGCGAGCGCCTGGTGGCCGGGCCTTCCCCCACGGGGCCCGGCCGGGCTTAGCCTGAAGGAGCGACGTGGGGCCGTCCTCACATGGGCCCACCACCCGCGGGAGGAGCCATATGGGGCCGGTGCAGAGAGATCTGGGCGGCAGTCGACGGCGGGGGCCTCGGCGACCGGATCTCCGGACATGGAGACTAGCTCTGGGGACATGGAATGTCACCTCGCTGGGGGGAAAGGAGCCTGAGCTTGTGCGGGAGGTTGAGCGTTACAGACTAGATATAGTCGGCCTCACCTCCACGCACAGTTTGGGCTCTGGAACCCAACTCCTTGAGAGGGGCTGGACTCTCCATTTCTCTGGCGTTGGCCGCGGGGAGCGGCGGCGGGCTGGTGTGGGCCTGCTCATTTCTCCACAGCTAAGCCGCTGTGTGTTGGAGTTCACCCCGGTGAACGAGAGGGTCGCATCCCTTCGCCTTCGGGTCGGGGACAGGTTTCTCACTGTGGTGTCGGCCTACGGGCCGAACAGCAGTGCTGAGTACCCGGCCTTCTTGGAGTCCTTGGGAGGGGTACTAGACAGTGCACCGACCAGGAACCCGGAAAGACCTGGCAGGCCCAAGCGTGTAGTGAGGGTCCGTTGGGAACGTCTGGTGGAGCCCTCTGACAGAGGGACTTTCAACTCACACCTCCGGGAGGACTTCTCCCAGATTCCGGGGGAGGCTGGAGATATGGAGTCCGAGTGGGCTTCATTCTCGGCCTCTATTGTCAATGCGGCTGCTCGGAGCTGTGGGCGTAAGGTCTGTGGTGCCTGTCGCGGCGGCAATCCCCGAACCCGGTGGTGGACACCGGAAGTAAGGGATGCCGTCAAGCTGAAGAAGGAGTCCTATCGGGCCTTGCTGGCTCGGGGGACTCCTGAAGCAGCTGACGGGTACCGGCGGGCCAAGCGTGCTGCAGCCCGTGTGGTCGCGGAGGCAAAAACTCGGAGCTGGGAGGAGTTCGGGGAGGCCATGGAGGAGGACTATCGGACGGCCTCAAAGAAATTCTGGCAAACCGTCCGGCGCCTCAGGAGGGGGAAGCAGTTCTTCGCCAACACTGTTTACAGTGCGGGGGGAGAGCTGCTGACCTCGACTGGGGATGTTGTCTGGCGGTGGAAGGAATACTTTGAGGATCTCCTCAATCCCACCGTCAGGTCTTCTGAGGAGGAGGCCGAGGCTGGGGACTCGGAGGCGGACTCATCCATCACCCTGGCTGAAGTCACTGAGGTGGTTGGAAAGCTCCTTGGTGGCAAAGCTCCGGGGTTGGATGAGATCCGTCCTGAGTACCTTATGTCTCTGGATGTTGCAGGGCTGTCTTGGCTGACACGCCTCTTCAACATCGCGTGGCGGTCGGGGACAGTACCTCTGGACTGGCAAACCGGGGTGGTGGTCCCTCTGTATAAGAAGGGGGACCGGAGGGTGTGTTCCAACTATAGGGGGATCACACTCCTCAGCCTTCCCGGTAAGGTCTATGCCAGGGTACTGGAGAGGAGAATCCAGCCGATAGTCGAACCTCGGATCCAGGAGGAGCAGTGTGGTTTTCGTCCTGGCCGTGGAACACTGGACCGGCTCTACACTCTCCACCGGGTGCTCGAGGGTTCATGGGAGTTTGCCCAACCAGTCCACATGTGCTTTGTGGACTTGGAGAAGGCATTCGACCGTGTCCCTCGTGGTGTCCTGTGGGGGGTGCTCTGGGAGTATGGGGTCCGGGGCCCTTTGCTAAGGGCTGTCCGGTCCCTGTATGACCGGAGCAGGAGCTGTGTTCGCATTGCCGGCAGTAAGTCAGACCTGTTCCCGGTGCATGTTGGACTCCGCCAGGGCTGCCCTTTGTCACCGGTTCTGTTCATTGTATTTATGGACAGAATTTCTAGGGGCCGGAGGGGGTCCGGTTTGGGGACCACAGGATCTCATCTCTGCTGTTTGCGGATGATGTTGTCCTGTTGGCTTCATCGAACCAGGACCTGCAATGTGCACTGGGGCGGTTTGCAGCCAAGTGTGAAGCAGCTGGGATGACGATCAGCTCTTCTAAGTCTGAGGCCATGGTTCTCGACCGGAAAAAGGTGGCTTGCCCTCTCTGGGTGGGTGGAGAGTCCCTGCCTCAAGTGGAGGAGTTCAAGTATCTCGGGGTCTTGTTCACGAGTGAGGGGAGGACGGAACGTGAGATTGACAGGCGGATCGGTGCAGCTTCGGCAGTGATGCGGTCGCTGTATCGGACCGTTGTGGTGAAGCGGGAGCTGAGCCGAAAGGCGAAGCTCTCAATTTACCGGTCAATCTTCGTTCCTACTCTCACCTATGGTCATGAGCTCTGGGTAGTGACCGAAAGGAAGAGATCGCGGATACAAGCGCTTGAAATGGGTTTCCTCCGCAGGGTGGCTGGACGCTCCCTTAGAGATAGGGTGAGGAGCTCAGTCACACGGGAAGAGCTCGAAGTAGAGCCGCTGCTCCTCCATGTCGAGAGGAGCCAGCTGAGGTGGCTCGGGCATCTGTTCCGGATGCCTCCTGGGCGCCTCCCTCGGGAGGTGTTCCAGGCATGTCCCACCTGGAGGAGGCCCCGGGGAAGACCCAGGACACGCTGGAGGGACTATGTCTCTCGGCTGGCCTGGGAACGCCTCGGGGGTCCCCCCGGAGGAGCTGGAGGACATGTCTGGGGTGAAGGAAGTCTGGGAGTCCCTGCTTAGACTGCTGCCCCCGCGACCTGGCCCCGGATAAGCGGACGAAAATGGATGGATGGAAAAGCATTTTTTTCTGATAGAATGCACAATGATTCATTCCAACCACAACTATTGTGTAATTTAGATTAGGTTTGACACTTGTTAACATTATGGTTACTAGGTCACAGTTATGGAATTACCTGAACTAATCGAAATTATACAATATGATTAAACAAAATAAAAAATTTAACAGATTTATTTTGTTAAATTAAGGTTTAAACTGCCAGAAAAATGCCTTCCTTGTACGTAAACTGTCCCTGTATTTTAAAAGATAAAAAACTATGATGAATATTTACCAGAAGTACTATCTCACCAAACCAAGAAAGAATGTGAAAAGTATATCTGTCAAATAGGAGATAAATTATAACAAATTTTGTGTGAAGTTTGATACTGAATAACTACTGAAACTAATTTATGCCACCATAAAGCAGAGTTTTACTACAAAAACCTTTCTAAATATTTAATATATATATATTTAATATTTATTTTAAAAAGCTGATAAATAAATAGCAGAAACACTTGAGTACTTGGTTTACAGAGTGATAAATTCAAATCTTTATAGCTTAAATCTTTTAGGGTTAGGGTATAGCCAAGAAAATAAACAAAAATTTCCAAGTAGTGAAAAGAAAATGTACACACGATAAATACTGACCACCTATTAAGTTATACCTACCGTAAAGTCACAGCTCTTTGCATGGCTTCCTCACTGTATGCACATTTTCCCACAACAATGGTGGTAAAGTAGATGGCCCCCTGCAGGTAATGGGACAAAAGGGCACCCTGAAAGCCCAGGACACTCCAGCGGGCAAGCTTATCACTGCAGGACAGAGACAGGGTAGGCTCCCCTCGGCCAGGCTTCAGTCGTAGGAGCCCTGTGCTATGGTATCCAGCTCCGGGTAGCAGGGGATCAGAGGGCCCTCCCGGTACACACTTAGCCCCTGTCCTGTGCACATCAGCTGCATGACCTAGGACACTCTGAGCCTCTGTCCCATGGGAGTCAGAAGTATCCCGCTGCACTCTTTCAAACCCTGTCCTGTGGAGGTTAGCTGTACCCCCCTGTAACTTCTCTTCTCCTGTCCCGTGGGGGTCGGCTGTACCCTGCTGCCCTCTCTCTGTTCCTGTCATTTGTGGGTCAGCTGAACCCCGCTGTACACACTCAGCTCCTGTCTGCTGTGCATAGGGCTTGATGCGGGGAAGTTTAGAGTGGGGCATTTCTTCAGTCTCTGATGCTTTTCTCTTCACTGAGCCGCTGATGGGAGGACAAGGGGTCACAGGCCCCTGAGTCATGGGGATAATGGAAGCATCACCACCTGATATGAGCAAAAATGGTTACCGGTGTATTAATACTTATTTGGATGTCATGTTAACAAATGTAGAAAATGTCATGGTGCTTTGGTGACTGTGCATTATCCCAGTTGAAGAGCTATGTTAATACTCATATTATTGAAACTGATACATTGCAGCTTTTTTAAATTTTATTTTATTGATCACAGGCTCCTGAAAATGAGTGTGTGTGTTTTGTTTTTTTAAATTTTATTTATTTATTTTTTTAAGTTAGTTAAGTTCAATCTTAAAATACTTTGATAGTGTTTGCTAATGTGCGCCTTGTGTGGCGATGGTAATTGCTTAACATTCTGCCATAAACATGCATGTAGGACACCCACAGCATAATGTCCCTATAAAGTATCAAAACAGTAGTCAACTAAAGGCTTGCCCCGAAGATTCATTAGTCCACTAAAAGCAAGTGTGGCATTAGCAAAAGCTCTCAAAACTCAAATCTCAAAGATCTGACTAAATCTGACTCAAAAAGTCAAAAAAAGTGACATAACTGCTCTAACTACAAACAGATCAGTCTGTAGTAGTCCAGATAAGAAGTCACAAATGTTTAGCTACCACAAGGGGAAGGGGAGTGTGGGCAACAAGTGTGTGGGAGGGCATCCTGTTGGTGCAAATCACGGTAACATTTCTTTTACATATATATCAAATTGAGTTTGTGTGGAAAATAAATTGGTCCATTTAGTAATTATTGGCCTTCTCTCAGTGAGCTTCATGATGAAATCCTGAAATGGTTTTCACTTCACATGTGTCTTGTCAGGGTCAAGAAATGCCAAATTGCTACATTCCATGTGTCATTCATAGTTTTGATGCCTTCAGTGAGAATCTACAATGTAAGTAATAATGGAAATAAAGAAGACACAAAAGTGAAATAGTGTGTCTAAACGTTTGACTGGTAGTGTATGTAGGTGTGGATGAAATGATGGATTGGTGGATGAATGAAAACTCACAGGGTGTTTGGCTGGTGAAGAACACAAATGAGACTTCAGGCCTGAGCCTAAACCTGGTCTCGTGTGCTCCAAGTAGGGGCTCCAGCACAGCACTGTCTCTGCCGGACACAGCCCGCAGTAGCTCCTCCAACAGGTACCTGCCCAGAAGACACTGTCAGTCTACAAGGCCAGGGTCCCCTACTGCTGGCTTTGCTCTTCACCAACTCTTCAGGATCAGCTCATTCAGTCTGGTTATGATGAAAATATACTCTACACACAAGACATTTTCAGGAGCTTTTAACAATGTAATAACATCCACTCACATGATAAATAACAATAAATAATAAAATTTGGCTTCATTCACATGGCCATCTTGGCTTGCACCCTTTTATGACTTTTGAATTTTTTGCTTTAATTTCTAATGCAAGAATGATTATATTTGCCCTAGTTAGCATTGACAAATGGTTGTTTTATGCCTCATATGAAAACTGCCAAAATATATTGTGCAGTGCGTAGGGGGAAAAAATTCTCTTAAAGCCACTCTTGGTCCCACTGACTTACATTATAAACACTTGCCATATTTTCCGCACCATAGTGCACACTCATAAGCCTCCAACAACATCAAAAACGACTGCATGCCCACAATCCAGAGCGCCCTATACACGAATCCACTCGGGTGTCCCAGCACGACTTCAGTAAAGTACAAAACCACACCACCCGCAGACACGGAGCAGACAGCAACTGCACAGAGAAACACACCCGCAGCCACACTCATCACTCCACGCAGACGAGGAACAGAACAGAGGAACAAACCGAAAAAGCGAGTGCAATGTGCCACTTCTAGACACAACTGAACAACTGAGTCACTGCGAACACGCCGACAATCCAGCGGTCCCAGACAGCACCCTCCCTACACGCCACAACTGAACAAAGCCCAGAGTCAACGTGAACGTGCCAAACAAAGTCCCACTGGCTCATCTAACTGTTGTGTTTCGTTTAAAGTCCATTGCGGTTTATTTGTGAACAAAGTTCGAAAATAGACCATTCTATGACACGCCTTATAATCCAGAGTGCCCTATAGTGCGGAAAATACGGTATTTCCATCCTATCATAGCCTTACACAAGTACTGAAAAATACAGACATGAAATAAAAAAAAAATTGACCTGCTATTTTTGTATTTGTTTCAGAGGGACATAATAGTTCCCACAGAATACAACAGTAAATTATCAATCTTTTGAAGGTTAACGGCAATTTATCCTTTTATCATTTTCCATTTGTTTATGAATGGTGTAAAATTAAATTTTGGGGGTATCCCATTACAAACAGTTATTCTCTGTTGCATTGCATAGGGAAGAATGCTGCGTGCACGTGTGTTTTACGTTTTTGTTATCTGACATTTATTGAAAAACTAAAAGTCTCATTTCACAAGGATATTTGAGTGCTCCATTTATGCACATCTATACAAATTCTATTGCAATCCCTAGTATTCCTATGGATGCATAAATTTGTTCTAGAAATGATCAGTGGACTGTTAGGGGCAAGTAATACTGCCACAAACTACAATCACTTAGCATCATTTATAAGGAAAATGCTGATTTTTTTTTTTTTTTAAGAGGATGAAAGTGAGTTTTTTAAGGAGAGCCTGAAGGCTTTAACTTATTTTATTTGCCAAAATCTTTAAAATACACTTTAAAATACATTTCAACTGAACTATAATTCTGAGAGATTTTTTTCCCCCCAAACATGATCAATCCCAAAGTAATCACTGTCACTTGACTATCACTATCAGAATGAATAAAACATATCTGCTTTACCTAACCTTCCCTGTGTTGGACTGGGGCATGCTGTAATTACCTGATACATCCTCTTCTAGCAATGACTTCTGCATGGCTGTCATTGAGCACATCACCTACAATGCAAAGACAGTATATGGTGAAGGTGGTGACCAGAATCTAATCCTATATAAATGCTAGTCTAGACACTAGACCACGCTGTTTTGTGGCAAAATAAAGTGTGTACATCTGAAGTGTATCTGAACAGAGAGAGAGAATAAATACAGAGATTGACAGAACATACCAGTGGGGCTCATGGCGCTCTGTCCGATGCACTTGGAGCCAGTGCCAAGAGCAACTACCTCCTTCACGGCTGCAAACAAGACATGAATGCGTTACGATATTTTCTAGCTAAAAGAGCAAATACACAGTAGAATAAGAAAAACAGTAAATTAATAAAATATAACACTTCATAAAGCCTGTGATGAAAAATCTGATGAAAGTTCATCATTTTCACTTCTATTAGGACATGAAGGTGTCTACTCCAATTTATCTGATAAGCCTAAGCCTAAGTTACTCTAAACGCCACCGAGGCTCATGGATTTACATCCAGGCTTTGTATATGTCTGGTGTGTTTATTGTTACTAGTTGTGATTGATTTGTATGCAGTTGTGTGTGTACCTGTGCCGGAGCGCGCATTCCGCGTCACCTGCACCACAGCAGCCAGCAGGGTCCACTCTCTCCCCACCTCCGGCTTCCCAGTGCGAGGCAACTCCTGGAAACGCTCGTAACACAGCGCAGCTATTTCATCCGCGTCCATCACCGCGTCCAAGCCAGATTCATGGTCCGTCACTGCGTTCATCACTGGAACAGGGCAGCACCGCGGGACAACGTGAAGGCATCATAATCCATGGTGGGCACGTGAGAAAGAGCCGCACGGAACTACTCCTTCCATCATGCTTCTTCTTTTGTGGCATTTTACGGCGACTGGCACTTACAGCCATACATTGCCGCCACCTAGTGTATTCAGCATAGAACTAGATCCATGGTACTTGGCAGGTCAGGTTCTTACTCGGCTTTCTGAGACCACCAGTCAGTACAGTGTGGTGTGTGTGCCTTCCCAAAGCTTTATTATGGAAATTTTTAAATTCTACAAAAAAGTGTGAAACCCCAACGACTTCTTGCCAGTCCTTGTTGTTATTGTTATTGTATTTACATTATTGCATAAACAGCACATTACATTCAGAAGCAAGAGAAATGGGATTAATTATTATCCTTTTATAAAACATGTTTTTCTCTCTTTTTGACTAAACATACATAAACATACATGAACATACATGAAGCCTTAAACACACAAAAATCATGTGTCAAGATTGAAACATTTATTTCAGCTATGTACAGGACAAATGCAGAATTTCACAATAAACAGAAAAATAAAACTCTAATCAGGCGGCAGCCGAATCCACTGTGGGATGCGAGTACCCTCTGAAGCCATGCTGAGGCTGTACTCTAGAAAATGTGTCTTTAGGTGAAATTTGAAACCTGCTGAGTGAGTGCTTAAAGAGATCAGCAATCAACAAGGCCTTGATTCTAGTGAAGCCAAATGTCTGTTAGATTTGAAGCCAAAGTCTTGTGCGCAGCACAGGCTTCACTCCTGTCCAAAGCCCTCTGTCTCTTCAATGGCAAACAGCAGCTTCTCCCTTAGCTGCTCCAGGCTCCGATACGGTGGCAGGTCCAAGCGGTTGAAGCTATAGACACACACACACACACACACACAAGGTACAAATAACTTGTATCAAAAGTATTAGCAGACAGGCTTTCATTTAGAATTTAGTATTAGCATCTTTGCTTAAATAATTATAATGTTCATATGATAGTGTGAGACATGAGCTACTGTGTCCAAATAATGTGTGTGGATCAGTAAAGTTTGTCCAAGTCTAAGAAATACATTTGTCACATGGAAAGGTACTGTGGGACATCAATGTTTTTATATTTTAAATCCAAGTAATACAAATTACTAAGCACTTTAAAATGAAGAGTTGTGTTCCAGCTAAATCTCACCATGTGTGGCTTCGTGGAAGCCAAGTCTCCTTCCCCACTTTATCAATGCAAAACTTCTGAGGACCATTGCTCCCTGCAGGAGAAGACAGTCAGCTCACACAAGTCTGAAGTTGTACTTAGTTTAATGTGTGAAAGGGCCATACCTATGAGTTCTGCAAAGCCTCCCACAGGCAACCGACACGTGCCAGTCACAAACTGAAGGAGGCGGATTCTCTTCTCATTGTCCATGTCCTTCACCACCTTTGGACACACACAGAATCAAACTGGGCTGGCCTCTCTGGGGAGGGGGCCCTGAGGGCTGAGAGCATACCTGCCAGAACCAGTGGATCTGCTTGCTGTTCTTGGTATAATGTCGGTAGATTGTGTTCTTCTGCCAGTCTGCCAGATCGATCTCCTGCATCCCACACAGCATCAGCTGCACACAAATACAGAGTCCTGAAACTTCCTCCCTCTCAGTCCTCTAACTGTTAACTGTCACATTTTTAACTCCCTCTCTGTTAGGCTACACAGCTGTACAAAGGACTATTTAGTTCCTGGTGCACATGATCTGTATGATCTGAACTGTCTCCAGATCCTGGACACATGCTAAATAAATGTCTCCTGCCTCTCTGTACAACACATTTCAAGAGGCTTTGTCTCCTGTTGAATATAATATATGAATATGATTCTGTGCCAAAAAGAGAGAGGGTGTTATATGTTCAAATCAAATAAAGCTCTACTCTCAAAAGTAGATACACACTGTACTGGTACCTCAAGTTCTTTTTCATCAAAGTATCGCAGCCACTCGAGGGGGACCACTTCATTAAACCCATCCAGAAAAGCTTTGGTCTGCTCTTCTACCCCCCGAGTGAATCTCCAGTCAGTCAGCAGTCTGAGGGACACAGAGCACATAAAGGTCAGAGCTGGACATAAGTTTGACATAAGGGACACCTGCGATCAGCGTACCCAATGTACTCGTCTTTGTTGTCCTCAGTGACCAGCAGATTTTCTCCATCGGCCTTTAGCTGATGTGTGGACACTTTGCCCAGGATCTCCATGTCCTGTGCAAAGTAGAGTTCCAAGCCGCACTCTTCCAGGTTGTTCTCCCTGAGGTGATCAGCAGCCAGATTAACAACAAACGAATGCACATTGACAAGCCATTATCTGGACAGTTTTATATATGTACATACTGTGTTTGTGTCTGCTATATAGTTAGAATCTATGACACCCGTGGATCATCATCTTATAATTATAATATATACATTATAATGTTACAATATTGTTCTATAACGACTTAATAAAAGAAATAAGTCCACTGACTTGTGCTAGAAAACTGCAGTGCCCAGTGGAATCTGGTATTGCAGGACTATGCCAAATCCTATGTGTATCACAGATTAAGAAAATAAAATTGGAGAACAAAAAAGTACAGAGCAACTAAAGTTTGCCCAAACATGCACAAATCACTCTAAATACAACTATGGGTGAGTAAATGGTGAGAAGAAACAACTATAACATGGTTGAAAAGAACTTTTTTCATAACAGGTCTGCTTTAAATCTGAACATCATTAAATGAAAAAGTAATTTTCAATTATAACTCCAGAGTTGGGACTTACTTGACCCACATGATGGAGTTATAAAACTCAGGGTCGATGGACTCCAGGTCTTTAAGGGTTGGTTTCTTGTCCAGCATTCGTTTGTAGAAAGGTAGTGTGAAGCCAGTGTCAATGAACTTACCATGGTACAGCGCCTAGAAGCAAACAGAGCATTGGTACAATCTCCTAATGGTCAGCTCTTTTTAAACGTAGCATGTCTTAACATGCTCATTCCTGCAAAACACTAATGCTTGAGCCAATAACAAAATACAGCAGAGCTCGCCTGAAAGTACCTCTTCTTCTGTCACATCTCATCCAAAATTAATAAATTACAATATATAATATATAATTATATTAAGCCTAAATATGCAGAGCTTGTGTGTTAAACATGAGTGAATGAAACAAAACACAACTCTGGCTATGTTTTTGTAGAGGAAACAGAAAATATGGTAATATGGGCACTTTAAGTGTTGAGTGACAGAGCTCACCATGGCGATGAAGCGCCCGATGAAGCGGAAGTAGGTGAGGTGGTCAGGGTTAATGGAGGAGGCGGGGTTGATCTGCAGGCAGTAGTTGTTCTTGCCCGCATACTCAAACAGACAGTACATGGGGTTGAGCACCTCGTGGGACAGCAGAAAGAACCACTCCCTGCACAGAAGACACAGTGTAGTCACTACCACATGGGCGGGGTTCTGCATTTCATGACATCACAACACTCTATCCACCAACAATTTTTAGTTGAGATGGTTACAGCTAATATTTCATCTTAATTATACAAATTACACAAAACATGCCCACAATGAAGTTCAACAGTCCAGACCTGGGGGGGAGGGGTATGATAGCCTCACATATTTTTGAAACGTTATAAGCCACAATGTTAACAAAACATTTTGCAAAATTTTTGGCTTCAGTGGGTTTTTGGACTAGTATCACAGACTGTTGAGCCCCATAGCATATATTTTCAAAAGCCAAATCTGAATTAATATACCCTGGTTCAGAGTTAAATTATAATCTAATCTAAATTAATATCTTTAAAATTTGCTTAGAAAGTTGCAAAAATAAAGTATCTGAAGTGATTCCTATTGTTAAAACATGATCATAAACAAGAAACCACTGATAAACAGAATTTATTTAGATTGTGACAAAATCAGTATCAAAACAAAACCATAAGCACAAAAATCAGGGAATGATTTGGAATGAATGATGCATGAATGAATACATACAGAAGAAGTACAGAAGATTTAAAGATCATTGTTTGGATGGACAGTATGGACAGACACCTTCAGAGAACTGTGCAGACAGACTAACAGAGCCACCACCGCTGCCACCATGGACACAGGACGCAGACACCCCCGGCATCCTGTCCGTGGTTCTACCCTGTGGTAGAACAGCATGAGGTCACCTACCATAGGGTAAAACCACTGACGAGACACTGGAGACACCAAAGACACATGAGGACACAAAGAGGAAGCAGCCCCACACATGAAGGACAGACAGACACACAGGGAGAAAGAGACTGACCTGGCGATGCCTCCGTAGTCCAGCCCCTCCTCCCCTCGCATTATGATGTAGAGTCTGCGCCGGAGGTCGTACGGCTTCACGTTCATGATCTAGCACAGACACAGTCACATGACGGGCACAGAAACCAGAAAACAGTGTGCTCTTTAGTGCAACTCTCTCACCTGCTGGAAGGAGTCCTCAAAGAGCGTTTGCCTGGACACTGAGATCTTCACGTGGCTTGGTAACGCATTGGACTAGACACACAGGTAGACACAGTCAGTAAATACTGCATGGGAGTAGTAGTTTTGTACTCAGATTAGGGTGAGACACTATGGACAAAAAATTTAATCGGGAGCTCATACCTGTGATGATCTGTTATTTTGGTAAAAACATCATATCATGATTTACTGTATATTTAATGCTTCAACACAGACACTTTTTCCTGCTTCAATGTAGACACTTTTTCCCATTCATTTTCTTTTTTGGTCAAGGCTCTGAGTGAGTCACTGTTGGATTTAACCAATCACAGTGAAGTGTGAATTTTCAGAAGAAGCAGATGACTTTTTTTTACCTCTTACAAGGCAATAGAAAATACAGAGTCTATGAAACATGATAAAATAGAAATTGAGATTGCAATTAATAAATTTTTTTGCCGTATAACTCCCCCAGTACGTATTATGTTTATCATTTCTTAAAGAGGGGGTATTACACATCAATAGTTACTGGTAACGCATAGCATATTTAAATCATTGGCATTCAGCCTGCATTCCACTAATGAAATGACTACACATCACATCAGGTTTGTGAAGTTGTTGTGTATTGTTTTGTATCATGCTTTTGTATATTGCTGTGAAAATGCTGTGCAGGAACAGGACTGACATTGGGCTGAGCTTTAGATAGGATCGTACAACTAAACGGAAGGAGGGTTAGGAGAGATTGCAGGACTCTTGAAACATGCTTGGATAACATCTAAACCCTCTGCAGGCCTGTTTTTTTTCGGTGAGGGAACAATGTTAAAACATGTTAGAAAGCTCCAAAGACAATTTTGCATAATACCTCGTCTTTAACAAAATCTCATTATTGGTATTATTGTGGTGGAACATAATACCTACATGGCACAAGAAGCGAAACTGGTGGTATTTCCACCTAAAGCTCCGGTCATATGCTCTTGGGGATCCGCCCTCACGGGATCTACACAGACAGACAAACAAGTTAGCGCCACCACTGTCTGATAACAGGCTGTAACACTAGTGCCACTGTTCAGCCTGTTAAAGAGATGTGTGTATGTGAGAGACCTGGACATAAGCATGATTTTACTGTACAATGTAGTGAATTACCCTGACTCAAAGCCAGGCCTAGGGTCTTTAAACGTGGTGGTGCGTGAGTTGTGATCAACAAAATAGCGAACTCCTTCAGGGGTATATTTCATCTCCCAGCCAGGGGGCAGGGGATGCTCCTTAACCAACCTGCAAGACAGAACAAGCATGTGAAAGTGTCTGAGTTGTAGTTATTTCTTGCCTAAGCTCAAAGACTGCACAGACCAAAGTAATTCTACAATGTTACACAAAGGCTAAACTCTACTTAGATATTAGATGTGTTCTGGGCCTCATGAATCTCTACTATAACTATTCCTTCATTATGCAAATACAATGATTGCAATGTATTTAAGATCAAGATTCAACTTTACACAGGAGGACAGAGTTTTAACACATTAAACAGCATTAACATTTGAGGTAGGCTGAAACTTGAACTGCAACAATAATTTGAACAGATATTTATGTCATAATAACTAATGTAAACAAGTATATCTCGCTAGACAGCATCTATTTTCAGAAGCATCGGCCTGCACACCTGCCCACACTAAGACTAGAAGAGAAGATGCTCACCCTTGAGTTCGGGGGTCGTCCCACTGTGTGGTGCGTGTGTTGTGGTTGACGAAATACATTCTACCATTGTCCTGGCGCTTCTCTGTGAACACAAATGAGACTTCAGAAAACATCCACTGCCATTTTCTTAAACAAAAGCTGGATTTCTGGTTCAAAATATACATTGTGTGACTAGCCAGCCCAGCAGTTCATTCATAAAAACTTGAATGAGTTGATTATTAAATAAAGCAACTCCTTTTTTTCTACAATGATGGAACATGGAAGAACAAGGGAAGCATCTCACAAACTAACTTGATTTCAGGCAGGAGTGGTACCCCTCCCTCTGCTGCTCAGACATCTTTTTCTCATTAACAGCTGTGTGCTGAGGGCTCTGAAACAGTAGTGCTCTTTCTCCTCCCCCATCTTACCGTGCGGACTTACATCTAAACTCAAACACGGGCCATTCATTCTCTCTTGTGTGGAGGAGAAAAACACTTTTCTACACCAGAGATCTGTAAGCCACTGCACAGTTTTGAAGTGCCACACAGATGTGGGGTCCTGATGGAGTCTGGTCAAAAGCTGAGGAGGCTCAGTTATGAATGCCCAACAATGAATATAACAATGTAATGTGTTACAACGAACATTCAGCCAAAACAATTGATTTCTAAACAATGTGAGGAGATAAGAGTACAATTTTAAATGCCCTGCCACCAAAAATAAAGTCTGTCCTTCATCTTCTTGTTATATTTGTAACAGGAGTGATGGCTAAGAATCAGAATGAGACTCACCCCAGCCTGGAGGAAGTGGGCCCAGAGGGTCATTTTCCACAGGCGCTCCAGAAGGCTGCAAGGAAAACACATAGACAAGTCCAGTTAGCCAAGCTCTCAGATCAGCCTGTGCTAATTTTCTGTCCTCTTTGGATAAAACGCATGCAGCTGGAGTATAGAGGAGGTGGGTCCAGGGTCCTCTTCTGAGGAGCAGTGGCGGGCAAATGAGGGCTGCACTTCCCCACAGCACAGTATGCCCTCCAAAAACAGCACCCGGGCAGTAGGAGGATAAAACAACAGCGCTGTCCCTATGAGCTCAGTGGCTGGGCCCAAACCCCACCCCTAGTGCCCCACAACCCCTCATGGTGGCAGCCGCTGCTTCAAGCACTGCTGCGAAAGTAGGCAGGGAGGTGTGATGTCTGAGCGAACTGAGGGAACATTCATGCTTCTCCCAGACTGGCCAGCCCCGCGCCCCCCACCCACACCTACTGGCCCCCGCCCCTGCACAGACAAAAGGCACCTTTATTCACCCTGGGCCTGGAAATGACTACCAGTTTACGGAGCCTGCACTGGTCTGTACACACAGGGGAAAAGTGTGGAAAGTTTACAAGCAGCACACAGTGGTCCAGTGTGCAGTGTCCCGCGCTGGAATATACAAACACACATGCAGACATTGAATGGAAACACAGTGAAAAGAGGCTTGTTAGGAAAAGTCAACTTAGATGAGTTCCAAGTTTGTTTAAAACTGAGCAGCCATCTTAAGCATAACATCTCAACAAGACATGAAAATAATCGCTTAAAGAGAAGGTATTCTACTTCTCTGGGGTATTAATTGCTAACACATAAGATATATACATCACCATTTTCTTGTTTTGAAAATACTAAATTTGCCAATAACAATGTATTAACGTGTTTTATAAGTTTCACTTTCATTATTGGTGCTCTGAGTCAAAAGTCACTCCCCCTTCAGTGTGCTATCACAACACAATGAGCATTCTACTATTATTACTATTCAGCACTGCATTAGGTTTGTAAAGCTGTAGTATATCATTTTGTATCATGTTTTTGTATATTTATGGAGAAGTGTTGTGTGGGAGCATGGGTGACGTAGGCCTGTGGGTGGAGCATTGGACAGAATCTTACAGTTAACCGTAAGGAGGGTTTGAATAGGCCCTGGGAGAGATCACTAAAAAACTCAAACGTGCATGGATGACATAAAACTACTTCAGGCATGTTTTTGATGAGTGAACAACATTAGAACATGGTAGCAAGCTCCAAAAATTGATTTTTTCACAATGCCCCATCTTTAACAGTTCATGAAGGCTATGCACAAAAGGGTTGCTACACAACACGCATGAGGGGGTATTGTTAGGATATGAACTAACTGCACTTTTTTAGTAAATCGGTCAGCTAAAAATGTGCTTTTAGTTGAGCCTTTTGTGACTTTTCATTCTGGTGTTCCCAGTGAACACAACTATGAATTGTTGCTATGGCAAATTCTTCTTAAGGTGTGGGTTAAGGACAGCCATGTACCACATGCCACTACATGACGCAAAATGGGACTGCACTGTGGTAAGAAAGAAGAGTTTTGTGCAGGTAAACCCAACGTCACAATTGTTGGGACTAGAACAGTGGCTATAGTCATCTTGAAAGGAACTCTGTCATGGAAAGTGTGAGGAGCTGTAGCGGAGTGGCTGCAGCAGGGTGAAGGCGCCCCACCCATATTGCTTCACTCTGACTAAAAAAGGCAAAGGGAGCATATAATGATATAAAGACATGATGACTTCATCCTGGCCAGAACTTTGGAGCTTTGAGCAACCTCAGGAGAAAGCTGGGCAAAGGGAAGAGAAGGCGCAGGGGCTGGGAAAACAAGGCGGGCTAAGACAGAGTCGGAACGCAGTCAGAGTGTTGGCACATAGCTGTAAAATAAAGGTTAGGTGCTATAGATCTCCATGGAATATTCCACAAAGTTCTTGTTTGGAGGCCAAAACAGCACTACAGGTGAAAAACGCCTCAGAAATACACACCATTGTAGTAGAAGAAAGCGTGAACGATATTCTGTGTATTTGAACAAATATGCTTTTACAAGCAAAACAGTCAAATTGCCCTCAACCAATGTTTGTTATTTCCATAAATCCACTGTCTCAGCATCTAGAACAGAGACCAACTTTTTCTGCTGCTGAAACATTCTAAAAAAAAAAAAAAAAAAAAAGTTCTGTTAACATCCATTTCCTAATTCGTGTAGATCAAATTACCAGATACACAATTCTACCATGATTTATTGAGATTGAGATTTAAAATTAAATATGCATTAAACATGCATATTTGAATGTTTATATTTGTTAGCAGTAATATGCCCTTTACTGAAAAACAAAATAAGATATCCAAAATTACATCTTTTTTCCTTTTTGCTATTGGTATCTAATAACTAGCTAATCATGTATTTATTCAATATTCCATTTAAGGCATAAACACAAGCTATTTTAAGCATTTGTACACATAAAATGCCCTATTTTATGTTTTATGTCTCTATCTCTCTGACCTGGCAGGGACTACAGATGAAAAGTAGCCTTTGGGCTAATTCTGGCATATTTACAAGTATATGTTCATGAATATGCATTGTCCCTTTTAAATAAATAAAACTAAAAAAAAAAAAAAAAAACTATTCACGATTGTAAAAAAAATAATGATTTAGAATTGGGGTAGCCTGTGTTTCTGTCACCACAATAAATCCATATGATATAGGAGTATATTATACCCAAGTATACAGCTTTATAATGACTCATTATTAATTATTTTGTCAAAATTACACCCAAAAAGTGCACTAAATTACTGGAAATGTTCTCAATTAGTCTGTAAATAGCAAGGCAACTTAAAAAAACATACAAAATATAACAAACAAAAAGCTGTTTTTGACAAAAAGAAGTAATCAGACTTATTTATCTAGCTACCTCAAAAATGTGCTCCAGGCGCCACTGTATAGCTACCAAGAATTTTCAAATCGCTGCACAACTTTTGCTTAGTTCATGAAAGAAATCCATATAGATTAACATAACTATATAGAGATATATTTTCAAAACTTAAAGTACACTTTAAGTTGTAACAAAGCTACCATTCTGTGGTTAAAGAAGTGCGCTCTGTGCCTTGTGCTTTGACAGAGGAAAGCACTTACAGGTCTGTATGAAAGGCAGTCCAGAGCGTGTGTGTAAACATGAGTGGAGGTGACATATGGGAGAGTTCTGCTCACTACACAGGCCTGATTCAGCCCTGTGGATCAGACCAGTGCCTGTTCACGTCCAGCCCACATGGGCACCATGAGCAGCCTGAAGGCCAAAATGAACACTGGGCCATACACTGCTGCACACACTGCTGTGGGTGAGGGGCCACACTTCAAATGTTGTGTTAACAAAAATGGTTATCATTTAACAGTTCTCATTTTGCATGTTTTTCTCTGGAACAAGCAGCAATAAGAGGAGAAAAATGTCATTTAGTATTATTGCTCCTTGTGGGTACAAATATGGTGGGTGCACGAGTCTTTCGTAGTGGTTGGAGAGGCTTATGGCTACAGAAGTATATTGCCACCAGATTAGAACTGAAGGAAAAATTAATAATGCTACGCATTGAGAGGGTTATGAAGCCAATAAGTAAAATAAAAGTAAAATAAACAAAGTTTAAGCAACACAAATGTAATATTATCATTACTATTATAGCTAAACATTAGATTAAATGTCAAGTAAGAAAAGACTGCAGTTAGCGCTGCCTTTAAAACTGCATTTTGTCAGTCCCCTGGTGGCTTCTTAACCCCTTCACTAGTCATGTGCAGTGGGGAAAAATGTGGCATGTGGCCTCAACATTACTGTCAGGACACTGTGCAGAATCCATACAACCACAAAGCAGCGCAATGAACACACGTGCATGCTCTTAGAACAACAGGAGCAGATTCCAAGCAAGCTGCAGAACCACACAGTTCACTTCTGTGGAAGACGGCATCGTGCATATACAGATCATCCACACGATAATAAAATTTCAAACCCAATTTCAATACTAAGGAATAGAATCCATGCTGAATACCTCAAAAACATTATTTCTTTAGGCAAGATAATGTGATTTTCAACATTAAATAACAGTACTTTCTTTTATATTACCATGTGGTGTTACATCTATGCAATTCCTCTGTTGTCCATTTTAGTTCCATAGTGGTCCTTGGGTATATTTTAGTCTATGTGTTTATACATGTTCTGATACAGCTCAAGATCATTATAAAGCTTTTTTTCATGGTTTGTTTTTGACCTCTGAATGTGACCTTTTTAGTATGCTTATGTTAGTTTATTTGCCATTTGCAGTGAAAAAACACATTGGAAAACATGTTTAGGAGGCGAAAAGTGCACTGTGAGACAAACAACATTAACAAACAATTTAAAAAAAAAGTATCACGCAGATATCAATATTTGCTCAAATGAGTATCGAGTTTCAATACTAGTTAGTACTTTTTAACACTTTTGAAAGACCTCGCAGATCACATAGTATGCCTGGCAGATTGTGGGATCAAGATAGATGGTCATAGTTACAAGTCTTTAGTGTGTAAGCAAACAAGGACATACAGCTAGTTAATGAACACTATGTAACTGTCTGATACCCAATCTTCACTGCGGTAAACTAATGACAAAAATATAAGGCAGGTGAGTACAGTCACTTAACCTCTTTGCTATTATTACTGAGCAGGGTTTAAATGCACAAGGTGAAATTTCTGGGTGAGGGCAGCACATCTTGAAAGATGTGCTTTCATAATGAGTGGTTTGCCTTCACCAAATATGATGGCATTTAGACATAGCTAGATAGTTTTTTGTGGAACATTCCATGTAAAAACAACAATAACATCTCCATGGACACAGGCAGCAGCTGAACCCTCCACAAACAAAATTACACCTGTGGAAATGCACCAGAAAGGCCAACAATCTATGTGGTATCCAAAATGTAATACTAAATATTAAGAATATTCTATAATGATCTCATATTTTATCTTTGGATCAGAGTAGACACCTTTTGCTGTTTTGGTAACTTTTAATGTTGTTGTTTATGTGACTGCTTAAACTAAAATACAATATTTATTTCAAAATTTACATGGTGGTAAAGTTTCAGAACTATGTATTAAATAAACTACCGTATTTTCCGCACTGTAGGGCGTGCTTAAAAGCCTTTAATTTCATCCAAAAACGACTGCGCGCCTTATAATCCAGAGCGCCTTATATATGAATTTATTCGAGTGTCTTAGTACTACTTACTGCATGCGTGACGGCAACCCCTATTCTGACATACCATCACTCCAATAGACCCCCACTCCGACATACCGTCATTCTGACAACCCTCCACCCCGATATGCCCCCATTCCAATACTTTTTGATGCCCCCATTCCGACACTTAGATGCTGCCATTTCAACACAGATGAACCAGGACTACTCCAGGACTAATCTTGGATGAGAGAAAGAGAGAGAGAACCACGATCCCGTATAGCAGGGTATTTGGCGTGATCTGCGACATTAGAGTACGCAGAGCTTTACGCACGCTGCTCTGACCACCCTGCAGGTGAGAGCACGGTGGAGATGCCAGGTTAATGTGCGCGCACGAGGAGAAGCAGTGCTGCAGCCACATCTTTATTAACTTTTATCAGTTTATAAGGGACCCACGCATTTCTGGGTCCCTGTGTAAGGCGCTCTGTCCTCCATGACCAGGTAAAATTCCAGCCCTTTAGCCCTTATTCATGAAAATATCCAAATTTCTAAATCATTGATCTTTTTAGTGCCTATATCTGACTGCGAGCCCGGCACCGCTTCACTCTGGCATCACGCTGAGCTTCACAGTGCATTCTCATGTGCCCTAGTCTTTGGCGACAGGTAATGAATGTCTACTGCTCCTGTCCATTCACAAAAATGGCCAAATTGTCACACAATCCAGTTTTTCGTAGTTTCTTGTCTTGGCCGTATCATTGCGTCTTGAGTCAAGTGCGCGTCACTGCGCGCCTCCATCTGCAGTGACAGGTAACTCCCGTAATCTCTTCATTCATAAAAGTTCCACATTCTTACACATCTGTCCCTTGTAGCCACGCTGCTCGGCTGCCCTCGCAGTACCAAGGCCTACAGTGGTGCGCCTTCAACAATTGGATAAGATAAACGCATTCTAAATATAATTTCACCTCCAAACATGCTTTTTCTAACAATGAATCTGGTTGTATAGTTAGCATTGTGCGAAGGACGGGCAAGTCATTCTGCGCCCATCATCCCAAACTCCAGAAAGTGAGCTGCATAAAGAGGATTCCCAGCCGTCAACCCTGGGATTGTACGGCAGAGTTATATTTAGAATGCATTTATCTTATCCAATTGTTGAAGGCGCACCACTGTAGGTCCTGGTACTGTGACTGCAGCCGAACAGCGTGGCTACAAGGGACAGATGCGTAAGAATTTGGAACTTTTATGAATGAAGAGGTTACGGGGCGTTACCTGTCACTGCAGATGGAGGCGCGTGGCGACGCGCGCATGGCTCAAGGCATAATGATACGGCAAAGCAGAAAAACTACGAAAAACTGGATTGTGAGACAATTTGGACATTTTTGTGAATGGACAGGATCAGTAGACATTCATTACCTGTCGCCAAAGACTAGGGCGCATGAGAATGCACTTTGAAGCTCAGCGTGTTGCAAGAGTGAAGTGCACCCAGACAGCGGCACTAAAAGGATCAATGATTTAGGAATTTGGGCATTTTCATGAATAAGGGCTAAAAGACTAGAATTTCACCTGGTCATGGAGAACAGAGCGCCTTACACAGGGACACAGAAATGCGTGGGTCCCTTATAAACTCATAAAAGTTTAAAAAGAGACGGCTGCAGAGCCCCTTCTTCTCGTGCGAGCACTTAAAGATGCGGACTTTTACACACTCGTTAACCTGGCATCTCCACCGTGCTCTCACCTGTGGGAGGTCAGGCATATGCTGCACCTCTCGTGCCAACAGAGCAGGGTGCGTAAAGCTCGAATGGCGACAGGGTACCGCATAGGGCCATTTAGTGTGAATACACTAACAATTTAGCGGTCTCCGGCAGTATTTTTGAAAAAAGTTGAGAGTTATTGTGAACGCATTAAATAAAGCTTGACTGTGTTTTGTTTAATGCGCCTTATAGTCTGGTGTGGTTTATATGTGAAAAAAGTTCAAAAATAGACCATTCAATGACAGCGTGCCTTAAAGTGCAGAAAATACGGTATATGTATTAGGAAATATATTACAGTGATCAGTTACCACATAGCTGATTAGCTTTCACAAAGTCTGCAGAATGTCAAGTGACATAGTGAATGATAAGGGGCAGAGCCACTTTCCCACGTTCCACTGGTTTGGACCGACTGTGGTACCTGATAAAGAAAGCGCTGGCTGAAGTGCTGCATGGCCCCCTGAAGCTGGTTGCGCTGGCTTTGCCACTGCTGGTAGCTCCGCACAGACTCGGCCGTAGGCCTCTGCCATGTGGTGGTCCGTGTGTTGTGGTCCACATAATAGAACCTGCCTCTTTGGTCCACTCGCTTCTCCCAGCTGTGAAAAAACAATGCCATGGCTAGATATTAGAACAGATGCTGCAATATGACAATGATTCTGTGAGATACAGGGGTCAGACCAATAATGGCTTATTTAACAACTTGCAACTTGATAGACTGGTCCTTAGCTGAGAGTTCTTTCACAGAGATATTTTTGTAGAAATTTACTGATGCCTAGAAGACATCAGGAATGTAAGTAATAAGAAGACATGTCACAATAACACATTTTGAAGCATGATACATTGCTACAGAAATATACTGTGATTTGTATGCCACTGACACCATAACAATAAAGCAAGATAATCCCAGTAAACCATTTTTGGTTTGCACAATAAATACTGAGTAATAATAATAATTTGTATTTTAAAATTAATTATTTGCAATTATTCACAATTTTAAAATGTCCTTTGACAGTCCTAGTTCCAATACTAAGCAGGCATGTGTGACTGCCTTTAGCATTAGTCACTGTGCTGCTATGTATATCCTTCCACACCAGTCCCAACAGTCTGACTGATAAAAGATACAAGTGTCCACATGCCCTCCATACTATCAAGGATTCATGTGAAAGCAAAACTAGTACAAAAAATTCTCACATTAGCTCGGAACAATTGCCTCCAACAAATCTGATCAAATAATCATTTATATGTTTTGTTGAAGCTGAGCTACTCAAATTACTTTTGTAAATTTTGTGTTTTCCTCCCAAAAGTATACAGAAAAGTGCCCTGTGACAAAATGAAACCACTGAACGCTGTCAGTAGTTAATGATTAATTACTTAATTAATTACTTAATTAATTAATCCCATCGAGCTATTAATGCAGCTCTCTGAATGGCTGTGATTGGGCGGTCCGAAGTTTCACTTTGCTGTCTGAAAAAAATTGTTCTAAAGCTGAGAACGCTACCAAATATGAATGCACATGGGTATAAACAATGTGCTAAAGAATTTGGGAGCCATAGATTGTATAAATAACTGGTCATAGGCAACATTCTAGTTGGCACATTCCAAATGGAAAGTTGACATGGGCTGGCTTCTGGCTCCATTAACTCCCATTGGCTCCCATTCTCTTTCTATTTACCCCTTCAAAACAGCTGCCGTCAGGCTTATTATTATGGTCTTACAATGTTTGCATTAACCCACTCTAACCTAGTCTTTTTGTTTTCCTACTTTGTCCGTTAAATCAATATATAAACATATGAACAGACAAATTAGGTGCCATTTTTCCCCAAGGTCGCTCTCACTAGCGCTAGTGACAGGTTGCTAAGTGCCAACTCCCTGTCAAACTAGTGGTGGCACGGAAGGGGCATTACCTTCCAGCACCCTCGCTACTCATTGGCACTTTGGTCACTATGATACACACGCTCGGATTTCCAAATATGGAACACGACTCCAAATCAGCCACTATAACTATAGCCTCAATGAGCTTCATTTGGCTGGAGCAGAACACTGTGGGTGATGTCACGCTCTACTTCTTTATATAGTCTGTGGTGAGAGTCAGGGACAAATTGGGCACATTTAATACATACCTGCTTAGTGTGAAAATCACGTTGGGCTGCTATTGTATCAAGTCACCTTTAAGACATATTATGCTTTTGTCTGTTCTTTGACACTGGTGGATAATTATTTTCAATTTTGGACATTTTAAACCACAATATTGATCTAAAAGGACTAAATAAAAGAAATGGGTCCACTGTCTTTTAGTTCAAAACTGCAGCACTGGATTCCACATGCCCCTTTATGCTAAAGAAGACATACTGTGCTTGTGTCTACTCTATAGTTATAAGCTATGACACCTGTGGATCATTGCTTGAATTTGCACAGAGTCCTCTGACTTCTGTGGTGCCCATCATTGGTGTCCATTGGGAGCAAGTGTAGTCTTGTAAGTGCACTCTGGGTCAGATACATTGAGGTACGTAATAGTTTTGAGAGCTTTTGGATGCCCCCTTTTTAGTCAACTAATCGATCGGCATGACAAGACTTTAGTTGACCAAGAATTCCTTTAGTCAACTCAACCACAGCAAATGTCTTATGAGGTTTGAGGGAAAATGGGAATTTTCTCAGCATTGGCATCTTGAATGGAAGAGTATAAAGATTATCAAACATGCATAAATTACTACAATTTCAAGAGGGAAAATGAGAAGGGAAAACCATAATGACACTGTTAAAAGATCTCTTACCCAGGGGGCAGGGGTCTCTCCCAGGTTGTGGTCTTGGTGTTGTGGTCCACATAATACACTCTGCCATGAGGAAGGACTCTCTGCTCCCAGCTACAAATACAACCAGAAAAACATTGACATAAAACACTCATGTGCCCATAACTCAGCTGGACCAGACTCCTGTATTATTGTTTTACACATTATGTTCCTTTAAAAGCAAATATAATGAATCGATACTTTGCAGTGACATCACACTGGTGACATTCTAGATGTATGTGTATGGAAGAATGTTCAGCAGTTACCATGGTCACACAATGCACACATTAGCAAACACTGCCAAAAATGTTTTAAGGAAAAAATACAGAATGGATTAAAAGAAAAAACATTTTTGGGAGCCTGTGATCAATTCAAGTATTCATGGTCCTGTTTAGGTAATTGATTTTCAACAAAAAGGTGAGAGCAACTAATTAAAAAACTCTTGGCTAATGCTACCTAGCTTGTGAATGTAAAGTTATTTGAGAAAGACTTTAACAGTAAAAAGCTGCAAACTGTTGTAGTTCCAAGTATGTCAGCTCGTCTGGTTAGATTGTATTAAAGTAAAGCTCAGATTAAAGTCTAACAAAACATACAGAGCATGCCTACAGTTACCATTACACATGTAGGGAATGACATCAGCTGCAAAGTATCAATATGAATGGATGTGCAGTCCTACCCAGCTGGGAGCATATCAACGCTGGGCTCTGTGGCAGTGCTGCTCACAGTGCTGTCAGGAGGGCCTGAGGTCAGCGGTGGATCCACACACGAAGGCGGAGGTGGAGATCCAACCATGCCATCTCCAGCTCCGGATGTGAGCTCCACTTTATCTAGAACAACAAGAGCGTTATTTTAAAACACACTCCAATTGTGTGATTTTTTTTTTTTTTTGTGATGTTTTGAGCTTTTGTGCATTTGCTCAGGTTGTCCAAGATTCCTGGACTTGGATCCAAAAATACAGACAAAATATACAGGGTTGACAGTCAAATTAATGAATTAGTTGGTATACTTATTAGGGTTTTAGTATGGCTGGGTACTGGTAAAATGTGCCCATATGGTACAAAAAAACAGAAAGTACTTTATACCAAAATAATGCAAGTATAAAAAAGTACCAACATTTTATTTTTTATTCCTGGGAAAGAACATAAAGAAAGTTACTAAGTTACATGTATCTTTACATGCAGACTTGGAAAACCGTATTTAAACCAAAGTACCAAAACCAAAAAGAAGAGAAAGGTTCCCGTCTCTAAGAGTCACCCCACTTGTCTAATAACTGCCTGTGTGTACATGCTAACTAAGCTGGTAAAGAGCAATGCGTGTGTACTCGTGACGGTGAAAATGGGGGTTGATCAGAGCAAAGATGTCTTGAATACAGGAGTATAAAGATTCCAAAGCATGAAGGAAAACTTTTACAACATGGTTAAAAACTCTAAAAACTCTAGTTTACATAATATGACTGTTTTAATGTTATGACATATCCTTTTGTCATTGTGTGGCAGGTAAGCAAGAGGAGACACAGGATGACTGCATTAACCTGTGCTGCCTCCTGGGCTACAGGACTTGGTTTGGCTCAGCTGTGACAGGCCTGGCTCTTCAGTGGGATCTCCATTCATCACAGACCCCCTCCTGCTGGGATTGCCCTGGGACGCCCCCGCACACAGACGGTCACTCCTGTCAACACAAATTACAACACAAGTTACTTTCTTTTATATTACTATGTGGTCTAGTTGGTTCCATAGTGGTCCATGGGTGTATACTAGTCTATGTGGTCCTATACTTGTTCAGATACAGCAGAATATCATTCTAAAGCTATTCAGGAAAGGTTCATTTCTGTCTTGTTTTTATATATATCTGATTTCAATACTTTTGACAACCATATTGCAATGTCACAGTATAGAAGAGCATTCACCATAACATTTAAAACTGCCAAATCAGCTTATTTACTGTTGTGATTGATATTGTACATTAAGATTAGTACAAAAGGTATTTAATATGTCAGTGGAATGTCTTAGGTTACAAAATCACAGAATTATGAGCCCAACAGTGTGAAATAATCATCTTGGGGGAACTACATCCAGAACACAGGCACAGAGATTGAAAAAGACAGGGATGAAATAGAAAGGGCTGTCCTATTCATTTTTTTCGGTCAACTGTAGATCAGAATGACATGGTGAAGTAGGCTGACTGTGAATTGCAGAATGAATAACTTTAAATAGGATTCTATAATTATGGTTCGATTTTGAGATAAATTCTTCTGAAAAGAAAAATAATTCTGTGTAGTTTTAACTCGTCGCTGATATGTGGACTTACAGGCTTTTCACCTAATTTCCAACATATGAGCCTTGCACTTTCCTACATAATCTTTTTAATGATCATGTGTTGTTCAGTCTTTTTTTTTTTAACTGTTTCAATATTATGGCATGCGCTAAAGCCAGACTGGAAATAGCTGAAAACAGAATATGAATTCATAAAAGAGAAGCACATCCTGTATATTTAATGACATCACAAGGTGGAACAGAGTGTTTTTGTTTGACAGAAGACCATAGCCTAAATATGCATGATTTATGTGTTAAGCTGATTAAAATAAGAATGGAATAACATATGTTGTCAACTTACAAATAATGGTGTAAAGTAAAAGAACCACTTTGGTGGGTAATTATCATATAATTTCGTATTTCTCTGACACTTCAACCCAGCTTTGGGATATGCATTTTTGTCAATATTGCTCACCCCTAATTGTAATGTAATTTAAATAAACATAAAAGGTCACAATTACTAAACTGGAAGTAAAATAATTTTCTCTGTAAAAAGCAAAATAGTTTAGGATGGTACAAACATGACATGATTGTCGAATTAGTTAAAAAGTTGTTTTGGGGGAATACTTCTGCAGCAGTTTAAAAATGACAACCTAGTGCTACTGTTAAAGCCAAAATACCAAATCCAATCAAAATGCTAACTGAAAAGCTGAAACATTGCCTCCACATAACTGGATGTGTGTTTGTAAGCTGACCTGCTGTGAGAGGCCACAGTGGGATTTGGCTCAGTCTGAGCACTGCTAGGGTCTCCTCTCTCTGATGACTCTGCAAACAGAACACACATTATTACTACATGTCAAAACCAGGGCTGGAAAGTAATGAATTACAAATACTTGTGTTACTATAATTGAGTAGATTTTTGGGATAAGTATACTTTTTTTTTTACATTTTGTTACTATGTATTACAATGGACAAAGCAATTATATTGGATTAGACCAGATATATTATTATTATTATAAGTGTTATAGCACATGTACTTATTATCTACAAACACACATAACAGCACTGCAGTTAATGCTCTGAGTGGACAGAGCTCAGGGAATATGCAGATTGCAGTTTTATATGACGATATTCAGTTTGACACCTTTTGACTGATCATGTACACTGTACTTTTACTTACCATAAATACAATTTTGACAGTAGTACTGGTAGTTGTAATTGAGTAAACAATTAGTCAAATAACTGTATTTTGACTTGAGTACACATTTCAGTACTCTTTCCACCACTTTTCAAAATAGTGGTGGAAAGGGGGTTTTAATGGAAGGGGCTGCTCTGTCAACCACTGTTCAACACATCTTGTGATTGTGCAATCAGATTCATTTTTTGTGAAATGAAGGAGCTTATTGGTCACCTATCATTTACAAACAAAATTACATTTCTCTCACCTCAGATTAATGGAGTTTAGGGCTTTGCTTACTGATTCTGCAGAAATCCACAATATTTATTTTTTCCTTGAAATCAGCTATATTTGCTTTCATACAGGCATGTCCCTGATTGGCTAATCCACCTGTCAATCATGTTCATCTGAAAATTTGGATACTTACCAGTGACCAGAATGAGTGTATGCATGTATGAAGAAAACTGTGTATGCTATGTCCAGTGGCCACTGCAATTTCAAGTACTACATGATATCACACAGGACTGCCAGGTCTAAGTCTGATTACAAAAACCTGGCTTCAAGGGTAGAGGTTGAAATGTGAATAGAAGTCTTCTTCCCAGTTTAATAGCTCTATTTGCAATGTGGTTTAGGTTTAGAGTTTACGTGTTTAGACCCACTTTAACATCTACAGAACAATCTGTTTACGTTACATTCAACAAAGTCCACAAAGACTCTGTTGTGAGTTGTCTTGAATTAGTTGTGCCTGGAATAACCCACCAGGAAATGTCTTAAAAGGAAAGTAGTGTTTCTCATTGACTTGAATGAACTGTCTCCCCCACACTAGAACACGCCCCTTATAATGATGAGCTGCTGACTCTATGGGTGAATAGAACGTTTAGTAGGTTCTGTGGAGAGGGAGCATGAATCAGAAAAGCTTCCAGAGGAAATGAGCCATGGCGCCCGAAAATATCTTTACAAATTTATAAACACACATCGTGGGAGATGGAGAAGAGAGCAATGGAGGAGGAAAGAGAGCTACGGGAGGAGGGGGTGTATGGGTGGAGCAGGTTGGAATGGGCCTTGTGCGAGGAGGAGTCTATGCTGGATGTGATATTGAGTGATTCAAGTCCCAATATGATTGCAAAAACTATAGAATAACCACAGCATTTTAGAACTTTGCTTTCACATTCTGAAAGTTTGTTTTCATAAACCTGGTCTTATGGTGATCTATAAATAACTATAACTATGCAAACATGGCCCTTATCA
This sequence comes from Boleophthalmus pectinirostris, assembly GCF_026225935.1. Taxonomy (NCBI): domain Eukaryota; kingdom Metazoa; phylum Chordata; class Actinopteri; order Gobiiformes; family Gobiidae; genus Boleophthalmus; species Boleophthalmus pectinirostris. The sequence goes on along the minus strand of NW_026571152.1, from coordinate 12,787,398 downwards.
ACTGTCCAGTCAGAAAGACAAGAATGCCATGCTTTGGCCTGCCAGGACTCATTGCTAAACCAAATCTGAAACTAACTACCGACTAGAGCCCGACCGATATATCGGTTGGACGATATTATCGGCCGATATAGGTACCTGGAGGCATATTGGCTATCGGCCGATATGCTTGCAGATAGGGGCCGATATTTCGCGTGGGCATGTGATAGTCTTTAGAAATCTTTGATTCTCTACATTATGTTCATTTAATCCAATTTACAGACAGATAAATGTCCTAAAATGTGGCTCCACATCAGTTTTTATCTGCGGACTCATTTGTCTGTCTGTGTGTGCGTCCGTACTGTCCCTGAACACACCACAGAGTCGCGTCACTCACGTGCGTTTGTTTACACACGCACACACAGATCCAAACATTGAGATTATATTCTTCAGCAATCGGTTTGAGTCTGGATTAAAAGGACATTTATTAGTTCAGACTTGTGATGTGAGGAGGAGCCTGTATGAGCGGTGAGTGTTGGAAATATGTCGACTTTGAAGCTAGTTTTGGTCATTTGTTATGGGTTAGCTGCTGTAGCTCCCGCACATAAACAGGCTGTTTTCTATTGGTCTATTGTAAAGTGACTACATTGGCCGTATATTTGTTACTGGACCTGCATTGATATGTAAATGAGCTGTGAATAGAGGTGTGAATTATGACATTTGCGTATATAATTAATTACCGCGGCGCGCACGTATTTACGGCTAAAGGCTAATAGCGCTAGTTTTTTTACTAATTATGGGTCCGTCGCGAACGAAATGACTCTTAGATCCGGCTCTTTGAAGCGAACGACGGGAGACTGATCCTTATTGGGAGTCGTGTTTTCTCTTTCTCTCACTTTTTTTTTTCGTCACGCCGCGTGCAGATTCGTGGTAGTTTGACAGCGGCTGAAAACGAAACTTTGAGAAATTTGCGTGTACATAGGATTTAAAAAAAAAAACGAGCATATTTGGCTGTAGTTTAGCATAAAATAAATAAGTCCCGGGTTTAGTCCTTTTTCAGTCCTGGTTTAGACCTGGTTCAGTCCTGATTCAGTCCTGCTTTAGACCTGCTTGCAACAAAACAATCTGAAGAGCCGCTTGGGAGCCAAAAGAACCAGCAACTTTTAGTGAGCCGAGCCAAAAGAGCCGGTTCTCTAAAAAGAACTGGAATACCCATCACTAGTGTCTAGAATGTGATGCAAAAATGCCATTAAGCCAACCTACTGTCTGTAAATATGACGTAAAGAGGCAGAATAACAATAAATGTTGCCTAAATAAACCCAATTTAAAATCCACCAGAGCAAGTTTTTTAAACAATTCAACATTTACAGTGAATTTTTACATCACTAAATATATCGGCGATTATATCGGCTATCAGCGGCTCCAACTCCCATTATATCGATTTCATATCGGCCACAGCAAAATCCATATTGGTCGGGCTCTACTACCGACCACAGTTCTGTTTCCACTCTACATACACTACAGGAAAGTCATCATTAGGGTTTTTGTCTTGAGTGCCTATAGTGCTTCCACAGTCAGCATATGCTCCTTTAAATGTAGTAATCACCTAGTTGCATCCCAGTTGAAAACTGGCTGGAGGGGGAATATGGTATGGATCATTTGAAATAACAAAAATCACTGAAACTTGGGGGCAAATCCAAGAGGTTCAAATGGGTGGCATTTATCAGCCCGTTTACAATCAGAGCACACTGGTCTATATTATGCTATTTTCTGGTCCATGTTATAATGTTGCCTCCTCATCAAAAACATACCTGGATTTGTGTTTTGTTTCATTCACACATATTTAAGACACAAATCCTGCATATTTAGTAGTTATTTTCTTGTGATGGTAATACAGGAAGTGCTCCACTGTGCATTTAAACTGTATACACCTTCACAGGAATCATTTAGATAATTTCAGCCCTGGAATTGACAATCTCTACTAAACAAAAGGTAAAAGGTAGCTGTTAACTTGAAAACTACAGCTTCATTACATCACAAGGTGGAACAGAGAATTTTAAGCCTTGTAGTTGTTTGAGATGTAGGCAGACTAATAAACCGGGATTGCTTAAACATGTCTGAATGAAACAAAACACAAATAAAGATGTGTTTTAATGAGAAGAATCAATTTAGCATAATATAGGAACATTAAACAACTGTCTCCTCCAGTGCAGACCAAAGGTACAGGATTCAAACTAAGTCCCACCTATGTCTCAGGTCCATGAAGCACATGCACACACACAAGCACACAGAGTGCAGCCCCGTGTTTATTCAGAGCCATACACTGTGGCTTTCTGTGCACCTTTATGAAAACCATGTTTGTTTCACATCCAAACTGGACAGCATATGTATAACTCTCCCAGGACCCCACCACTGTGCATGCGCATTGTGCACTGAGCTATAGTGAGGCAATAACCTCGCCTGAAGGTCCACACAGCACACCAGTAGACTCTGACCCAGCAAGCACCATTCTTGTATGTTTCTATTCAAAAAAACAATTTTACACCAAGTTACATTTGTGGAATTCTAGGACCTGACATTCTTTTTATTCATAACAGGGCAGCAAACAATTCAGAGGAAAGCAGCATCATAGCAGTTTATTGCAAGAGCAGTAGCCCTTGGACAGGTTAAAGTTTCAAATATTGCAACAAATATGAAATATAAATATAAATATATTAGCCATAGTTGCTGTCTCATGCCACTCAGTCAAAATCCCAGGAAAAATCGAATACCCTGTCAGTTTAAAGATGGTATAAATACTGTATAAAGAAACAGGAATCAGGACAAAAATTTTAATTGTAATCTGTATCTCTATGATCTAGAGAGGGGATCAACGGGGTAGTTTCATTATTATTTAAAGCTAATTCAAATCAAAGCAACTCAAAATAGTCTCACAGGGCTAGACCAGAGCTTCACTAAGATCCTGGACAGCCTGAGATCCAACCTGAACAGATCCAATCACATCAGTGTTCCCTGATTATATGCATGGATAGTCCTCTTGCTTTTGTCAATACTAAACATATTACAAAGCCTAAATCAAGTAACATCCAGTTACTGTATGTTCAGTGTTCCGAATTTTTATATAAAAACATGAAAGCCAGCTGTTAACAATCTCCTAACCAACTTGCCGGCCTGATTACTTCATGTTTCGCAATTGGTCTACACGTGTAGTGAAACAGCACCACTCATAGATTTGAGTGGGAATTGCCACACAGTCATTGGTCTTCCTCAGCCTGGAGCACAGACCTCCCTTGGAAACTAACCACAACCCTGCTTAGATTAATTCATTTCAAGAAATACATTTTAATAAATATATTTTAATAAATATAGAAACATTGTTTAAAAGCTTTATCCAAAAAATGTAGTTGTGATATCTATGACTTTCATAGATCTATGATCTGTAGCTAAAACCAGAGCTAATGGCTGGATTAAGATCAGTCGATATCACAATGGAGAAATTCACATGTCAAGGTAGGTCTTACACACTAAGTGAAGACAGTACAAATAAAGCACATCAACTAAGAAAATAATAATACAAATGCAGGACTGAAACAAGTTGAAACCTTTCAATAGAAATCTCATATCTCAAATCATTAACAGGCATTTCACAATATAAACAAATAATCGATTAATTAAAAGAATGATTCCTAGATTAATCGAAAACCAAAATCAAGTTAAGAAATATGTAGCTCATAAGTTAATTGAACACAACTACAAAGTTTTGTGGGACCAAAGCAATGAAACACCAGGCTGGAGACACCAGAAGTTGTGTCACTGCTAATCTAAAATAAGTGTGTACACCTCTAAACACATTCCGTTATCCTTATTTGTCAGTTCCTTGCCCTGCGCAGTTAAATGTCTCTCCAAGTGTGATCGGAGTGCAGTGGTTCTCTTAGCACAATCAGCCACAACATTTACATGAACTAAACAACCAAACATCATACATCATTTACATTGAGCATCTGATTTTCAGACATACTATGAAATGCATTACTCAGAAGTATAGTCAGTATTGAAGCACTGGTAAGCAATAACCTGGTTGGTGTGTGCTCGGTGGAGAGGCTATAGTTTGTCATGGCTGCTGATCTAAAATGAGTGAGCACATGTCCAAACACACGCCTAATATTTTCCTGGCGTTTTTTACCCTGTGCATTTGAATGACTCAGTCTTCTCAGAATGTACAGAGAGGTGTGAAAAGACGTTCGATACACACTCCATCATAAACCATTATTGTTCACAGCTGAGATGCGTCTCGCACTAGGAGACACTATTTCAAACATAATCCATCAAAATGAAGGCAGGTGGATTGGACCTGAACCTGAAATCAAGTATGGGTCCATGGTTTAATATTAATCTCTCACATTTTTTCTTACTGAATTTAAAAATTGTACTCCTCGTATTATAAGCAATATCAAAAACTTAAATTCACCTAAATTGAATGTGATCAAAATTTAAGAATAATATTAAAATCAAAGTTGTCTTGAACTTAACATTGCCCAAGTGGAATCTTATAATAAGAAATGCACAGAAGGCAAATTCAATTTAATTTGACTAGTGATATCAACACATAAGTAATTAGCATTGCATCAGCAGTTATTTATGAGTAAAGCACTTGATCTTTTTGTTTTCTTGTACTGTTTTGTGGTCATTATCCTTAGCTTTACATCATATCATTTTAACTAGTTAGACGGACGGATGGACGGACATCTAGTTAAAATGATATGATGTAAAGCTAAGGATAATAACCACAAAACAGTACAAGAAAACAAAAAGATCAAGTGCTTTACTCATAAATAACTGCTGATGCAGTACATACATCATACATACATACATACATATTTACAGTAATATTTCTATATTTAGTCATGGAAATCTACAGTTCCTCCTTGTTTCAGATAAATACATCACTTCCTGTTTCCTGTCCTTGATTCTGTGGGCTAGATGGATTTGGAATTCTCCAGGGATCAAAATCATTTTTGATCTAATGCTGCAAAGATAGAAATCTGTGATTCATGGATCAGAATCCAGGGATTTGGAAATCTGGATGAAATCTAGATTTGTTTGGAAATACTGTCCCCAGAAGATGCCAGCCTGTGCTATCTGTTTTTCTTTATGATAGTTCTGTGGATTACACACATTTTGGCAGGGAACAGGTACCTAAAAGTTACCAGGCCAAGAAAGGAATCACTCAATTTTTAATTATAACTAGTTACATTACTTTCTAAAGATAGTTATAGCTCAACATTGCACCTGAGACATGCAAAGAAATGACTCACTGTCTCCTGCTGGGCTGTTGTTGTTGGATAGGGATCCCAGATCTACGACAAGTCCATCCAGACACACTGTGAGCTCACCTCCACTCACAACTGTGCCTTTGTTCTCTGTCTGCAACACTAAACTTAGCTGGATGTTCTCCACTGGGGAAAGGAACATGCAAAGACAAAAGAGGACAGACCATAATCTTAGTTTTCAAGAGCTGAACAGTACACACATTTTCTTGCATAATTCAGAGGGGACATATGATGCATGTTGCTGGTTGTTAACGTGTAACGTGTAATTGAGCAAAGTTTTTTGAGAGTTCAGAATGTCACCTGTAATTATTAAAGTAATGTGCTTCATATGCACATTCACAGCTATTATCATGTTATAATAACCTTATAGTGCCTTTCAATTTTATTTTATACATACTATGTAGTGGATTGTCCATTAACCCTGCAAGCAAATGGTTATGCCCTGAAGATAGACCAGTTGAGAACTACTGTTATATAGGCTATATCAAAAGAAGTTTGGAATAAAAGAGCTGACTAATGATGACAATATGGTATTGTTATCTGAGTCAATCAAATGTTGTTATGGGAAGGATGCAGTACTTTTGCCCTGGTGTGTGCGCAAAGTGTCCATGAGGTCAATAGTAGCACTGCCCAGCAGCTCCTTCCTCAGGGTGTGACAGCTCCACAGCTTGAGGTCCAGATGACTCTGAGGGGTCACATTTCTGTCCAACCACAAGCACATTAGAGATTAGATATACATATATACATACATTAGACATGTGCAGCGTATGTAGCACACACATAGCGTAATTAACTGTGAATAATCACTGTTGAACAACAGAAAATATAGCACTATTAATAATTCTATGCTTTCTGTAAGTCCAGTAACAATCAGCAAAGCATTTTTGCTATTGCAAAATGCATGGCTCGATTAGCATAGCAGTCAGGTAGTGCTGACTGTGTTTCTCACAGTAATGTGGTGTAATTGTGAGTAGCTCACAGCATCAGGTCTTCGTTCCACTGTAGCTCCACATGGCCACTGCGCTTGCCTGTTTTCTTGCTCTCACTGCTCAGGCCATCAGCTGTTACCTCCACAAAAGTGCTGAGACGCGAATGACGGCTGGGGAGCTTCGGAGACTGAGGCTTTGCGGACACCACTACATACAAATAGTAAATAGTCACATTTTTATACAGCACTTTTCCACCTTCAAAGCACACAAAACACTTTACATTAAGGTCTTTTCATCATCCATTCACACACAATCACTGGGGGCAAGGACAAAATGACAGCATGTGGGAGTGGGATTCGAACTGCCAACTGATTGATCAGAGGACAAACCTTCTACCAAGTGAGCTACTGTCGACCCAAGAAGTCCAGACATCCAGTCATGGAAATCTCAAGTATGTCGGAGAATAGATCAAGTACATTTTTGATTATGTATTGGGAATGTGGGTCCAGTGTTAGGATGATTATTTTATGATGAAATTCAAGACTTAACTCTAAATCAGTTAGCTTCATGGGGCTGCAACAACAAGCAATCTTTTTAGCAGTCAAAAAAATCTATAGTCAGTCTAACAGAAAAATACAGAATATTTCTAGCAAATGGCATATAGGGCATTTATAGTCTGTTTGAACTCCCAATTAAGGACTATTAAAATAGTCAAATAATTGGCAGCCAATTAGTCTTGATGATTCAGATTAATGTCGCTACTCCAATTAGACTATCATTTTGTTGGGCATAGTTTAAGACAGGGGTGTCCAAACTTTTTTCATGGAGAGCCACATATTGGAAGATAGACCATGAGGAGGGCCATAGACAAGTGATCAAAAAGAGCTTTTCTCTGAGATTTTAAAGTGTCTTCAGTCTAAGACCCTTAATATCAGGTCTGTATCACATCAAAATGATTGGTTATTTAAGTTATAGTAGTAGAGGATTTGAAACTAGCAGAAAAAGCACTTTCCTGGATAATGTGGGTCCAAGAAGAATTGGCTTGAAGGCCGCATTTGGCCCCTGGGCCACAGTTTGGTCACTCTTGGTTTAAGAGCATAAATCTGATTAAAGAAGATATGACTGCTGTGGTACAGGCTTAATGAGTGAACTTTGGTCAGCAGCAGTAAAGGTAACAACAGAGCTCTGCCTGTGGTCAGTGTACCTGTGAGGGTGAGCTGGGACTTCTCAGAGGTGTGAGCAGCTGCCATGGCATCACCGCTCTGAAACACAACAGGTCCGGCATGTGGAATTAACTTCACTGAACCTTAATTGAAAGTATCAAAAATGTTACAGAAATGACCCTTTCCTGAATAGCTTTAGAATGATCGTGACCTGTGTCACAGCAAGTACAAGCACATAGACTAGTATATGTCCATGGACTATGGAACCTACCTGGACGACTGAGGGTTTATTCAAATATAGGTGGTGTCAGGTGGTAAAATAAAAGAAAGTGCTATGATTTAATCTTGAAAATCCCATTCTATTGTCTAAACAATCATCTCGGTATCAAAATTGATACTGAGTATAGAGTAGTCTATTCCTTAGTATCAAAATCAACTTTAAAATTTTATGTCATGACAACACTAAAGGAAATTCATGTTTTAGAGTCATCAGCAGCACAATAAAAGACATTAAAAAACAAGAAAGGCACCTCATCAGCTGGGTTTGAATGACGGAGAGGCGGAGAGCCATCAACCCCTTAAATCATCCTAAAACTATAACAATGTGTCCCATTCATACACATGACACAGATCATGTGTGTAGTTCATAGTAGGACTGATGGGACTGACCTGCAGCGCTTGGTTGTTTGAAGGTTGTAGATAGATGTTGGGGATCTTCACCTTCCTTTAGATCAGTGCGAAGGAAGGTGAATCATGTGACGTACAGCCAACTCACAGTAACAACAGTCATGGGCAACGTACCAGGCATTTCCAACTAAACTCGTTTATGATACAGAGTTTATCGGATTCACGTCAATTATTTCAGTTTATTGGTGTGTGTCTTTTTTCTGTGATGCTAACCGTTAGCTCAGGCTCTGACACGGAGCTCTTCAGGGGAAGAGAGTGCTGTCCTGCACCGACAGATAACACACTCTAGTGGGCTCGGACCACAGACCAGTACCCCGAGCTTTCAGGGCACAGACGCGGTGGACATACCTTTATCAGCTGTTTTTTCTGTCGTTAGTCAACTTCCATTTCCATTTCCGCTTTAGTGAAAATACCACGTGACCAGAGCAGTTTTTTTTTCATCAGCAAAGGATTGTGGGTAGCATGGCAGCTCTACAAAACCTCTCCATAGAAATACTGTAGATCCATGGAGCTCTTCTATCCGCTCCCATGGATCTATGATCAAGACAGAGGCGCTTCTTAGTTCACAGGACTCGAATCCTAAAGATATGAGTTCTTTTTTACGGAAATTCCCTTTCATAACAGTGTCTCAGTCACTCCACACAGGCTGTAAGATATGAACTCATCCCCACCCCCATCTGTGATTTAGTTATCATTTTACTTAAGTTTACATGATTCTACATGGTGAATGCAGTCTTTGACCTTTATATTCTACAGGGTTTATTATGCATTTCTTTACAAGAGCATGGAAGACATCTCATTCACACAGATGTCAATGTAGACACATGTAAACTATGGAGCATTAGGCAACAGTAAAAAATAAGCATTATTAGAATAATTTATTTCTTAATATTCATTTGTTTTCGACACCTGCTCCACCTCTTAAATACCCATTTACAATCAATTTTAAAAATATGAAGGCAACTAGGTGTATTCAATGGGAATTTAATTATTCAAACAGTCCTGCTGTGAAATAAGGTAAACACCTAAATGAAAGGAATTGTACTTTTTCCATTAAGAAAACTATGAGACAAAGGCAACACGTAAATTCCACAGAATATTTATTTGAAAATAATTCATAAAAAAGCTACAGTAGTAAGTATGTGTGAGCTCAGTTGATGGTTAGGACATCACTCTGGATCTCATGGCTCAGCTGAGTTTGCAGATCACTCAGTTTCCTCTTCAGGACACCCAGCGCTGACATGACAATCGTCTCTGGTCGCAAAGAGCCACATGACTCCACATTGTAGAAAAACCTGCACATAAAAGCACCATTACTGCTCATTTGATTACACGAATAGCGCCCTTACTGTTCATGTTATAGTTATAGTGCTTCAACATTTACATGCTTAACACTTTCAATTCTTCTCAAATCTATCTGAAGGCCTTTCATAATAAATGCCATATCTTCTTGTTGAAGAAATGAGAAATAATTTAAAAACGTGGTATTACACTATAGGATATTATTTGCTTACACTTCAATAATCAATATTTGCTGAAAACAACATGTGAACCTGTTTAATAAGTTTCACTTTCGTTTAGGATAGCATAGAGAGCAAAGGAAAGGGGGACTCAGAATAAATCGCCTTCCTTCAGAGTGTTATTACACTCATTACAATTGGTGTACATTTCAGTTATGAAACTACTGCACATTGCACCAGATTTATAGTTGTAATGTATTGTTTTGTACCCAGCTTTTGTATATTTATGGAAAATTTCTGTCCAGGAGAATGGGTGATTTAGGCTTGTGGGTTGAGTGCGAGATAGGATCGTACAAAGTGTAAGAGGGTTCAAACATGGCCCATCAGAGATCTGTAAAACACTCAAACATGCATGGACGACATAAAAAACCTCTTCAGGCATGTTTTTGGTGAGGGAACATTATCTGTATAACTTAAGATACTAGGAGCGTATGTTATATTTACAATATGATTCATTTGGAAAAAATGTTTCCTTATCAATTACAACCTTTTCAGGCAAAATATAAGAACTTACTAACCTTTCTGGTTTTCCATTTGGATCATATGGGGCCTGAACTTCATCCTCTTCAATTTCAGAGTATTCACTCTTAGGCCTGAACAGAAAACAGTGCAAGTGCAGGGTTCAGGTAATAAAAACATTGAATAACAAACATAAGTACCTTTCAAAACAACAAAGGGCACTGTACAATAGGACACGTTAAAATAAACCAAATAAAATACAATATGGAAATGGGGACTGTATGTGCTGCCCCACTGGTCAAGTGGTGGTTAAAGTGTTTAAAGCAATAAAGCATACTCACTCTTTTCTCCCAGGACGTTTTTCCTGTCATTATGATTAAGTATAGTTACAAGTATACATATTAAGATGAAAAACGATCCACAAATCTGTGTGATGTCATCGCACATATTGAGATGAGCTATTGTATGGGAGCACACAGTCTTGTTTTTGCTTCATTAGATGCACTCAAAATGGATTATGCCTCCTCATACCTGTAGCTCAGTGAGTCTTTTTAAAAACTAAAAAATGCAGCTTGTTATGGATTACTAATAATGAGTGTATATAAATGCACATCAGTATCCCGGTTATGATCAGATTTTATGAGTATCCCAGTTTCGTCATGGTGCACCTACCTCAAATACTGCCATTTGTCTTGTATAATGTCTTAATATAAAAGGAACTGTTTATAAGATTTTGATTTTAAATTCCACAAACATGACTCGTGTCCCCACTCCAAATGAGGTAAACATGTTTAAATCAAACATAAGTTTTACTGATAACAATTGTAATGTCATTGTTACAAAAACACTGAATATGATGTTCCAATTATTTGGTGTTTTGGTTCTTAAGTCTCACATGAGTTTCTTTTTTGGGTTGTCAGTTTTAATGCTGAAATCCAGTTGGTTTAAACCTAAAAGGATCCTCTCCAATTTGAATCGTCACTACTTAAATTTCGGCACCTGCAGCCAGTCATAAACCAGTGCCCCTCCTACTCCAGTATATGTTGTCCATATACTGAGAATGAGGAAAACCTGTACTTCTATAGGATAATAACTGCTAGCACATGACCTATTTAAACTATAGTTTTAAAAATGCTATATTTCACCAAAAACAACATATTAACATATGATAAAAGTTTTGCTTTTTTGACTTTCCCTTAGCTCCCTTCAGAGCACTATCACGACAACACAATGAAACTACTGCACTTCTCATCAGGTTTGTCAAGTTGTTGTGTACAGTTTTGTGTTACATTTTTGTATATTTAAGGAGAATTGTCTTACAGCTAACCATAAAAAAAACTTTTAAGCCATGTTGTTGAAGAGGTAACAATGTTATAACATGGTATAAAACCCAAAAGAAATGAAAAATTATACCTCCTCTTTAAGGCACTGGCAGCCCAAGTTCATGAAGAACTTAAAAATATTGTAGGAGGCTACATCCAGTTCCTTTAAGTAGTGCAAATAAAAATAGTTATAAAGTATAAGATATAAATAAACCTTCCAGCTCAATTTAAGAAACAGAATCAATACCATTCCTCAGGCCTGGGGTAGACTGTGTGCCTCAGTGCGTTGTCTGGGTCATACTCAAACGACACTCCAGCTGTTGGGTTCCATTTGGCGTGTTCTTTACCAAAGCCTTTCTTGGCGTAAGCCCTGAGTCGCAGCTCTTGACCTTTGCGGAGCTTCACCACCAAAATGTCTGACAGAAACAATGTATGCAGAGGAGGCAAAAACAGTTTAGAAAAAAAGACTATTCTTTATAGTTTTTAAACACCATATTTTATACAAGTAATTATATGAAACTTTTTTTGCTTTGATTGCTCCCATTACATGATGTGAAAAACTTTCAAATCTGTTTTGACATTCACTGGTTTATTAAATTTTTTCATAATTTTTTTAATATTTTTGAGGAATTTTTTTTATTGAATAATTATATTATAACTCTTTGTTTGAATAAAAAAGCTCCATTCAGTTGTAGACTAAGTAGCTTACCATCCTGTTCTACATAGTCATTGGGGTCATTGTCCCGACTCCTAGAGGTCACCTGACAGGAGAAACAAACACAAAATTTTAGTTTAATGGACTTGTAGACTGGGGTTACATTTGAGCAGAAATTGCCTTTGAAACACTAGAACAAGCTGATAGTTAACTTTTGGAGGGTTACACTTTAACATGATTGCACTGCAGGCACTCACAGGGATGACTCGAGGGTTGTTGGACAGAAGATCTCGTGATGTAACATGCCGCGTCTGGTCCTCTGTGCAGCGAACATCTAAAGTCAGCTCTACTGAACACTCAGGGCAGAAGTCCTCACATGTGCAGTCCTGTGGCACACACGTAAATTCATGTCATAGTCTTGTATTGAATGAATTTAAAACCCATTACTGTACACTCCATTAAAAGTAGGCTGGCGATCGCCATCTGTCAGAAGAGAACAACACAGTATAAAATGTACTTATAAGGAACTACTTAATAGACTGCCTGAATATCTCACTTGGAGTTTGTGAACTCACAAGAATTCCATCTTGCTGTGCAAGATACTACTGCATTTTAATAATCTGATGATAGGCAGCTGCATTTATAATCCCACCTGTACCTGTTTTTAATGTTGTAAATGGACCTATGCAGTTGTTTGTTTTGTCTCTACTGCATTGTAATAGGGCACCCATCAAAAAGAGAGTCTGGTATCCCCGTGTATTTAAAAAAAAAAAAAAAGAAATTAAAGATAAATGAATTCTTCCTGGAGGAAAGCAAAACCACCAGAAAATTCACCAGAAAATATTTTACATGTATTTTTAAAGCTAAAAATGAAAGTTAATTATACTTGCCCTTGAATAGTGCAGTTTATCCACTATATCATCACTGGTTAGAGGGATTAGACCTGTCAGCACACGTGAGACACAGGGTTCAGTAAAAACCACAGACTTTACAGTCTATGGTAAAAACACTGCACTAAATATACACTAAAAATCGTTTAACATGCATTATCTAGAATACTCACCGACTCTATGAGCAATGAACTCATCATGAAGCACGGAAGAATTGGCATCAATCTGGATCCAGTCAATAGCTTCAAATATTAGAAAATAAGCAGAATAAATATCACGAGGTATAGTTTGGATAATTCTTGAACATTACGGCAAACATCAATACCTATAGTGGCGACTTCTGACATGAAAACCCGACGGATAGAGTTTGCAACCCTGTAAAATATCAAACTTTGTTATTGAACGCAGTTAGGACAGTGCAAATATAGTTCATAAGGATTAGCAGCAAAAATAAATAAGTAGCAAGGATACACGGTATACATGCCCACATGTATCTGTATGGGCTAACTTGCTAGAAAAAAGTATAAATGTATGAATGTTTAACACTACCCAAATAAACCGTTTCGTCTGAGGTCTCAAGACTCAGTGTACTGATGTTATGTTCTCTAGCATCGCTTAGCATCTTTTCTCCTTTCTCTTTCCTCTCCGCTTTCTTCCTCTCTGTCCCCGTCTCTCTCTCTCTCCTTTAGTCTTTCTTATTACACAATAGGAAAAACTAAATATATAAAACCAATAAAAATGTCCCCAAAAAAGAAAATTAGTAGTGAGGATAGCTCTAGTTGTAGCTTTTGTTGATACAACGTCGATCAGTAAGCGAACAATGAACTTACGCCAAATCGGTGTTCTCAATGACAAATTTCACATTTTCGTCGGTAAGTTCCGTGATTTTTACTGTTGGTTGGTTAGCATACGGCATCGTTAAAGTCTTGTTTTACACTGGGCAGGCTATCTCTATATTTCTACGATGCTTCTGCACCATGTTCTGCGCTTACGCCGCGAAAACACTTCCTCTTTTCTCACCACCGCTGCTTGTTCGTGCTTGTGATTGGCTGCAGCCACAAAGGAAGATGAGCTCTGGGGTTTGTGATTGGCTATGTCGCTAAACGAAGGCGGGCTCTGGGGTTTGTGACGTTTGTGTGTGTGTTTGTATTTGCATTTTTAATTTAAGATTGACAAAAAATACAAGCATTACAGTATGTTAAACATAGGATGGGCATTTTCATACACATGAAAATGAAATTTACATAAGTTATTTAAAAAAAAAAAAGACATTGTTTTGGGGTCCATTCAAATAAAAATAATTTAAAAAGAAAGAAATTCAGATATTTTTCAGAGAGGGTGGATAGGTTAAGTGTTAACCTAACCTGTTTTGCTGAGAAGCCCATTTGTTCAAATATCTCCACAAATGCTGACTGATAACATTGCATTTTTCATTTTCGATTAGAACTAGACCCTAGAACATGCAATATTTTAAGAAAAATCTGCATTTAAACATTACCATATATATTTTTTAAATAAATGCATATTGTACTATTTGAATAAATAAATCAATCATGATCAACACATGTAGCTAATGTAGTTTATTTACAAGTAGTTACTTAAGTTTTAATATATTACACAAGTTTCATACTGTCGTTTACAAGCCTCAGGAATCGCAGCTGTAGATGGGCAAGAAGAGGCTTTATGAGAGTGATTCATTTGAAACCAACCACATGATGCATAACAATTTGATCTGAGGTGATCCTTCACAATCTCAAGTGACAGATGTTCCAATTAGCACAGTTTCATCTCCTCTGGTTTATCCCAGTCAGGTTCTTCAACTGTCACATTGAAAACAAACAAAAATAATAATATTACCATCAGTGTCACAATATAAGGGGGGTATTTTACTTGTATGGGACATTAGCATATTTAGATCATCATGTTACCTTTTGCTTTGAAAATGCTATATTTACTAAAAACAAAAAAATAACATCTCTTTGCTCCTTACGCAAAATCACTCCTTCAGAGTACTATTACATCATAATGAGTGTGTGTCCCACTAATGAAACTACTGCACATCACATTTGTTTTGTAAAGTTGCGGTGTACAGTTTAATATCATGTTCTTTTATAGATGGAGAATTGTCATGTGGGAGCATGGGTAATATAGGCTTGTGGGTTGAGCATTGCACAGAATCTTACAGCTAACTACAAGGAGCGATGGAATAGGGTACGGGAGAGGTCATGAAATTACTGAAACATGCATGGATGACATCTAAAACCTTTTCAGTCATGTTTTTGATGAGGGGACAATGTTATACAAAGTAAACAAAAAATGTTAAACAATAACTTCAGCAACACAATTTTAAATCTGACATACCGTTACAGCTGCTCCGACAAGCCCTTGTACAACTGCTTCACCTGTCGACTGCACCTGAATAATTTTTACATATTTTAAAACGTTGTCATGATGAACAAATTTCACTTCAATGTTCACATCTATAATCATAACTTCAAGTAAATGGTCACATAGGTATATAGCACTGGTCTATATTCATTAGGCACTCAAAACTATTCATTTATACAACTTTTAAGTTTAGCCATGGAAACTTCCCTTCCAAGAGAATAATTACATCTAAGTAAAATATATATTTGAAAACTACCAACATAGAAATTGACAAATTCAATTGCTCCTGGATCAAACAGGACAAACATATCCAGGGACATATGCATCACAATATATAATTGATTTGTTCAAGCTCCACCTTCTTGTCCTATTGTTTCCTCTATTTGTCTTGTAAATGTATTTATTCTTGTTGTAAAATACAATAAAAAAGAAATTACTAATACCTATACCAGTTAGTGTCATGTTAAGTGTAGTGCCCAAGGACACAGAGCCGCCATATACAAGCGGAGTTGTGCTCTGTACCTGCTTAGCTGTGCTGGCCATGTTCACTACATCTTGTATGCGATTGTGGAGAAAGTCCCAGGTCTCTTGAAAATCAGGAGAAGAATCTTGCACCATCACCAGTTCAGTGGTGTTGTAGATGCCTGTTAGCGCAGCCCTCTTTGTGTACCAATTCATCTAAAGGGAAAAAAGCAAACAACAAAAAACAGATTGGAAATAAACTGACTTTATGAATTAAAATGTCAATTAATTTATTATATGACTCATGATGGTGAAGATTGGTTGCTTTTGCCAGTCTGCCCCAGGGCAGCTGTGGCTACAGTAGTCTTGTATATGATTGTATAATGTAGCAAATTGCTGGCTGTGACTGATGACTTGTTGGTTCATGGAGCTTTTTTTTGTTTTGTTTTGTTTTCAGTAGTTTTGTATCAACAACAAAACAATTTTGAGCAAGATATAACAAAACCATGGGACTATCTCTGTGGTCATTGCACCCAGGGTAAAAAGGGGTATATTAAAAGTCAAAGTAAAATGGACTGAGAGTGGCACTCACATCTGTGGAGCGATCCCCTGCATAGTACCATATGTCATCCACTAGTGAAGACAGAAGCTTCAGACCCTCAGGGATGTTCTGAGGCAGCAGCAGGAGACTCATAGCCTAAACAACATAAAGCATTTTCACATAAGCAATTCATTTTAAATGCAGCTATTACAGGAAAACTATTTATAACATATGTGTGTGCAAGGAGCACTAGGATTAAAAAGTTAACGTACCGTATTTTCTGTACTATTAGGCGCTCTGGATTATAAGGAGCACTCTCATAGTATGGTCTATTTTCGAACTTTTTTCACAAATAAACCGCACCGGACTTTAAACGAAACACAACAGTTGGATGGGTCAGTTGGACGGGTCAGTCGGACTTTGTTTGGCGCGTTCACGGTGACTCTCGGCTTTGTTCAATTGTGGCACAAAGGGAGGGTGCTGTCTGGGACTGCTGGATTGTTGGCGTGTTCGCAGTGACTTAGTTGTTCAGTTGTGTCTAGAAGTGGCACATTGCACTCGCTTTTTCAGTTCGTTCCTCTGTTCAATTCCTCGTCCGCGTAGAGTGATGAGTGTGGGTGCAGGTGTTTTTCGCTGTGCAGTCACTGTCTGCTCTGTGCGTGTTTGCGTGTGCTACAGCTGGTGTGGCTTTGTAGTTTACTGAAGTCATGCTAGGACGCTCTGGATTCGGGGTGCGCAGTCGTTTTTTGATGAGGTTGGAGGCTTAAGGGAGCGCCCAATAGCCCGGAAAATACGGTAGTTAGGTTACAGGGTCTTGAAATCACCATTCAGCAATTTAATCCTCATTTCAGTAGTTACAATATATATTTCCTTCATTTCCATAATAAGACGCAGACAAAGTATTCTAACTTTGAGAATGCCTTATCAATATCACTGACTTTGAACAGTATGTCAGCTGTCAACAGAACACATATAACACACACAAAACGCTGTACCTGGGGCCATGTGTCAATGTAAGGTGCATACATCCTTAATCTGGTCTCCACAGCATCTTTCAGAAAGTCTGCAGTCTTCTTTGGTCTGAAACAAGAACAGGGCTGGACTCAAATCAACAATTTATGCTAATCTTGAATCTTTACCTCATGCAGTTCATTAAACCTAGTGGAAAGCTTTGAAGTACTACACATAGGCAGTCTTGCACCAACAATGTTAACGTTTAAAGTCACATTAGGGATAATTTCAGTTTGGTGAACTTTTTTTACGGGGTTTGACTGAAATTAAATTAGCACGAACCTGAGGCTGAAGTTAAACCTTGTTGGTCACATCTAAAAAGGGTTCAGATTAGGGATGGGCATTCGATGAAATTTTCTTAATCGATCGTCGGAAGAATTAACGATCGATTATTGATTAATCATTAACGTTTTTATATTAAAATGATCATCATTATTATTACTATCTGCACTACTAATGTGCATAAATAAATTCAACTTTACGACATATAAACCGTAATGACTCTAGAGCCACATCAATCCGTTTGAAATTATAATGTGTTTAATGCAGTTTTGCGCAACTCTCACAGAAACGAAACTTAAAACCGCATCGCTAATTTGCATAAATTAAGCGAAGAAATAAAACAGCTCTTGTGTCGCTGATGCGGTCAACTTCTGTCAGATTAAAAGACATGATTCAGTGGAATACAGGTTAGTGTGACCAGATTTGCCCGTACGTAGGGACTCGTCATCGACCTTGCGCGACTCTCACCTGGCAAAACTTTTTCCCACTGGACACCGAAACATATGTGTTGCTTTATACACTGTGCACATGGACTCACACTTGTCCCGAACGTAACGGTAAGCGTGGAATTTCTTGTACAAATCATCGTTAAATACGTATTTGTGCTTCGGTACGCTGCAGACTGACCGACTGTTTGTGTTTGCTCGCTCCTTCTGAGTGCAGAGAGACACATGTACGGACCTGTTTGGTCACGCTACGCACAGCAAACTGCATTCGGTTTGTTGATTAAAATTAACGTAATCGATGAAATTCTTAATGATCAATTATCGATTAATCGATTAATCATGCCCATCCCTAGTTCAGATAGAGAGTGCTCACTCTGCCTGGCCTAGTTGGACCTGCTTCTGTTGTTCTGCGAGGATCTGAATGAGCTGGGAGTTGCAGTGGGCAATGAAATGAAGCACCAGGTCTCCGGCTCCGGTGAACATGCCTGTGGAAGCAGAGGATAGGCCCAGGCTCTGGAAAAAAAAAAAACACATTCAGATGTTGGCCCTGCTTACAGATATCATGATCCTAATTAGTCTTATACAGACCTCTGCCCCAGCTGCAATGGCCTCCATAGACCAGCCATGCACAGGTACAAACTGGAGCGCTGCAATCAGGATTCTTGCCTGCAGCTGTTCCTCAGTCTCATACTCCTCATCCTGCTCTCCACTCTGTTCCTGGAAACTAGAAAAGAACAAAAGGTCAGCATCGTCATTTTACATTAAAGGACAATTAATGTACATTAATGGGTCTTTATATTTGCTTTAAAGGCTTTTTAACCTAACTTAACCTAACCTAACTGAAAGGTAGACTAAATAATAGGAGGGGTGGGTGTGGAATAGTCACATTATCATATACCACAGACTTTGGGCGGCTGCCCTCTGGACATAGGCTCCACCCCCACTTGCATGACTCAAAGCAGAACACAGGACCATCCAGCTCTCAAACTCTAAACAGCAAAAGATGCTTCCACCGGTTTGTACATG
This sequence comes from Boleophthalmus pectinirostris, assembly GCF_026225935.1. Taxonomy (NCBI): domain Eukaryota; kingdom Metazoa; phylum Chordata; class Actinopteri; order Gobiiformes; family Gobiidae; genus Boleophthalmus; species Boleophthalmus pectinirostris. Next base: position 12,768,311 of record NW_026571152.1, on the reverse strand, counting down.
TTCAGCACAAATGAATGATCCTGTATTGTCCTTTTAATGGTGAATGTTTGTTTTTAAGGTCTGCAGTTTGAATTGCCACGCTGGAACAAATAAAGTTATTTGATCATTTGATTTAGCAAGCTTGGATTAGCAACCATGGCAAGCAAGGGGAAAAAGCAGTCAGCAGTCAATAGGAAAGCATGGCATGACTGGAGTAGAGGTGCAAATAATTAAGTTAGGACAATGTAAAACAACCACTGTGTACTGAAGTGTAAATATAAAGGCATGGTAACCTCATCTCAAGTTGGACTTATTGCAAATGCGTGACAACGGGGCCTCAAAAGCTAGGGGTGTCAAATTATCGCGTTAATTGCGATTAATTAATTACAGTCATATTTAGCGCGTTATGTTTTTTAATCGCGTTAATCTCATTTTTAATCTCTAACTTTACTGTTTCTGTATGCGAGTTGCTTTATTATAAAACCTGTTTTTATGTGTTGTTGGGACAACAACAACACACACACACAAAAAACACATTTATAAATTTTTTTTATTTCGGTAATTCCACTCATTGCCGGAAACCCACACAAAACACGCGCAGTAAGAGCGACGTAAACATCATGTTAACGTTAGTCAGTCGCACAATGGACGAGGTCGAAGAGCCAGTAGAACAGAGTCAGCAGTGCACAGGTAAAAACACATTCGTGTCTTGGAAATTCTTCTCCCGACGTGAAATATAAAAGAAAATAACAAATATAATATCGCCTACAACTTAAATGTCACTGGTGAAAACAACCTGCATAGGCTCATGTCTGCACTACTGTCCTATACACAAACACACACAAACACACACCTTCATCATCGTCATTAACCTGAGAACGCGCGGACCACGTTTCCTTCCGTAGTTACTGCGCGGACACCGACGTGCTCCCGTGCACCGCGTGTGGATCGTGTTTTCTCGCGTACGCTGCGTAAACCGCGCTTCCTCCTGTGCGCCTCTAAACCAGAACTAACACCAAGACTAAAACCAGGACTAATCCATTCCAGGACTAAACCAGAACTAAAACCAGAACTAAAACCAGAACTAAAACCAGGTCTAAACCAGGTCTAAACCAGGACTAAACCAGGACTAAAACCAGGATTAATCCATTCCAGGACTAAACTAGGACTAAAGTAGGACTAAAGCAGGTCTAAACCAGGACTAAAACAAGGACTAAAACCAGTGATCTCATATATAAAGAATTTCTCTATCAATAATATTTTTTATATGGTTAAGGAAAGACTGGACTTTTTATTGTCTTTAAGTAGACAAAAGTTATTATGTTCAGATTTCCTCATCTTTACTTTACAGCAAACAGTTTCTTATTCATGGAGACTTGGGCTCAACAGCCAATTTGGAGAGATTTGTTAAACAATAAATGACTTTATAAAGTCACTTTTTTTTAATCTATATCAGTCTTTTGATCTGCCACAATAATGTAATAATGAATTTAAATGAAAATACCTCAAATTGAAGGCTTTTCTCAGCAATTTTTAGGTGAGATTAAAATGAGATTAATTAATTACAGATCATAATTAATTAATCTCTCAGTTTTTTTAATCGCATGACAGCACTAATTCTCACAGCAATTGCTCACAGCTAACTTGAATGGTAGTATATTCTTATATTCCAGCAGCAGATAGCTCCATAACTTAAGCACTTGTAGTGGAATTTGTGTGCTAAACTAAACAGAGCCAAAGTGGCTACAGGTGCTACAGCCAATAACTTAAATCCTCGCTATCATTCCTATGGATAGCTTTCCATCCAAATGCTTCAGAAGAGTGGAATATACCTCTGTGATGCCCAGGTTAGGCATATTTTTAATTTTATTCCATTTGTTTTCTCACACCACCTCATTTTCTGTACTTTAACAGTACATTCAGAGGTCAAAGGTCAAATCTGTGGTAATGGCTGTATTTGATAAATATTAACTCAACATATGGTAACACAAACACACCCTTGGAGGTACACTAATGATATACAGAAGAGGGAAAACATATAAATTATAAATCCATTTTCCTCAGTTTAACTGTCAACACAGGTACTGTGTTTTTTATTTGCAGGGCAGTATGGCCAACAGTGAGAATAGAACCAAAGTTTGAAATGGCCTTATGTCAAAGCCCGGAATCAAATCACAAATTAATTTTTGTTGTTATTCTGTATTACCTGCTGCTGGGCCTGTGGCCCTCGTCTGAGGTTTGCTCTGAGACAGCATCCTCCGGTGGAGCCTGTTGGAAGTCATGGTGCACATGATGGGTGGCACTGGCTGTGGCAGAGGCTGCTTTGTCACATTTAGATTCATCCTGCAGTCTCAGAACTGCACCATGGAACATGCACTTCTGGTCACAGTGTGGAGCTAAAACTGTTCATACAACATCAAATAATAGAGAATAAGAACCAAGGTAATGTAAGGTAAGAACATCAGATTATCTAATCAAAAGTATCACCATGATAAAAGTAAGTGTAAAAGAAAATGACCAGTGCTACTTATGATTAGGCATACCATTCACGTATAGGCATGCTGTATATATAAATTATTACAATTACAGAGTCTGACATTTGTCTGCCACCAAATGATGAATGACGGAATCACGTTGTTTTGATGATTCATTGCCATAATAACTAACACGTATACGTGTAGTAGGCATTCTGTTAGGTCAGCATGGTTCCAATCAATTTTACAACAATAAGATATCAACCTCCAAGAGGTCCTCTAGCCCCCCACTCATATAGACCTATGGCACTGACTGCGGAATGTCATAAGTTTGCATTATTCCACGATGCCCTTCATTATCACCTTTTGCTGCCAGTGCTACATTTAAGTCAATGTCTGTGTAAACTGCACTACAAGGGCACGTTTTCTGCGCAGTGTCTACACGTTATCACAAGTACAGACAGTAGTTCCTTCGTACCTCTGGGCAGTACCCGGAGTGCCCTTCCAGCTCCGTGTCCTGCTCTCAAAGCTCGGACCAGTGCCGCCATGACAGCTGCTCTACCGCCTCTGCGTCTTTACTGCGCAGCCCTGTGCGCAGCGTGCATTTGCGCATGCCAAATACAAACCTACCCAACGAACAAGGTTGTGATTCCATGCAGTCATCAGTCAACGCATTTTGTATGTTGAATATATTTAAAATATCTCTTTACAGCAGCCGGTGTTACGGCTCTTGCCAATTAAAAGATTTCTGTTCTTAAGATTTGGATTTATTTTGAAAATCTCCACCGGAAAGCGATTTCTCTATTTAGGTTGGATAACACGGATGCGCACACTGAGGTCGAGCTGATGGACGCGTGTGAAGGTACTGTTTTATGTCCAGTGTTTGAACAGTTGTTATAAACAGTTATACTCGTGAACGCTTGATTATATGTCCGTGTAGCTAAAGGGCCGGACACCGGGTCTAAGGACAGGTGACGCCAGGCTGAACATGAGCTGACCTGACCTGACCGGTTCCATGGTTCATCTGCGTCACGTCAGTTCATTAGAAAACTACTCGTATCATAAAACTAAAGTTTATTTCCATTTTGGCTAGAACAAGGAACAATAGCTATCCTAATGCTGTAGACTGTAGGGGTAATTTTGTCTAAGAACATGGTCAGTCAGCCCCACTTTGACCATAGCTCTGAATTATTGCACACTGCTCTTATGTTCCTATAACCTCGGTATAAGACAAATTTCCTTCAGATATGATGATCAGCGTCCAGAGATGGACTCAGTTAAACATACCTAAGCCTGTAATCTACTTTATTACATATTTTTACAATTGGACCCACTGTCACTGGTTACAAACAGATGGACCAACTGAACTGAACGTACTGTGATATTTGGTGTATTATTTGTGATATTGTTTGACGATGAAGTCCCGAAAGGCTGATCTATGTTATAATGTTGTCTCGTCATTACAGACATACTCGGCGTTGTGTTTTGTTTCATTCACACATGTTAAACACACAAATCTTGCATATAGTCATTCTCATAAACTGAAAACACTGTTCCACCTTGTGATGTCATGTGGTAGTACAGGAGGTGTTCTACTGTGTCTTTACACTTCATACACCTTCACTTGAATCATTTGGGTGATTTCATCCCAAGAATAGCCAATCTCTGCTGAAGAAAAGGTAAAAGGTAGCTGTTAACTTGAAAACTACAGCTTCATGACATAATTACAAGAGTGTTTCCAGTTTTACAGATGTAGACAGGCTAATAATAAGTAACTCAGATATGTATGAATGAAACAAAGCATAACTCCAGGTATGTTTTTGAGGAGGTAACAATATTCCAACATGTTTTAAAGGTTTAAAGGTCAATTTTGTGTAATATAGGACCTTTAATTACTGTTAGTACTCTCTAAAGATCTGTTTGAAAGAAACCACTTTAAGCTTTGAATTTGTTTTTCAATTCTGGATACAAGCAAGTGCTACATGGACTAGCTCCACCTTCCATGTCAGACTTTTGTCACCCCTCTCAAAGGTGTGAGGTCCAGAGTAGTGTGACCAGGCGTCCCTATTTAGACTCAGACTTAGATATTTACCTGGAACAGCCCCCGTCTCAGAAGATTTACCCAAAACCAATGATTTGTCCTAGATTTATACAAAAAAATGTGTCAGCCAGGTGTTCATGTTTTTGACCCATTTGATATCTGCCAAAAGAAAATAGGGGAATATACTGTAACTCGAGGGCCAGTCACATCTGAAACAGACTACCTGTCCACATAAGGATGTGCCCCGTACTGCTCAGCTTTAAAACTCAACTTAAACTGTGGCTGATAGCATACCAGTCAAGTGGTCATTAGAAAAAAACACTTTTTAAACTTTCCTTGTGTGTACAAACTTTCTATGGGTATGCTGTTTGTGTTTTGTCCCCTGCCTACTAGGGACTACAGATATAAATTAGCTTGGTAGCTAAGCTAGTTTTGTTCCAATACAAGTAAGCAAACAAACAAACAAACCAAAAGATAATTTTTTGTGGTATCATTTTGATGAAGCATTTACCCTACTGACAGCACTATTACATGTTTACCTGTTTATTTTATTGCACAACAGGTTGTAATTTGTTTTATTCACATAACTTTGAATTTTTTGTGGCTCTGCTGCTGTCTCTTATTTGTTGAGAATTAATTGCAATTTATTGTTCAGATTTTTTAATGAATGAGCCCAGCAATAATAATTCTACTATTTTGTAGTCCCTTTTTAAAACCACCTGATGGTGATATATTGCATAAACACTGCAATATATGGCAGTGTTTATGCAATATATATGTCTAATGTCACCCTCTGTCACATGCCCGATGCTGTACTGTCCAGTGCTGCAACACAGAGTTCAAGAACAGCAGGAGATTTTTTTATTCAAAATAGAGTTAAATCTAACTATATAACTAGAATATTAGAATACACATTTGAATAGTTATGACACATAAAGGTGTAAAAGTAATAAAATATAGCATAAATGCATAAACACAATGATTTCTTTTCTCTGCAGCAAATGTGTCGGATGTTGGCCTTAAATCTGGGGACAGGGTGCTGTTGGTGTGGACACAGCCTTCAGACCCAGAAGTCTTGAAGAAGATGGCAGCTGACGTGCAGGCCATTGTCGGCACCCAGGGAAAAGTGTCAGTGGAAAATGCAGAAAAACTGCTTTTATGTGAGTCAGTTGAGTAAAATGAATTAGTTGTACCAGGGCTAATTAGTCAGGTTTCAAATTACATGATTGTGATTTGATTTCATAATTAAACAGATCTGTATAGTTTGACTGCTTTCCCTGCCCTGTTTAGCTTCTCATGTGGCGTCATCTTTTGACTGGGTGCTCTCATTTTCACTGTCGGATACCTCTTCCAGCCACAGTGTAGAGGGCCTCTCGGAGATGGCCCGAGCGCTTAGGCCTGGCGGAAAACTACTTCTAGAGGAGCCTGTGACAAGTAAATAACTGAAAACATTTCTCTCTAGGAGGTTTCTGGTTTGGATTAACTTATACTGTTGATATTAGGTTCAGAAAGGGAGAAGCTGGAGTCGGATCTCAAATTGTCGGGCTTTGTTTCAGTCACAGAGGTCAGTGTGGGCACAATGGGAAGGAATATTAACGTGAAATTCTCTTCTAGAATGTTTGGCACATCTTTGGGAAAGATTAATTTTGTCTTCAGTTTTAAACAATTGACAATTCTTTTTGTCAAAGAGAAGAATTTGTTTACCGGCTTTACATGTTTTAGCTACTTCCCCGAGCCTTCCTCAGAAGCGTCATGTGATGGTGTTTTGATGTGTCTTATCTACGGGATTCTTCTGCATCCCTTGTGAATGTGACAGAATACCACCAGTTCACAAATGTGATGTAATATACAGACAAATGAGCAATTAAAGAATAAGAACCACAAATCAAATGAGCCTACACATCGCTACATGTCACTACACCATCACGTGACCCTTCTGAAGAAGATACTGGAAGGCTCTGAAACATGTAAAGCAGGTAAACAAACTCTCCAGTTTGACTAAAATAATTGCTTATTCTAACATGCACTCTTTATCCGCTGCAAAGTTTGAGTCTTAAAATGGCTCAAGGCAAAACACTGCAGTGCACTTCATATATATTTTTATATTTTGGGTCCGAACTTATTATTCCAAACTGCATATATTGACATACAATTAGGACTATTTTAGTTCTACATGCTGTACATAGGCCCTGAAAAAAAGTTTGATTGTGGAAACCTTTATGCTTAGAACAAATAATCCAGCCTGTTGTTGTTTGTCCAGGAGAGTCCAGCACAGGGAGCTCTCGGGACAAATGGACTGCGGAGGACACGCTTGTCTGCTTCAAAACCTAACTTTGAGGTGGGCTCTTCAAGCCAGATCAAATTGTCATTTGGAAAAACAACAAAGAGGCCTGGTATGACTCTATAGTTATAAACTCCTTGTGTTTTTGGTTTGTTGTGTATGAAGTATGTTTGCAATATATGATTTTTCAGAAAAAGCTGCTCTGGATTCCAACACTGCCAAGATGTGGACGCTGTCTGCCAATGATATGGCAGATGATGATGTGGTGAGTTTCAACACTGACACTTGTGGAATGAAGCATTACAATCACAGGGTCCACAGGTCACACTCAGTGGCACTCTTTGCAGGATCTATTAGATTCTGATGCTTTGCTGGATGAAGAGGATCTAAAGAAGCCAGAGCCTGCATCACTCAAAGCGGCCAGCTGTGGACAGGGAACAAGCAAGAAGAAGGCCTGCAAGAACTGGTGAGGAGGCTAGTTTTCCAGGAGTGTCTATCAATTCATAGACAGGAATAGTACAATAATCTTAAACTACTGTTTATATAAATGGCAATTTGCAAGGGAGGTTTTGATGTTACTATAATTTGCTTTGTCTGTCTGTTAGCACGTGTGGACTGGCTGAGGAGCTAGAGCAGGAAAGCAAGGGAAAACAGAGCAATAATCTACCAAAATCTGCCTGTGGAAGTGTAAGTATATGAGCCCATCTAATAATATATTGATTGTAGCAAAAAGACTTGAGAGTTTGTTTAACAAAATGTGTTCTTTTTTTTTTCCCCTCCCTTTATTGTTCCCACATCAGTGCTACCTTGGAGATGCCTTCCGCTGTGCAAGTTGCCCATATTTGGGCATGCCAGCTTTCAAACCAGGAGAGAAAATCCTGCTGGATAGCAACATTCTCACGGATGCTTAAATAGCTTCTTCCAAACCCTGCATTCCTTTTCTGTTTTCAAAACTCTTGACTTTGTGAAATATCAATATGTCCATTAAACAATTAAGTGGAATAATTGTGTCCTTTTGTCCTGTCAATATTGATGAATTGCAAAAGACACTCAAAACTACTTTTACAGCTGTATTTAATAGTGCACATCTAAAGTATACCTTTACAATTATAATAGACATTAGAATTCAAATTTGATTAATTTTGCATCATATGTTTAACTGTTAAATCTACTAGAACTACTTGGACAGGGGTGGGGCGTTACCAGTAAACCCTAATAAAAATCAGAACCTCATTGTATTCCATATTACAGACAGATTATATCCATAAAAAATATATGTAATTAACAAATGTGTCCAAATCATAGGACTATCAAATAAAAATGATCATTAAAAAGAACTGATGTGTCATCTACCATGATATCATTTACCTGGCTCTGGCAACAACAGGGAACCTATAAATGTGGGACATTGGTCTGGACCTGCCATAAAGTTTACTAAAGCTCTTTCATCCCATAGGGTTAGGGCATAGGTTGTAAATGAACAAGTAGTGAGCATTGGCATTATTTGGCTCCATTGGCTCTAATTCATTGTTTATTGAAAAAAAACATGGCCACTCTCTGTACCTGCAGCTGTCAGGCTAATCATTTTGGTCTTAAAATGTTGGTTTTAACCTGCCCTACAAAACACAACCCCAGCTATGTTTGTGATGAGGAAACGGCATTATAACATAGTTCCGAAAATTCTGTAATATGGGTGCTTTAAATAACCATCAGTGGTTCATAAAAGTTTAAACATGGCTCCACATGAAGCATCTGTAAAATGAGATGACAATAACATTGGTTTGTTTTGCATAATTATCTGTTTAGGGTTCAGTAAAGCTTCAATAATAAAGATTTTACTCCCAATGTGAGCGCCTGTTGTCTTCACTCTAAAACTTGGTCCAGTTGACAGGACTAAATGTTTCTTTTGTTATGGATCATACCTGGACAACTGAGGGATTACACAGAGCCTTTAGTGTTGTCATTTTGGTTCAAAATAGAAAATCTTCATCGACAAGACACAGACTCATTTCTAAGGTGGTTTTCACATATGTTTCTGCACTCTGGATCAAATCCAGAGGCACTAGATTAGAGCTGTTTACTTTTGATTCGGTTTTGTCCAATGCACTGTGCATCATTCACCTCAAACACCATGAACCATGTGAAAGGACATCAGTTGATCGACAAACTTGTTTCACATGAGAACATCCAAAATTTAATACTGAATGAATGAATATTGTTAAAATGTTACTTTTATATCTTTTTTTTTTTTTTTTTGTATTATGGCAAGTTGAAAGGTCTAGTCACTAATAGAACTGATTAAGACAAACATTTGTGGATCTACTTTTTAGATATATCATGACAAAGAACAATGTAATGTAATCAATAGAGAAAACTGTCTCTTGTCCCCATCTGGGAGTGTGACATCATCACATTCTTTTCCTTCACCTGTGGTGATATTAAGCTCTAAATTTCCTTGTCAGATGACCATGTCAAAGAGCAACTCTGCATTGCTCATTCATACAAATATATATGATCCCAACATTTTTTTAAAAACTTAATTCCACTTTTACTGTGACCGTGGACTGCTGCAGAGAGAGAGGAGCTGCTCCTGTCTCAAGCATGCTTGAGGTGATAAATCAGACTCAAACTCAGACACTCCAGTCCCCGGTTCAGCCTTTTCTCCTTGTGAAAGTGAAACCATCAGTGAAACCAAGTTCCATTTGGACCCTGTTGAGAACGCCAAATGCAGTTTATTGTTTAAACAGGTTAAAGTTGAGTTTGTGTGGAGTTTGCATGTTCTCTCTGTGTCTGGATCAGCCTCCTTATTTTAAACATGTGCACTACACTAGCTAGGTACTCATGACTAGGAACAGGGTCGGATATGGCTCCATCAAAGTTATATCTTTAACGTTTGTGCAAATTATCTGTATTATATTATATATATTGCTGTAAATGTTTTTTTAATCCGCACTATCCACTGATCAGATTACTGTCACTTTTCCAGAATCAGATTTATATATGTGTGAATGAGCTGATCACTGCCAAACAAAATAAATAAATGAACCCTAAACCTCTGACTTCAGTCATATATTTCGGTGCATTCTAGAGCCCACACAGATACACAATAATACAGAAACAGCAGCAGAAAACAGTTTGAATCCCCAGGACACTCTTACACTTGTATTGGTTCTAGAGTAACCAGAAGGGTGACATCCCTATTTACCTAGAACAGTCCCAGTTTTGAACTCTGTGTCTCCTGTCTCAGAAGATTTATTGAAAATAAGTGATTTGAAGAACTGTTCCAGGTGTCCCTATTTTTGACCAATCTATTACCCCCCAACAGTAATGGAGGCAATATATTGCTATTTGTTTAGCTAAAATACAGAAAACTGTGCTTGAAACTGTGCATAAGGCAAATAAATGCCCTGACAGAATTCCCTTAGATTATATACTGACCCACAAATGAGTCGAGAATGGACAATGTTACACGCTCTTTACATAATTTTATTTATACCAACCATTCCAATACAGGTGTGTTCCAGTATTCAGTTTTGAAAATCTGGTCACCCTAATTGGTTCAGCACTCCAGACTCTTACACTTATTCCATATGAACAAAAATATTTGATTTAAGACTTAATACACACATTTCTAAACATAAAACACACTTGTGGACTTCATATGTGTGAAGTGTGCAGAGTGTTATAATTCTTAAGAATGTTTTGATCCGCACTTCACTGCACACATTCTCTCTGCACTTCACTACTACTCCCTACAATGCATTTCACTTTTCAGACAGCGCAGCACTCGAACCACAGCAACTTACTAGCAACTTAGCGGTGAGCATTAACTGGATACGACAAAATGGAATGGCATAAGATAAACAGTTAAACAGATAATATATTAAACAAATATCAGTTAAGATTTCGTTAAACCTTTGAAAGTTATGCTAGAATATGATTGGCCAAAGGTCAGATATATTCTGCTCTGATTGGTTAAACCTTTAAAGTGCCATGTCTTTTTTGCTTTACAGCTGCAGTACAACAGCCCACAGACAGGTGGAGCAGTTCAATGTAAACCTATTAAGCTGAAGGCACAAACAAACTTTTTTTTAAACAACTGGATTTTGCATGCATCAGTCTGTTTTAGTCTAGTTGGTTTAGTTCCTGGTTCAGTCCTGATTTAGTTCTTGGTTCAGTCCTAGTTTAGTTTCTGGTTTAGGTCTTGGTTCAGTCTTGGTCCGGGTGGGGCCCTGGTTTAGTTCCTGGCTCAGTCCTGGTTCAGTCCTGCTTTTGTTCCTGGTTAAGTCCCTGATTCAGTCCCGGTCCAGTCGTAGTTTAGCAGTGGTTCAGTTGGGATTCAGTCCTGGTTTAGTTCTGGCTCAATCCTGGTTTAATCCTTATTCAGTCCTGGTTTAGTCTTGGTTCAGTCCTGGCTCAGTCCTGGTTTGGTCCCAGTCTAGAACTGGATCTTGCAGGCAGGGAAGGACTCGTTGCTCATGACGACGGTGGAGCTGGAGGCCAGAACCAGAATGTTAAGGTCCGTTTGGACTTGGTGGTTCTGTTGGTACCAGTCTCTGAGGACTTCAGAGTCTGCAGTGGGGATCACAGTCACCTGGAACAAAACCAGCCACCACATTAAGGCCCAAAGGTACAACTGCACATACAGCAGCACACTGGAGGCAAACCACCAACCCCTGGGCAACTACCATCTCCATCTACATTGTTCCAGATGTTGGACCTGTTTTTTTATTCATAGTCATGACTCTGTATTTACTGAGCCTAACAAGAAAACGGCTCCAGTTCAGTGTTTTGCTCTGTCAGCTCAAATGAACTAAGGCAGAAACATACAAAAGAAGATGAATTGTAAACATATTATTTCGATTTGAGAAAAGTGCCATCTCAAACTGATAAGATCAATGAACTTCAGTCTGAATTAGATCTAATTTACCAATACATGTCTGAAGGAGCATTTATTCATACTACTACTACTACTACTACTTGTACTGGTAGTATTTATACCTGTATATTGTGCTCCCATTCAGCCTTGGCCTGCAGCAGTGCGTCCAGCACAGAGCGACTGGGTTCATGGTTTTTGGGATCGTTGCCGCTGATGACGTAGTATGAGCTCCGGATTCGTCTGAAGAATTCCAGGTCCGAGGTTTTGGCGCTGCCGTGGTTTGGTACATAGACCAGGTCCACATAGACTGGACCTTCAGAACCAGACCTTCTCTCTGGAACAAGAGCTCACTCATTTTACATGTTCAGGAGATGCTGCTGAAGACCCACACACAGTTTGACCTGCTCTATGGTTCAGTCAATCATAATCATTTATATAGCACATTTAAAAACAGCCATGGTTGACCAAAGTGCTTCACAGGTTTAGTATTATTACAAAATACAGTAAACAATAAAAATACAACAGAGACATGCAGTATTGTTCAAAATATATTGTCTGCTCTAACTGTTTCAAATGCCAATGAAATATGTCTTTGGTAACATTTTAAAATGCTCTAGAGATTGTGCAGCAGTGCCATTTAGACATTTAAACACCATCATTAAACTCTTAATGGTGAGCAGCCAATGAAGAGCGGCTAAAGGCGGGGGTTATATGCTGCATTTTGTATTGCAAAGACAAAGACATGGAAATTGATTTACTTGATTTACTTAATGTTATTTAGATTGTAATATATTGTTAGATCAATGAGTTCCAGATGTATACTGTAACGGACAGTCACACTGTATGTGTTTATGTATATGTGAGAACTGCTCTGAGAATGCTGCAAATTAATTGTCCTCTGAGACCAAGTTTTCTGAATCTGAAACAGACTGACTCAAACCTATGTACAGAGAGTTACAATAGTCGTGAATAAGCTCTTTGAGTACCTTAACGGTGGAAAAGTGCTAAATAAAAATGTGACCATTTACTAATAGTTAAGTTTGTCAACTTTGCTTAGGGTTTTAAGGTGTAAATAGCTTTACAATAGTTTTAATATGTTTTTCAAATCTAAAATCAGTTTCCATATCTGTGTAATCACTGCACCTCTCCACATGAAACAAAAACTATTTCCTGTCAGCACAAATTAACTTAGGTGAAGTTAGGTGTGAGGACAGTACCAGAACTAGATCGGGTTCGGCTGAGATCTGTCCTGGATCCCTGGATCTTGGGTTTAGTCCTAGTCCTTCTCCTGGCCTCAGTTTGGATCTGAGGGTCCACTGTGCAGGATTCAGGATGGGGTTCTGATGGGACTGGGTCTCTAACTGGACCCGGAACAGGGTCTAGACAAGGGTCGGAAGGAGGATCTGAGGAAAGACAAGGACATTTAGAGACATTTCACCTGTACATGTGTGTGTGGACATTTAGACACTCACCTCCTGAGCCTTCATTGGTTTCCTTTTGGTCTTGGTCCTGGTCTTGAACCTGGTCTTGGTCCTGGTCTTGGTCTTGGTCCTGGTCTTCTTCAGACTCTAGGTCTTTCTCGGTGGTGGAGGGACAGTCTTCAGTCTCTGGAGGTACGTCTGAATCAGATTCACTCTGGGAGGATGTGCTAACTGCTAATGTGGCTAACTGGGCACACTTCTGGCCCTTCCCCTTTTCCTCTTCCTCCTCTTCGTCGCTGGACTCTGGACTATCCTCTTCTCCCTCCTCTGTCTCTGAACATTTATGAGTCTGGTGTTGGTCTCTGGTTCCAGGTTTGACTTGTTCCCCTTTATCTGTGTTCTTGTCTTTCACAGCAGAACCATTGTGGTCTAGTTCCAGTTTTGACTTTTCATCTTTGTCTTGGTCCTGGTCTTGGACTTTTTCTTGGTCCTGGCTTAGATCCCGGTCTTGAACTCTTTCTTGGTCCTTGTTCTGAGTTTGGATTTGGTCCTGGTTCTGATCTTGGTCTTGGATTGGGTCTTGTTTTGTTTTCTTCTTTTGAACCTCAGACCCTGAATATTCCTCTGGTTTCTTCTGGTTCTTCTCCTGACCCTGGTTGTTCTGTTGGTGTTGGTCTAGGGTGCTCTCCTGGACTTTCTCAAGGTATCTGACCTGGTTTAGTTCCTGGTCCCTCTGTAGATCCTGATCCTCGGACTCACTCCAGTCCTCTGGTCGCTGCAACAGTTCCCAGTCGGACAAACTGCTCCTCCTGCTTGCACCTGCAGACTCGTTTTTCACTGAGGGTTCTCTCCTATCTGATCCTCCATCTTCTGCAGATGTTTGGTCAGTTTGGATCTCAGGATTTGGACTTGGGCTTTCTCTGGTCTGAACCTGAAGGATCTCAGTTGGACTTGGACTTGTTCTGGTCTGGTCTTGGTGGATCTCAGTTGGACTTGGACTTGTTCTGGACTGGTCTTGGAGCATGTCAGTTGTACTTGGACTCTGTCTGGTCTGGTCTTGAAGGATCTTAACACTTGGACCAGGACTTGCTTTGGTCTGGTCTTGAAAGACCTCAGTTGGACTTGTTCTGGTCTGGTCTTGAAGAATCTTTGTACTTGGACCAGGACTTTTGGTCTGGTCTTGTTGGCTCTCTGTTGGACTTGGATCAGGACTTTCTCTGGTCTGGTTTTGAAGACTCTCTGGACTTTCTCTGATCTGGTCTTGGAGGATCTTAGAACTTGGACTTGCTCTGGTCTGGTCTTGGTGCATCTCAGTTGGACTTGTTTTGGTCTCTTCTTGTATGATCTCTGTACTTTCTTGGGTCTGGTCTTGAAGGATCTTAGCATTTGGTCCAGGACTTATTCTGGTCTGATCATGAAGCATCTTTAGACTTGGCACTTCCACAGTTCCTCTCATTGAGTCATCACCACAGCCTGAAGATGGCCCTGAATGTTCTCTGCTCTGTTCTTCTCGCTCCTTCTCCAACACTTGGCTCTGCTCTTCTTTAGATCCTGGTTCAGTTTTGGATTTGAGTTGGATCTCGTGAATTGTCCTCTCAGCTTCAGTTGGAGCTGTGTCTTTGGTCTCCTCCTCCATTTTGTTTTCCTGCTTCAGTCCTTGCTCTGACGCAGACTTCTTTAAAATGCTCTCTCCTCTTTCTGCTGTTGCTTCTTTAGACATCATCTTCTCCTCAGCTCTTCTTGTGTCTCCTCCTCCTTCACACTCTTCTTTTCTTTCATTTTTCTGAACTGACCCTTGATCCAAACTTCTCCTGTCTCTTCTCATCTCTTCTATCTCGTCTTCATCATCTGCAGTTTTCAGACCTACTATTCGCTCCTCTTCCTCCATGTCTCCTTCATTTTTTTGTTCTAAAGCTGATATCGAGGTTTCGCTCTCCTTCTTTCTGTCCTGGTCCTCCTCAATCTTAATCTTTCCTTCCTCCTCCTCTCCCTCTTCCCCATCTCCTCTCTTAAATACTTCTCCTGGAGTTTTAGAACATGTGTCTGCAGTTTTATAAGGTGGACACATGATTTCTGATCCACATGGCTCTCCTGAAGCTTCAGTTTGCTCATCAATCGCAGCCGCAGAGGAGGACAAAGCCTTTTGGTCTTCCTTTGCACCACCATCTTGGATATTTTTACTTTCCTCCTTCATATCTCCTTCAGTTTTGCGTTCTAAAGTCAATAATGGCTTCTCTCCCTCCTCCTCTTCCTCCCTTTCTCCCTTCACTTTTGACCCAGCCTCTTCTTGGTCTGACATTTGAACCTTTTCAGACATTACTTCTCCTTTGTCTACAGTTTTGTCAGCAGGAGATATTGTATCTTTTCCTTGTAAATCTTTAGTTAGTTGTTCAGTGAAAGACAATGAGGAATACTTTTCTCCCTGGTCCTCCTCTGCACCTTCATCTCTTTTCTTCATGTTTTCTTCATCTGTTTCTGCTCTCGGCTCAGGTCCTTTAGAGCTGCTTTGGGATTGAACGCTCTCCCTCTCTCCCTTCTCCTCTGTCTCCTTTTCTCTTTTCTTTATTTCACTTGCTTCTATCTCTGAGAACTTTAAAGATGTTGTTTTTATTGGCTGTGAGTCCTGATCTTTGTCTCTGGGTTTAACCTCCTCCTCATCTTCCATTGTGTCCTCTGCACTTTCTATAAAATCCTGCTTTACTGCAGTTTGGTCCGGTTTCAGTTCAAATCCATAGAACTGGTCCCTCTCTTGTTTGGACCCAGGACTGAGAGGCTTCTGCTCCTTAGAATCTGTCTCATCATTTAATTTGTCTCCTCCTACCTGCATCTCTGCTCCTGTGGTCCTAACTTCAGTTTGAGCTCTCTCCTCTGTTCCTCCATCATCATTTATAGACTCTGGCTTGGTCTCTGGTTGGGTCTCTGAACTAGTCTCTGGTTTAGTCTCTAGTTTAGTTTCTGGACAGATATCTGGACAGGTATCAGGTCTGGTTGCCGGTCCGGTCTCTGGACTGATCTCTGGACTAGTTACTTTCTTTTCCTCATCTTTAAATTCTTTGGTGTGCGTCTTATATTTATCTGAGTAAAATGTTCCTGATTTTTGGTCCTCCATTTTGTCTCTTTCACTTTTAGATTCCACAGTCTGAGTTTGAGATTTCTCCAGGCTGTCGTCTCCTGCTTCTGTATCTGCAGCTCCTCTCACCTCCTCACTCTCCTGAGTTTTAAACTCCTGCTCTACTCCAGTTTGCATCTCCAAGTCTGTCTCTTCTTCTCCAGGTGCAGGTGTGTCTCTCCTGGTTTCTCCTTCAGATCTCTGCTCCTCTCTGGACCATGATGTTTGTTCAGATCTAAGCTCAGCCTCAGTCTTGTCTCCTGCCGTTTTTGATTCTTTGATCTTTTCTTTTGATGAAGCTTTAAACGTCTCCAACAGCACATCTCCTCCTGTCTCTGAGTCTTCAAATGTTTCTTTAGTTTCATCAGTTTTTGACCTGGTCTCTGGCCAAGAAACTGGTTTGGTCTCTGCTTTGGTTTCTGAAATGGTCTCTGGTCCTGTCTCTGGACTGGTCTCTGGTCTAGTTTCTGGTTTAGTCTCTGGTTTGGTCTCAGGTCTGGTATCTGGCTTGATCTCTGGTTTGGTCTCCGGTATAGTCTCTCTGGTATGGTCTCTGATTCAATCTCTGGGCTGATCTCTGGACTAGTTTCTGGTCTAGTCTCTAGACTGATCTCTGGTTTTGTCTCCGGTCTGGTCTCTGGTCTAGACTCTGCTTTGGTCTCTGCTTTAGTCTCTGCTTTGGTCTCTGCTTTAGTCTCAGCTTTGGTCTCTGCTTTGGTCTCTGCTTTGGTCTCTGCTATGGTCTCTGTTCCAGTTTCTGGTCCGGTCTGTGAACTGGTCTCTGGTCTAGTTTCTGGTCTGGCCTCTGGTTTGGTCTCTAGAATGGTCTCTGGTCTGGTCTCTGGTCCAGTCTTTGGGCTGGTCTCTAGTGTGGTCTCTGGTCTAGACCCTACTTTGGTCTCTGGTCCACTCTCTGGACTGGTCTCTGGTCTAGTTTCTGGTCTGGTTTCTGGACTGGTCTGTGAACTGGTCTCTGGTCTAATTTCTGGTCTGGTCTCTGGTCTGGTCTCTGGTCTAATTTCTGGTCTGGTCTCTGGTCTGGTCTCTGGTCTGGTCTCTTGTCTAAACTCTGGCCCTGTCTCTGATCCGGTCTCTGGTCCGGTCTCTAGTCTGGTTTCTGGACTGGTCTCTGGTTTTGTCTCCGGTCTGGTCTCTGGTCTGGTCTCTGGTCTGGTCTCTTGACTGGTATCTGGTCTGGTCTCTGGTCTAAACTCTGGTTTAGTCTCTGCTCTGATGTCTGCTTTGGTTTCTGGTTCTGTTTCTGGTCCGGTCTTTGGACTGGTGTGTGAACTGGTCTCTGGTTTAGTTTCTGGTCTGGTCTCTGGTTTGGTCTCCAGTCTGGTCTCTGATTTGGTCTCTGAAATGGTCTCTGGTCTGGTCTCTTGACTGGTATCTGGTCTGGTCTCTGGTCTAAACTCTGGTTTAGTCTCTGCTCTGATGTCTGCTTTGGTTTCTGGTTCTGTTTCTGGTTCTGTTTCTGGTCCGGTCTTTGGACTGGTGTGTGAACTGGTCTCTGGTCTAATTTCTGGTCTGGTCTCTGGTCCGGTCTCTGGCCCTGTCTCTGATCCGGTCTCTGGTCCGGTCTCTAGTCTGGTTTCTGGACTGGTCTCTGGCTTTGTCTCCGGTCTGGTCTCTGGTCTGGTCTCTGGTCTGGTCTTTTGACTGGTATCTGGTCTGGTCTGTGGTTTAATCTCTGGTTTGGTCTCTGGTTTGGTTTCTGGTCCGGTTTCTGTTCCGGTCTTTGGACTGGTGTGTGAACTGGTCTCTGGTTTGGTCTCTGGTCTGGTCTCTGATTTGGTCTCTGAAATGGTCTCTGGTCTGGTCTCTGGTCCAGTCACTGGTCCAGCCTCTGGTCTGGTTTCTAGACTGGTATCTGGTCTGGCCTCTGGTCTAGACTCAGGTTTAGTCTCTGCTTTGGTTTCTGGTCCAGTTTCTAGTCCGGTCTCTGGACTGGTCTGTGAACTGGTCTCTGGTTTAGTTTCTGGTCTTGTGTCTGTTCTGGTCTCCAGTCTAGTCTCTGGTTTGGTCTCTGGACTAGTCTGTGAACTGGTCTCTGGTCTAATTTCTGGTGTGGTCTCTGATTTGGGCTCCAGTCTGGTCTCCGGTGTGGTCTCTGGTTTGCTCTCCGGTCGGGTCTCTGGTTGGGTCTCTGGTCTGGTCTCTGATCTAGACTGTGGTTTAATCTCTGGTTTGGTTTCTAGTTTGGTCTCCGGTCTGGTCTCTGGTTTTGTCTCTGGTCCGGTCTCTGGTCCAGTCTTTATACTGGTCTCTGGTCTGGTCTTTGGGCTAGAATCTGGTGTGGTCTCTGGTCTAGATCCTGCTTGGGTCTCTGGTCCACTCTCTGGACTGGCCTCTGATCTAATTTCTGGTCTGGTCTTTGGTCCGGTCTCTGTTCCGGTCTCTGGTCCGGTCTCTGGTCCAGTCTCTGGTCCAGTCTCTGGTCCAGTCTCTGGTCTGGTCTCTGGTTTGGTCTCTGGTCTAGTCTCTGGTCTGGCCTCTGGTCCGGTTTCTGGTCCAGTCTCTGGTCCGGTCTCTGGTTCAGTCTCTGGTCTTGTCTCTGGTTTGGTCTCTGGTTTGGTCTCTGGTTTGGTCTCTGGTCTGGTCTCTGGTTTGGTCTCTGGTCCGGTCTCTGGTCCGGTCTCTGGTCTAGTCTCTGGTCTGGTCTCTGGTCCGGTTTCTGGTCCAGTCTCTGGTCCGGTCTCTGGTTTGGTCTCTGGTCTGGTCTCTGGTTTGGTCTCTGGTCCAGTCTCTGGTCTTGTCTCTGGTGTGGTCTCTGGTCCGGTCTCTGGTCCGGTCTCTGGTTTGGTCTCTGGTCCAGTCTCTGGTCTTGTCTCTGGTTTGGTCTCTGGTTTGGTCTCTGGTCTGGTCTCTGGTTTGGTCTCTGGTCCAGTCTCTGGTCTTGTCTCTGGTGTGGTCTCTGGTCCGGTCTCTGGTCTCTGGTCTCTGGTCTCTCTGGTCCGGTATCTGGTCCAGTCTCTTGTCTGGTCTCTGGTCCAGTCTCTGGTCTTGTCTCTGGTTTGGTCTCTGGTCTGGTCTCTGGTTTGGTCTCTGGTCCAGTCTCTGGTCTTGTCTCTGGTGTGGTCTCTGGTTTGGTCTCTGGTCCAGTCTCTGGTCTTGTCTCTGGTTTGGTCTCTGGTTTGGTCTCTGGTCTGGTCTCTGGTTTGGTCTCTGGTCCAGTCTCTGGTCTTGTCTCTGGTGTGGTCTCTGGTCCGGTCTCTGGTCCGGTCTCTGGTTTGGTCTCTGGTCCGGTATCTGGTCCAGTCTCTTGTCTGGTCTCTGGTCCAGTCTCTGGTCTTGTCTCTGGTCTGGTCTCTGGTTTGGTCTCTGATCCAGTCTCTGGTCTTGTCTCTGGTGTGGTCTCTGGTTTGGTCTCTGGTTTGGTCTCTGGTCCAGTCTCTGGTCTTGTCTCTGGTTTGGTCTCTGGTTTGGTCTCTGGTCTGGTCTCTGGTTTGGTCTCTGGTCCAGTCTCTGGTCTGGTCTCTGGTTTGGTCTCTGGTCCAGTCTCTGGTCTTGTCTCTGGTTTGGTCTCTGGTTTGGTCTCTGGTTTGGTCTTTGGTCCGGTCTCTGGTTCAGTCTCTGGTCTGATCTTGGGTCTACTTCCCTTCTTTTCCTCATCTTTAAATTCCTGATCTTCTCTCTTGTCTGCTTCTCTGTGTTCATGTTTTTCTTTTAGTTCCTGCTCTGTGAGCTCCACTTTTGTCAAATTCATCTCTGTATCTGGGCTGGTTTCTGTTTTCAGTTCCTCTGCTTCCCTCTGCTCTTCTCTGGGTTCCTCCTTTGTCAGTAGACCAGTCTCTGGTCTGGTCTCTGGTCCAGTCTCTGGTTTAGGCACTTGGTCAGGTTCTTGTTGAAGTTCTTCAGTTGGTGCTGGTATCTCCTCATCAGCAATGGTCTCTAAGTCCTGGATCTCAGACAGTTCTGGGTCGATCCTGGTCTGGTCCTGGTGTAGATTGGTCTGGACTCTTGTCTGGTCCTCGTTTAGTTCTGGTTTAGACCTGGACCGAACAGACTCGAGTTAAACCCTCAACCAAGCCCGGAGCACATTACACACAAGGAAAGGTATTAAAGAAAACATATTGTACATTCTGTGTCTGCTATATAATTATAATCTACAGTATTACATTTTTGGATCATTATGTTATAATTTGCACATTTGAAATCACAATATTAATTTCAAAAGACCTAATAATACCTAATAATAGGTATAGAAAACTGTGGTGCACAGTGGAAGCTAACATCCCCATACACATCTTCATAACACAGAGAAGGAAAGTTGTTTACACCTCCAAAGGCTAGATCAAGATCAAGTTAGTGGTCCACAGATGTATTTTCATTCGTACTGCAGTGACTGCATGATGCTGCCAAATCCTATAAATATCACAGATTAAGAAAATAAAATTGGAGAACAAAAGAAGTAGAGAGCAGTGAGTGTATCCTAGTGGCAGTGAAAAGGAGAGCTGATTGGCAATGTGGCATTTAAATAAGAAACTCTAAACCAACTCTTAAAAGCTCTGAAAAGTAACTTTAGCATAATAAGTTTGCATTAAAGAGGGGGTATTTTACATCTATAGGGTGTTAACAGATGACATGTAATATATTTAGATAACAATGTTACCTTTTATTGTTTTGAAAATATAATATTTACCCAAGACAACATATTATCGTGTTTAGTAAGTTTCACTTTCTTTTTTGATGCTCCAAGTCTTAACCCCCTTTGCTCTCTGCACTAAATCTCCCCCCTCAGTGACATCACAACACAATAAGTTTGCATCCTCCTAATCAAACTACTGCACATCACATCAGGAGTTGTTGTGTGCAGTTTTCTATCATGTTTTTTTATATTTATAGAGAACTGTGCATGGGTGACATAAACTTGTGGAGGAGGAGCCTTGTACAGGCTTGAACTCAGAATGTCAGTGAGCCCACTCACAACAGGGGGCACACTCTGGACCTGCTCATTACAAAGGGTGTAAATATTTCTAATGTCAATGTGAGGGATGTTGCTCTGTCTGATCATTTCTGTGTCTTCTTTGACCTGTCTGTTATTCCCAAACCACCGGCTGCTCCTACAGTTGTTCGAAGAAGACACATAAATGATAACACAGGTGCACTGTTCATGGAAATGATAAACTTTGAAATTGCCTCATGTTCCAATACTGATGATGTGTTGAACTCTGTGACTTTGAGTGTTTTGAATGTTCTGGATGCCATCGCCCTGATAAAGGTTAAAATGGTTAAAGATAGGCAAAAAGCTCTGTGGAGGAATGAAGACTCAGAGCACAGAAAAGGGAGTGCCGGCAAAGTCCTTGAAAAAGCTGTTTACCAACAGCTTACGAACTTTCTCCAAATGAACAACCCTTTTGATGTTTTCCAGTCAGGTTTTAGAGCCCACCACAGCACTGAGACTGCTCTTTTCAAGGTGACAAATGACATCCGCCTGAACACTGATGCAGGCAAAGTCTCAGTCTTGATCCTGTTAGATCTGAGTGCTGCTTTTGACACTGTCGATCATGGGATCCTCTTACAGATACTAGAGGACTGGGTGGGCATCTCTGGTACTGCACTAAACTGGTTCAAGTCCTATCTAGAAGACAGGAAGTATTTTGTTGAAATTGGAAACTGTGTCTCAGATCACATGGCTCTGACCTGTGGGGTGCCTCAGGGGTCAATCCTGGGCCCCCTGTTGTTCAGTCTCTACATGCTGCCATTAGGCCAGTTAATAAGCAGCAATAATGTGTCCTACCACAATTATGCAGATGACACTCAGATCTACGTCTCTCTGGCAGCAGGAGACTATGGACCAGTGGAGTCACTTGGTCATTGCATCCAACAGATCAGTGTGTAGCAAAACAACTTTCTCCAGCTAAACTCTGACAAGACTGAAGTCATAGTGTTTGGTCCACAGAAACAAAGGGACAGTGTCAGCAGTCACCTCCAGTGTCTCTCTCTAAAACCTTCAAATCAGGCAAGAAATCTAGGGGTAATAATGGACTCAGACTTGAACTTTAACAGCCACATCAAATCAATAACATCTGCAGCCTTTTACCATCTAAGAAACTTAGCAAAAGTCAAAGCAGACTTGGAGAAACTTATCCATGCATTTGTCTCCAGTAGGTTAGACTACTGTAATGTTCTGCTCACTGGTCTCTCCAAACGAGCTGTGAGACGCTGCAGAACATCCAGAACGCTGCAGCTCGGGTCCTTACTCGAACTAGGAAGTACGAGCACATAAGTCCTGTGCTCAGGTCTCTGCACTGGCTTCCTGTGCCTCAGAGAATAGACTTTAAAGCAGCTCTGCTTGTGTACAAGTCTCTCCATGGCCGAGCACCAAAGTACATCTGTGATATGTTAGTGTCATATGAACCATCTCGCACTCTGAGGACCTCAGGGACCAGCCTCCTGCTGGTGCCCAGAGTCAGGACTAAACAAGGGGAGTTCAGCGTTTCAGGTTCATGCAGCTAAAACCTGGAACAATCTTCCTGAACATGTGAGACAGACTCTTCTGTGACGCTGTTTAAATCCAGGCTCAAAACATTTCTGTTTAACTGTGCATATAACTGAAAGGTTTTCATTCCGCACTCTTCTCTCCAATTTATGTCTCTCTTTTTTAATTTTAATCTTCATGATTATTTATGTTTTGATTTGTTTTTATTATGATTTTAATGTATTTCTTATTCTGTAAAGCACTTTAAATTACTTTGTGTACGAATTGTGCTATACAAATAAACTTGCCTTGCCTTACTGCTAACCGTAAGGATGGTTTGAAAATGGCCTGAGAGAAGTTGCTAAATTACTAATACAAATAATGATAGCTAAAGCCTCTTCATGCATGCTTTTGATGTGTGAATAACGTTGGAACATGGACATGGTAGAGAGCTCCTAAAAATTTATCTTGCATAATACCCCCTCTTTAAGCCAGGTGCTCTCCCCACACAGCTCTACATTTATGAAGGCTTGGACAGATCTCGGAATGGAACCCCAGACTCCTGCAGCATGAGGCTAACCACTCTCCCAGCCTCAGATTTAACTCTCGCAGTGCAGATCACATAACATCACACAGATGTATGTACATTTCTATGAATAAATGTAAATTGTAAATGAATTTCACTTGTCTCTGACCTGAGACTCTCTGTGTCTTCTCTAGGCACATCTGCTGCTCCCTCTCTCTGCAGTGTCTCCATCAGTGGATGCTTCTCTAGATGTTTCTCCTGGACAGTATCTTCTCTCTCTTCCATCTCCTTAGTCTCCTCTTTCACCGATGTCTCCTTCGGCATTTCCTCTTTCAGATGTTTTTCCAGATGTTTCTCTTGGACCTTCTCTTCTGTCTTCTCTTTCTCTGTCTTCTTTCCCCCCTTTTCCTCAGTGTCTAGTGTCTCTTTCTCTAGATGTTTCTCCTGGATCTTATCTTCATCCTTCTCTCTCTCTGTCTCCCCTCTCTCTGTCGTCTCTCTGTCTTTCTCATCTTTCTCTGGTGTCTTCTTCTCAGATTCCTCTTTCAGATGTTTCTCCAGATGTTTCTCCTGTACCCTCTCCTGGACAGTATCTTCTCCCTCCACTTCTCCCTTTGTGTCTTCTCTCATTGTCTCTGTTTTCTCCTCTAGATGCCTCTCCTTGCTCTTTTCTCCCTCTCTCTCTGCTTGAGGTGACTCTCCTAGATGTTTCTCTTGGACAGTATCTTCTCTCTCCTCTCTCTCTCCTTGTGGAACTGGCTTCTCATGAATTGGATATTTGTCCTGTACTTTCTCCTCTCCCTCTTCTCCCTCTCTGTCTTCTCTCATTATCTCCTCTCTTTCTGCTTGTGGCAACTCCTTGAGATGTTTCTCCTGGACAGTATCTTCTGTCTCCTTTCCCTCTTCTACCTTCTCTATCTCCTTTCCCCCTTTCTCCTCTTTCTCTGGTTTCTCCTTCTCAGATTCCTCTTTCAGATGTTTCTCCAAATGTTTCTCCTGTACCCTCTCCTCTTTCTCCCCTCTCTCCCCTTGTGGTAACTCCTTCAGGTGTTTCTCCTGGACAGTATCTTCTTTCTCTACTTCCTTTCTGTCTTCTCCCATTGTCTCTACTTTCTCCTCTAGATGGCTCACCTTGCTCTCTTCTCCCGCTGTCTCTGCTTGAGGTGACTCCTCTAGATGTTTCTCTTGGACAGTATCTTGTCTCTCCTCTCTCATTGTTTCCTCTCTCTCTCCTTGTGGTATCTGCTTCTCCAGAAGTTGATGTTTCTCCTGCACTCTCTCCTCTCCCTCTTCTCCCTTTCTCACCTCTCTTATTATCTCCTCTCTCTCTGCTTGTGGCAACTCCTTCAGATGTTTCTCCTTGACCATCTCTTCTCTCTCCTCTCCCTCCTCTGTCTTCTCTATCTCCTCTCTCCCTTTTTCCTCTTTCTCTAGTGTCTCCTTGTCAGATTCCTCTTTCAGATGTTTCTCCAGATGTTTCTCCTGTACCCTCTCCTCCTCTCTGTCCCCTTGTGGTAACTCCTTCAGATGTTTCTCCTGGACAGTATCTTCTGTCTCCACTTCCTTTCTGTCTTCTCCCATTGTTTCTGTTTTCTCCTCTAGAGGTGACTCCTCTAGATGTTTCTCTTGGACAGTATCTTTTCTTCCTTCTCTCATTGTCTCCTCTCTCTCTCCTTGTGGTATTGGCTTCTCCAGAAGTGGATATTTGTCCTGTACCCTCTCCTCTCCATCTTTTCCCCCTCTGTCTTCTCTCATTATCTCCTCTCTTTCTGCTTGTGGCAACTCCGTGAGATGTTTCTCCTGGACAGTAGTTTCTGTCTCCTCTCTCTCTATCTCCTCTTTATCCTCTTCTTTCTCTTTTATATCCTTCTCCAACTCCTCCTCCAGCCCTTTCTCTAGATGTTTCTCCTGGACCATCTCTTCTTTCTTCTCTCCCTCCTCTGTCTCCTCTTTCTCTGATGTCTCCTTCTCAGATTCCTCCTCCAGATGTTTCTCCAGATGTTTCTCCTGGACAGTATCTTCTCTCTCCTTGCTCACTGTCTCCTCTCTCTCTTCTTCTGGTTTCTGCTTCTCCAGAGGTTTATGTTTGTCCTGTACCATCTCCTCTTTCTCTTCCTCCTCTCTGTCTTCTCTCATTAATTCCTCTTTCTCTGCTTGTGGTAAATCCAGATGTTTCTCCTGGACTGTATCTTCTGCCTTCTCTCTCATTGTCTCTTCTCTCTGTCCGTGTGGTATCGCCTTCTCCACAGTCTGATGTTTCTCCTGGATCATCTCCTCAATATCCTGCCCCTCTCTCTCTCCTTGTTGTTGTTTAATAATTTCTTCTTTCAAGTTTCCCGCTTTTGCCATTCCTTCTCTCCTGGTTCCTTCTCCTCCTCTCTCTTCTCTGAGTGGTGAGACCTCCTCCAAATGTTTCTCCAGATATTTATCTTCTCTCGCTTCAATCTCCTTTTCCTCGGTCTCTGGTATAACCTCCCCCAGACCCTCCTCCAGGTATTTCTCCTGGACTCCTCCTTGTTCTTTGGTTTCTCTTCCATCCAATTTTATTTTAGATTTTTTCAAAGTCCTCTTGGTCTCCATGCCTCCTTTCTCCTTGCCTCTTTTCCTCACACCCTTCTCTTCCTCTAGTTTGACAGCAGATTCTGGTTTAGTCACAGGTTTAGCCGCTGGTTTAGTTCCTGGTTTAGTTCCTGGTTTAGTCCCAGTTTTGGTACCAAGTTTAGTTCCTGTTTTAGAGCTGAGTTTTGGTGCCACTTTCTTTTCCTCATTTTTCATAACCTCCTTGTCCACCACAGATTTTTTCTTTACAGTTTTCACCTCCTTCTTCCTTTCCTTGGATGCCTCCTTGGATCTCTCCTTGGATTTCTCCTTACTCGTCTCCTTCCCTGTTTGAAAAAAGACACATGTTTGTAACTCTGATCTCATCAAAGTCTCACTGGGACAAAAACTTTTCATGTCACAAACTTGGAAACTGTGGCAGTCACTTTGTTGAGCTTAAATTTGACACATCAATAAATGACAGAAACATCAGGAAACTTTTCATGCGTTTGTATTTTTTTCTGTCCAAATGTGATTATTATTATTTTAAACAAACTGTTCTCCAAAGGTGAGTCCTACCTGCTCCTCTAGCATCCTTTCTTGCATGCTTCATAACATCCTTTTTAGTGTCCTTCCTTGTATCCTTCGCGTCCTCTCTGCTCTCATCTCTCCGTGCTTTGGTCCGAATCTTCTCTTGGCCCAAGTCTGTCTTTTGTCCAGTTCTGAAGGTTCTGGCAGTTGTAGATGAAGTTTTGGAGCCAGTGGCCTCCTATTAACAGACAGATAAAAGGATAAAAACATCAAAGATTTCATCGCGTCCCTAAGTGACCTGTGTGACTTGTCATCATTCCCCAGTTTTTTTATTTTATTTTTTTTATTCTTTAATATGTTTATTTTAAGTTAAATCTGAGCCCAGATATTTAACTCTTTTAAGCATCTGGAGAAAAATTTAAATAAAGCCAACGACTAGCGTCACTGACGCAAATTCGACAAAAAATTGAAAGCCTTTTGTTTACAGAGCCAATATTTTTGCTAGTATATATATATACAGTGTTGGGAAGGTTACTTTTAAAATGTAATCCCCTACAGATTACAGATTACACACCCCAAAATGTAGTTTGTAACGTAATCCATTAAATTACTTAAAGTGAGTAACGTAATCTGATTACATTGGATTACTTGATATTGTCATGTTTTTTTAAACGACATGAATGTAGCAACCACATCCTGAAAATTCTTGTTTGTTGTCTTCAAATTGTCTGAGCCCAAGTCTCCATGAATAAGCAACTGTTTGCTGTAGAGAAACAAAGACCACGATATTTTAACATAAGAGGTTTTGTCTGTTAAAAGACAATAACAAGATCAGCCTTTCCTTAACCCTATTAAAAATATTATTGATAGAGAAATTATTTTTTATATGAGATCACCTTAAATTATGTCAACCTACTGTTAGGTGTCATGTTGTTTAGTCCTGGTTTAGTCCTGATTTTTAGACCTGGTTTACTCCTGATTTTAGACCTGGTCTAGACCAGGTCTTTTAGCTCTGGTTTAGTCGTGGTTTAGTCCTAGTTTAAACCTGGTTCAGTCCTGCTTTAGTCCTGGTTTAGTCCTGGTGTTAGTTCTGGTTTAGAGGCGCACAGGAGGAAGCGCGGTTTACGCGAGAAAACACGTTCCACACGCGGCGCACGAGACGGCGGTGTCCGCGCAGTAACTACGGAAGGAGACGTGGTCCGCGGGTTCTCAGGTTGATGACGATGATGAAGGTGTGTGTTTGTGTGTGTTTGTGTGCACGTCCACTCATGTCGCAGGTCACTATAGGACAGTAGTGCAGATATTATGAGTCTATGCAGGTTGTTTTCACCAGTGCCAGTAGCTCCTGTTTCACATTTAAGTTGTAGGCGATTTTATATTTGTTTTTTTTTATATATATATCTCACATCGGGAGAAGAATTTCCAAGACACAAATGCGTTTTTACCAATGCACTGCTGCTTCCACTGTGTGACTGACACCGCCAACTTTAACATGACGTTTACGTCGCTCTTATTGCGCGCGTTCTGTTTGGGTTTCCGGCAATGAGTGGAATTACCGAAATAAAAAAATAAATAAATGGGATGTAGCACAAAATGTGAAAACAGGAAAATACCGCCTTGTAATCCACTTATTTCAGCAAAGTAACTGTAATCCAATTACCACTCATTGAAACAGTAACTGTAACGGAATACAGTTACTCATAATTTGTACTCTGATTACGTAACGGCGGTACATGTAATCCGTTACTCCCCAACACTGTGTGTATATATATATATATATATATATATATATATATATATATATATATATATATATATATATATATATATATAAAAATGTGTTTCTCACCTTCCACGGTGGTAGGTCTCTCTCACCCTCATTGAGCTCGGGTCCTCTACCAGAGGCCTGGGAGCTTGAGAGTTCTGCGCAGTATCTTTGCTGTTCCCAGTACTGCACTTTTCTGGACTGAGATGTCCATTGTTTTTCCCGGTATCTGTTGTAGCCACTCTTCCAGTTTGGGGGTTACAGCCCCGAGTGCTCCGATCACCACAGGCACCACTGATGCCTTTACTTTCCAGGCTCTCTCCAGCTCTTCCTTGAGCCCCTGGTATTTCTCTAGCTTCTCGTGTTCCTTTTTCCTGATATTACCATCGCTTGGTATTGCGATGTCAACCACCACGGCTCTGCTCTGTTTCTTATCAACCACCACTATGTCTGGTTGGTTCGCCATCACCATTCTGTCAGTCTGTATCTGGAAGTCCCACAGGATCTTGGCTCGGTCATTCTCCACAACCTTTGGAGGTGTTTCCCACCTTGATCCTGGGGTTTCCAGCCCGTACTCTGCACAGATGTTTCTGTACACTATGCCCGCCACTTGGTTATGTCGCTCCATGTATGCTTTCCCTGCCAGCATCTTACACCCTGCAGTTATGTGCTGGACTGTCTCAGGAGCCTCTTTGCACAGTCTACACCGTGGGTCTTGTCTGGTGTGGTAGATCTGGGCCTCTATTGCTCGAGTGTATATATATATATATATATATATATATATATATATATATATATAGATATAGATATAGATATAGATATATAGATAGATAGATATAGATATATATAGATATATAGATATATATAGATAGATATATATAGTTTCTTTGCCTTAACCTTTGATGACCTGAGTGACCTGCGATGTTTTGTGATGACTAGGACCTATGATGACCTTAGTGACTCAAGTTGACTGACCTTGTTCTTGGTCTGAGCCGCGGTCGGAGTCCTGAGGAAGTCCAGGTGCCGGAGCCGGTGCAAACCCTCTAGGACTCGGCTCTGAGGAGCGTTTCCGGGGAACAGGACCCGGACAGGGCTCTGGTCCGATCCAAACGGAGTCCAGACCAGCAGCACGGCGCCCGAGGCCAGGAAGGGCACCGGGACCTGTGCCCGCGTCCCATCGGGCTGCCTCACCCCTCCCCGGGCACAACCTGACCCGGTCCACCTGTGCCGCAGAAAGTCCAGCTCAGCGCTGCCCCCCTCTGGACACAGCACATACATGTCCAGGCGGCCCACGCCCAGTTTACTAAACAGCACCACAGGTTCTGGAGAAGGCCCGCGGGTCAGAGGCAGAACCTCCAAGTCCAAACGTTCAATCAGGCTCAGGGTCAGAGCCGCCTCCTCCGCACTGCGCCGAAACCGAACCGGACCAGAACCGGACTGAGACCTGACCGGACCAGAACCAGACCGGACCAGGGACCACAGACGCTCGGGCTGGTTCCAGAAGACCAGTCCCACCTGACAAGAGAGAGCAACAGGTCAAAACATGCTCCACCCTCGGTCCAGGTCCTCCTGACCAGGACCAGGCCCTAACTGGCTCTTTTGAACAATTCCTTAATGTAAACGACTGGAAAAGGATCTCACTTCAAAAAACTGAATCTTCTTCTAATTTTTACGCATTTTTTATACTGATTTACCTTGAACAAGCACAGTACCAGAGTAGGAAACGTGAGAGCTTTGTGCACAAAAAACATATCTGGCATCATAATAACATAAAGTTAAAATATATATTATGACTATTCTCCGGTGTTTTATTTATATTATTCATAATTCCAAAGGGTAAACACTTTCCCACTCTGAACCATTTGAAACAAATCTGAGCCTTGGTCATTTCTCTCTGTGTTTACTATAGGCTATATATAAAAAGTGTTCTCACATTGGCATATAAATATTTTTTTAAAAGCCAAAAGTCTTTTGAATAACTCTTGAAAAGAACAGATCACAAATACAGTATTTGGATCCCATAAAAACTTATCAGTAGTCCTAGATCCACCTGATCAGGACCAGGCTGAGATCTAGGGTTTATTGAGGTACATAAGAATTAAACAATGTGTTTGATTTTCAACAGAAAGGTGAGATTAACTCAAACACTGTTGGCCAATGCTAGCTAGCTTGTGACTTTAATGCTTTTTGAGAGAGACTTGTTTAAAACCCAAATCAGCTCACGTGTTGTAGTTCCAGCTAAGTCAGTTCTTTATGATCAGATTGTTAAAACAAAGCTCAGAATAAAGTCTAACTTGAGTAACAGAGCTTCAGGCAGAGTAGTGTCTGCAGTTAGCATCACACCCCCAGAGAATGTTGATGACATCATTAGAAAAATATCAGTCCAATCATATGTAATGCAGATGGGGCCAAATACATTTTATATTGTTAAAAAGCAGAGCTTTGTTGGTTTAAAGTGAGGTCTAGGGCCTAGTTACTAATAGAAATGATCAGGTTAAACATTTATGCATTTGCCTTTTGGATATTTCACAGGAAAAACAAACAACAGATGGGGGCAAGAGCCAATTTTCCCTATTGATTAGATTGTACTTTGCCATGAAATATCCAAAAGGTAAATTCAAAAATGATGAATTAGAAAATGTTCAGTACTGACTAGACCCAAGAACTGACTG
Organism: Boleophthalmus pectinirostris; assembly: GCF_026225935.1. NCBI lineage: Eukaryota > Metazoa > Chordata > Actinopteri > Gobiiformes > Gobiidae > Boleophthalmus > Boleophthalmus pectinirostris. Next base: position 12,737,671 of record NW_026571152.1, on the reverse strand, counting down.
TATTACAACATAAATCAGCATTTCAACTAGATTCATTTTGGCTGCCCTCCTGCCTCCATTTGTGTTAAACTCAAACTGGCCTATGAAATGTGGTAATGTCATCTGAAACCCGTCAATACTGTGTAATAACGTGCTGTGACAGGTGCTGTGACAGGTGCTGACCTCGGGGGAGACCAGGTTCTGGATCCAGTCCTGGTTCTTCTCTTGGTCCTGTTCTGGCTGCTGGTTAAGACCCTGCTCCTCTTGGACCCTGAGCTCCTCCACTTTGCGCTGAAGAAAGCCATTGATTCCGGGGAGGTTGTCTGCACCGGTGTGAGTGATCAGCACTGCGTCGAGCCGGTCCAAGTGTCGGACTAACCTCCAGAAACAGGACTTCCTCTGGTCTCCTCCGTTCACCAGCAGGGAGTACCCACTGACCCCGAGGAGTGCCGAGTCACCCCTTCCCCCAGGAAACACATACACACAGGGTCGAGAGAGGCGCAAGAAACCCCCACATGACGAGGGCAGGCTACGGAACGGGTCCTCCAAGTCCAGACCGGGGTCTAAACCTGAGTCCAGACTTGGATCTAGATCAGAATCTGGGTTATGGTCCTCCATCAGGGAGGACTCAGGGGATGCCATCAGCACCTGAAGGGAGGAGGATGGGAGGGCATCTTACACACAGGGATACAGGAGGATGTGAGGGCATCTGCCTCACTGGGATACAGGAGAATGGAAAGGCATCTGACATACAGGGATTGAGGACACTTATTTCTGGTCTGGTTTAAGTCCAGGCTCTGGTCTGGTCCTGGCTCAGGACTCGAGACTGCTGGTTCTGACCCGGATTTCAGGTCTCAGTGGAAAAGCTCCATTTAAACAGGCCAAGAATATATGACACATTTGTCTAAAGAGGAGCAGAACTGAATCGGTTCTGGACCAGAGACTGGACCAAAGACCCGACCAGAGACCAGACTGGTTTTAGGGCTTGGTATCAGACCCAGACTGGTTCTAATCCTGTTAATGGGGATTAATCAGGATTAGTCTCAGAGCGGCCTCAGTCTCTGCTCCTTCAGAATCCTCTGCACCATGTGTCCACAAGGAATCCTCTGCCCCTCTGCCACTCTTCTGCTCCTCTCCTCTGCATCCTTTAAATGGTCACATTGGTTAAGGCTAAAAATCTAACACCAGGACTAAAGCAGGTCTAAAGCAGAACTAAACCAAGATTAAAGCAGGTCTAAAGCAGGTCTAAAGCAGGAGTTAAACTTAACTTGAGGTTCTGAGAAGGACTGCACTAAGCTGAGTCATGCTGCACTCAAGGAGACTAGGAGAGAGGAGACAACAGAGGAGACAAGAAGAAGAGGAGAGAAAAGGAGAAGAGAGGAGAGGAGAGAGGAGAAGAAACAAGGGAAGAGGAGAGGAGGAGACAAAAAAGGAGGAGAGAGGAGAGGAGGAAAGGAGTAGGCAGAAACAGCTGACTCACCAACACAAACCTGTGACTCTGCAGCAGCTCTGGAAAAATCCCCAAAATGTCGAGAAATGAGCAGAAGAAAGACGTCAAAAAGGCGAAAGGAGAATAGGAGGGAGAGATGGAGGAGAAAAGGAGGGAGAGAGCGAGGGAGAGGAGGACAGGAGTGAGGAGCAAAGGAGGTGAAGAGTGAGGTGAGACGAGGTGAAACTGACTGCAGCGAAGAGCCCAGAGACCACACGAGGGCGCCACTGCAACAGGGAGAGAGAGAGAGTGAGAGGAGGGGACAGAAAGAGAGGAGAGGGACGAGAGAGGCCAGAGAGAGAGGTGGGACGAGGGAGAGAAGGGAGAGAGAGAGAGAGGGGATGCAGAGAAAGAGAAGGGGGGTTAGAGATAGAGAGAGATTTCCCTCACTTCAGCATGCCTCCAGTCCGTGCGCCCTCTGCTGGTGTGTCATGTCTCATAACTAATATGAATAAATAATGAGTGAATAATGAACACACACAAAAAAAAGGGAGTCCTGAGTTTATATTTGTTTATTAAGACTTTACATGGTTGACTTTGGTCTGGTTCAACCTGGCTCATTTAAAGCTCATGTGACAGGTTAGACTCATTATAATAGTTATGATTAGACTAATAAAAATAAATGACAACACCTTTAATTAGTTAAACAAAGATTTAAAAATCAGTCAGAAAAATGTCTTCATTGTGCATAAATTGTCTCTGCATTTTGGATGGGGTTTTCTGTGTTGATGATAAGGGTAGGCCTGTTTTACAACTCTATGCTACTTTCTGTATTTTTGTATTTTTTTCCACAGACTTCCACTTAACTGATGCAAAACTATGATTTTCCACAGGTACTATCCCACCAAACCAAGTCAGAATGAAAAAAAACTATTAAAACCTGTCATATGCACTTTGGCCCGGCTCACTTAAGACCAGGGGTGTCCAAACCCAAACCTTTGAAACCTTTGACTATTCAGATGGACAGGTTTAGCAGCGCTATGATTTTGTGTTCACTTCGTTTGTGACCCAGGATTCTTAAAGTGCGTATGACAGGTTTAAAAAAAAAAAAAAAAACTTGTCTGATATTATCTGATATTTCTGATTTTCATCTTATTTTATTTGCCAAATCATAATCTGTACAGGTGCACTAGAGGTTAAAACACCGGTGTACCACATAGTTATCCCATGTGATATGATGATTTCCATCCAGAAAGTAAAATTTGAAACCTAAAAAGATCTTCAAACCAAAAAAATGTTAACTGACTTTTAGTAAAATAAGTGATTCAACTTGTCATATGCACTTTAAATGTCATGTCCATTGTTAGTGAGTGAGGAACGAGGTGGAGGTGGAGTGGAGAATTATTAAACTGCAGTAAAAAGTACCGTACTACTGTTACTACTGTTACTACTATGGGGCCTTTCATCAAGAAGCCTCACCCTGTATCGGGCCCGCAGGCTGTGGTTTGGACACCCCAAACTCAGATGAACTCTGAGCTTAAACTAAAGGAGTGTTTACTCTGAGGAAGGAAAGGAGATAGGAGATAGGAGGTAGGAGCTAGGATATGGTGAGTTCATAAAGTGTCATTTGTAATAATATTCAATAATGCTGTGAATGATCTAAAGGCACTAAACACCGGGTCCTCCTCAGGTTCTCCTCGGGCACAGGGAGGACTAGTTATCAAACAATCTTTTATTTAAATATAACCCAGATTCTAAAGCAGGGGTCTCCAGCCTGCATCTCATGAGCTCCACTAGCTCTCCGCCCCATTCTAAGCAGCTCTCTAAAAGATTTATACATATTACACTGAGTAATTTAAATCCAATTAATCACATGCCTGTTATCATAGTGTAAGTTTTAAATGTCAAATTTTGTGCACTGATATATTGGTTTAAGGGTTATGTTTATAGGCATCTAAATACACCCCAACTAAAGCTATAGTTGTTATCTTTATATTGTCTCAATTTTGTGTAACACCCAAAAGCTTTTCATTTTGTAAAATCTCACCAGAGGAAAAGGTTGGAGACCCCTGTTCTCAAGTGTCCCAAAATATAAAGGACTGATCAAAGGAGCAGGGGATTGTGGGAGCTGTGGTCCAGAGGAGCAGGGGTTTGTGAGGGATTGTGGTCCAGCGAAGGCCTGGCCTGACTGGCTGGTCTCTGAGGGGAGAGCTGTGATTGGTCAGTAACAGGTTTTATCTGCCACTCGGAAGCGAGTGAGCAGATTGCTTGATACAGTTTATTTTGGAGGAAGTATCTCTGAGAACAGCAGGCCATTGGCCGAGATGGCATCGCCCAAACCGACTGTCCTGACTGGCCGCTTGCAGACAAGCACGGGCGACAGATGGAGGGTCACATGATGCTGGTGCCACACTGTGATTGGCCGGTCGGGGTCCAGCCTGAGTGTGTGCGTGTCATTGGCGTTAAACTCTAGCGGCGCTTTCAGCTGAGCCTCGGCGGCATGCACGTGAGCATGTCCGCAAGCCTGAGCACTGGCTGTGCGCGCTCCCGCCGCAGAGCTCGCTGCCTGGTTACCCCAACGCCCTGTCACCACAGCAACCACGTGGAATGGCAGCGAGTGGAAGTGTACCCTTGACAGAAGGGATCCACTGGAAACTGCTCCGAAATGCTGCAAAACCCACTGCAGCACGTCACTGGCCACCCCCACCGCCGCCGCAGATGCCACACCCACCTCTGACCATGACACATCAGAGTGTGGCCCGCCCATGGAGCGCGATAGAAACAAAAGCTCCTGCTCGTTCAGACCGAGCGATGAGACCAGAGGAAAAACCTGAAAGGACACAATAACTATATGAACATTATAATGATATGGTACTGTATGTCCTATGTCTACCACACATGAACAGAGCCACTGAGAGAAACAAGAACGGGGGAACACCTGAAAGGACACAATATAATCAGTATTCTAATCACAAAGACACTAGATAATTCCCCCAATTTTATAGCAAATTGTTCTCATTTTGTCCTCAAATAGTCTAAAATTACCCCACCCACTCACACATACACACACAGAAATATATATATATATATATATTTTTTTTTTATTATTAAATTATACATTTTTTTGTCAGTTTCTGGCCTGCATTTTCAGAGGCTCACCTGTCAGAAAGAGGCCCAACTGCCAGAAAGGGGCTCACCTGTCAGAAAGGGGCTCACCTGTCAGAAAGGGGCTCACCTGTCAGAAAGGGGCTCACCTGTTGGGCGATGCGCTGCATGAAGCCTGGGTCTGTCATAGAGGCCAGCTCCAGATGAACAGGAACAGAGAGCTCCGACAACAGTGCCACCACCTACACACAGCACACTGGTTCAGACCAAGTTTAGTCCAGGTTCTGTTCTGGTCCAGTTTCTGGTTTACTTCTGGTCCAGTCTCTCTGGTCCAGTCTCTCTGGTCCAGTCTCTCTGGTCCAGTGTCTCTGGTCCAGTCTCTCTGGTGCATACCTGGTCCAGTCTCTGGTTCCGGGCCTCAGGCCTTAGACCCTCCATCATGTGGAGTCCTGACAAGACCAGGAGATCTGGTTCAAACTGGTCCAGACTCTGGACCAGGGCCTCGGTGAGGGCCATGTGACTGTTGGCCTCATCGTGAGAGAAGATGAACCTGTTTGCCTGTGGAGCCACCAGGGGGCCCCAGTGCTCCCCTGGAACACATCAGATTATACAACTACACATTTTGCACAGGTATTTGACATACACTGCAGATTATGCTCACTGTCACATGCCTCATTGATACAGACTATAGAATCACAGACAATTGAACTGAACCTTTTTCTCCTTAAATAACTGTTACTGAGTCTGTGTGTGGGCAAAATCCACAGCTCCATGGACAAAAAATAGGCAATAAAAATGTTGTCCTGCCCATATTTCTGCATTTCTTGAATAAAATTATGTCACTGCATAACCTCCATTGAGTCTGAGTACCGCAGTACTGGGTTTAGATACTCTAGGAATAGGTGGTAATGTAATAATAGTAGTAGTACTGTAATAGTAGCAGTAGTAGTGGTAACAGTTGTAGTAGTATAGTGGTAGCACCTGTCTGATACTCCAGGATGAGGTGGTACTCATCGGTTTCTCTGAGTGATTCTGGAGGAACCACGATTTTCTCATCTAAAAGTTCATGAAGTTTAGGACCAACCGGACCAGACAACAGGACCTGAGAAAGACCAAGACTGGGGTTAGACCAGATCAAGTAGCGGACCACAGACCGGGTATAGACATTGGTTTAGACCAGGTTCAGGGAGTACCTCAGTGTCAGGGCTGGAGGCCAGTTTCTGTCCGATCAGAGCCGCGTTTCCACCAACATACAGCTGTAACAGATACAGACAGTCAAACAGTCCTGGTTCAGTCCTGGTTCAGTCCTGGTTCAGTCCTGGTTCAGTCCTGGTTCAGTCCTGGTTCAGTCCTGGTTCAGTCCTGGTTCAGTCCTGGTTTGGTACCTTCGCTCCAGGGATCTGTAGTGCTGTCAGGGCGATGGTTTGGAACAGCTCTGGGTTTGAGAAGAAACGTTCTGCTGCAGCTCCTCGAGACATGAAGAACAGAAACGTGTCCCTGAGATCCTCCAAAGAGCCCAGGACCTCATGATCAAGACCCGAGACTGGACCAGGACTGGACTCAGGATTCAAACCCAGAGCCTCCAACAGAGCTACCCCCGACACAACCACGTCCACACATGAGTTTACCCTGAAACAAGAACACAGAGCATGGGAGAACATCTGACACACGGGAAGGGCATCTGACACACAGGGAAGATGAGAGGGCATCTGACACACAGGGAAGATGAGAGGGCATCTGACACACAGGGAAGATGAGAGGGCATCTGACACACAGGGAAGATGAGAGGGCATCTGACACACAGGGAAGATGGGAGGGCATCTGACACACAGGGAAGATGAGAGGGCATCTGACACACAGGGAAGATGGGAGGGCATCTGACACCCAGGGAGGATGGGAGGGCATCTGACACCCAGGGAGGATGAGAGGGCATCTGACACCCAGGGAGGATGAGAGGGCATCTGACACACAGGGAAGATGGGAGGGCATCTGACACCCAGGGAGGATGAGAGGGCATCTGACACACTGACCCGACAGCTGCTCGTCTCCACCGTGTCTGTGGAGGAGTGATTAGGCTCTCCCAGGCCTCTGACACCCTTTGCTCCAGGGTCTTCACCTGGTCTGGTCTCTGGTCTGAGGGGGTTCTGAAGAGGGCCTTAAGGTGGTCCAAATCTAGGTCTAGTCCCAGGTCTACTCCGGACTGTCGGTGTAGGACCAGAGCCAAAGCCAGGGCCAGGAGCAGCACTAATACAGGGCCCCAGCGCGCCATACTCTAGGGACCAAACCTGAAATCCACACACAGAACAATAAAATATATTTTTAAATTAAGTAGCAAATATCAAATATTTAACATTAAAACATCAATTACACATATATAAGACACTTAAGTAAATGAACATGACTTAAATAAGACCTATACAGCAAACTCGATTTTTCAGAGCTTTTAACCATGTGATGGTTCCTTCTCACTGAAGGAAAAAAGTACCTGTTAACTTGAAAACTACAGCTTTATGACATGACAAAGTGAAACAGAACATTTTGAGATGTAGATAGACTAATAATAAAGGATTACTCAAATATGTGTGAATGAAACAAAACAGCTGCATACAGCAACATAGGCCACAATACAATACACATCTCGATACACAGGACGTGCTTCTGCATTTGTACTCCCAGGTCCTCTAGACTAGGACCAGGATCTGGTCCGGTTCTATAGTGGGACCTATAGTGGACCAGATCTGGTTTCAGTCTGGGTCTAACTTTAGCTTTTAGTGGATGGGTTAGAGGCAGGTCCCTGGGACAGGTTTAGGCCTGTTTGACTTTGTTAAAGTAAACCCACTACATCCGTAATAATTAATATTAACAATATTATAAACTATTATGATGCAGTGAGATACTAAAGTGCCTGAGCCCCGCCTTCAGACAGGTCCAGCTGCACTTTTATAGAACAGGTTTAACCACAGTCCAAGCACAAACTAGAGCACGCATATAACATACAGCACACAGCCCTTGCACATGGACAGAATGTATCTTATATACATTTAACACATCTAACATAAAATAAATATCTGTGGAGGACGCTGCAGTCGTTGGATTCTGCACAAAACAGATCCCGGGGTTAGACCTGGTTTGGTCCCAGTTTAGTCCCAGTAAAGACTTAAACTTGAGCTCTGTCAGAGGATTAGAGGCGCTCACCTCTCGGTTCTGGGCCAAACCCCGGGGTTCTGCGGGAGCCACGTCGGATTTGGTGCGGTTCTCTTGGGCTTCAGTTCTGAGGAGGTCCGCTGTCCTCGGTCCAGTTCTAAACTCATTAAAAACTCATTGAAATCCAGGAAAGACCCGAACGCACGGTGCACGGTGCCACATCCGCCTACCTCTCTGCGCTTGCGCAGAGCCCGGGGTCACGGGACATGGGGGACCGGATTATTTTGTACACCGCCTTAAACCAGAAGCACCGGAGCAACTTTCCCCACAACACCACAGGCGGCCGTATCCGCACCAGATGTATATACAATTATATATACAGTTTAAAATATTTTTATATTAAATTAATATATATATATATTTTACAATTCTATTTAGTTATATAGACAAGGCTCTTAACTATTTCAATGCGATTTTCTGACTTTCTGTTCTTGTGGAGCTCTCTATGGAGGAGACGCTGCTGTTGTTTATGCTTTACAAAAGTACGTTGAAATTAACTCTGAGTGAAACAGGTACTGTTCTCACTCTTCACTGTTGTTCGGAACTAAACCATTTACTATAATTAATGTTAATATAATAAAATACTGTATCTTTCATTTGTGAACTAGTCCACGAACATAGACCGCAGCCCGCTCAGACGCGGCGTGCTGTGATTGGTTAAAACACTTCCGCACAGGATTCTGATTGGTCAAAATCTCAAATACTTTGGCCAATCAGCGTGTTGCGTTTCCCTAGATCCCGCCCCGCGCTGACGTGGCGCGCTCCCGAGGCTCCAAAACCGCAACGGTGCGCGTTCCACTTCCTCCGGCTCCAAGCGCACTGTTCCCGGCTGTAGACGCACTGTCCCGGCTCCAGGCGCACGGTCCTCGGTTGCTCCGCCTGCTCTCTGTGTGGATCTGTGCGTGTCTCCGTGGGTCTTCGTAACAGGCTGAAGGCCGTGGATGCTCAGACGGTTCGCGGCGCTGCTCAGACGGAGGATGAAGTGTGTGCTCGCGCTGGCGCTGCTCGGCGGCGCACTCGTGTTCCTCGCGTTTCCCGGAGGTTCCCAGGCCGAGGACAAGAAGAAGGGCCCCAAAGTCACGGCGAAGGTACAACACTGCCCCGGGGCCCGGGGGTAGCTCATACTGTCACGGGGTAACTGGGTACGGGCTTAGCCATAGCCCCAAAATCACGGCGAAGGCACAACACTGCGCCGGGGTAACGAAGTAGTTACAGTCTTGTCCATAGCCTAGGGTGACCAGATTTTCAAAATAAAAAACTGGGATGTCTCTGTTTTGTGGTGGTTGGTAATAATAAAACTGTGAAACGAGTGCAGAACAAAGGAAAATTGTTATGCACTTGGCACTAATGTGAGTTTTTATAGTCACATTTTCTTTGTGTTTTTGTCATTTTTAAGCAACTTTTCTTTTTACCTAAATTTTATGTAAACAAATGAGAATTTATGCTTCTTTACTGTTGGCATGTATCAGATTAGTCAAAAATAGGGACGTGGGACATACAGGGGACACGGGGCTCAAAACTGGGACTGTCCCGGGTAAATAGGGACTTCTGGTCACCCTACCATAGCCCACCGTCAGAAGGTAGGGTTTTGGCAACTGTCCGGGTTCGCACACACTTCTCTGGGGATCAACCGGCTAATCCGTCGTTTTCGCGCTGTTCCTCTGCTCCACGGCCTCCGGATAAACCAGCCCCGACCCCGCAGTGGCCCTTCTCCCTCTGCTCAAACCCCCGTCCCTGGTGTGAAGCTCCGTTAGCTCTGGGCCTTTCCTGAGGCACGGGTCCAGCCCTGCGCCCAGCATCAGTGTGTTCAGTCCGCTGCTGTGGTGCCCATACCCATTCACCAGACCCAAACATTAGCCCGGTTCTAGCTCCACATTAGCCCGGTTCTAGCCCGGTGCCACGCCACGTCACATTGAGCTACTTTGCTTCGTCCTCCTGGCTGCTCATTGCAGTAGCTCAGTGAAACGTTCAGACGCGTTAGTTTCACGCTGGACGCTGCTCCGGGCCAGTGCTGTTCAGACAGGACCTGTTTAAGTGTCTTAAACAGTGGTTTCCTGCCTTTATTGTCTCACACTGTTGAGCACTATTGTTTGTTTTCTAGTACACTGATAATTATAAGTATTATAATTTAAAGTTAATAAATAAAATGTATGCCAAGTTTATCCGACATAAACTTTCTTAAGCTTGTAAAATGTACTTTAAAGGAAAAATCTGTGTTTCTCAGGTGTATTTTGACATGAAAATCGGGGAGGAAGAGGTTGGGCGCATAGTCATTGGAGTCTTTGGAAAAACAGTCCCAAAAACAGCTGATAACTTCATTGCCCTGGCAACAGGCGAGGTAAACGTCCCATAATGTGTTCATTCTCTGGTAGAGGGTCTGTGAGAGTAGACTAGGTTTAAACCAGATGTCTGTTTGCTTTGTGTTTTTCACAGAAAGGTTTCGGATACAAGGGAAGCAAGTTCCACCGCGTCATCAAGGACTTCATGATCCAGGGAGGAGACTTCACGCGTGGGGATGGGACTGGGGGTGAGACCGGAGACCGGGGTCGGGTCAGGGGGTGAGACCGGGGTCGGGTCAGGGAGGGAGAGCGACGGGGGAGGAGGGAGAGCAGAACGCACTCTGCTCTACCAGAATGAGCCACTGGTGTTTTTCCAATGGTGCCTCACCCCCAAAGCCTCACGTCCTCCGCTTCACTCCTGATTCATTTACCTATGGATTATTGCCTGTTTCAAATGAGCTCTTCCCTCCTTTTCCCCTTTTCACCTGTCTCCCCTTCTCCTCATCTATCTACTGTCTTTCCCCCTTCCTCACCAGTTTCTCATTCTGTCTTGTAGGTAAGAGTATCTATGGCGACCGTTTCCCTGATGAGAACTTTAAGCTGAAGCACTATGGTGCTGGGTGGCTGTCCATGGCCAATGCTGGCAAAGACACAAACGGGTCTCAGTTTTTCATCACCACTGTAACCACGCCTTGGCTCGACGGCAAGCATGTGGTGTTCGGCAAGATCCTGGAGGGCATGGTGAGTCCAGAGAGGGCACTTGGTCTAACCCTAATGCAGTTGGAGAGCACAGGGAGGGAATCTTCACTCTGCTAAGGATGGGTCGGTATGGATTTTTTGAGCAGATGGCAGATATTTGTACTCCTGCTATGGTTGCTAGTTGATATTTGCCGATACCTATATGTAGCCTTTAAAATCCATAGCTAGGCCCAGATTTTTTAAGTTGAAGTGAATTTCACAAATTAGCTTTTCACATTTGTAAAAATAATTTATCTGTGACATAAAATAATTAGGTATGTTTGCGTAACATAGCAATATAATGCTCTCCTATTTCAATCTCATCACTCTTTTCAAAAAAGTGGCAAAAATTGTGTATCAAATAGCAATATTGATATTTGGCATGGCCAATGCAATTCTAGAAAAGATGCATCACTCACCCCAAAACCCAGCAGGCCAGTGGTGGAAATACTCATTTTCTTTGAGTATATCTGTACTTTTAAGTATCATTAATACTTTTACTTCAATAGATACATTTTAAGTGTCAGTTTAGGTCCTTTTTAAAGCGTAAAAAATCAAAGTATTGTCCATTGTGCACATATATACGGTCTACGACTGTGCATATATTGATGTCATCTAAAGTTTCACATATAGTGATTTTGTTCACAATTTTTTTTATTTTTTAAGCTATTTTTATTTGTACACTTGTCTGCTCAAACTATAAATGTGGGTTAGGGTCTCATGTCTCAAACCATAATAATAATAAAAATAAAAAAAAACTTTTCAGTCCAGTTCAAAAATATAATGGGGTAGAAAGTAGAGATATCAGATCAAATTGAAAGTAAAAAGTATCCCCGTTTTCAAATTTTACTTGAGTATAAATGCCTAAAATTTGTACTAAAGTATTGTACTTTTACTTTGCCACATTCCACCACTGCTCTTAACTCCCGTGTTCATTGGGCTATGCTTCCAGTGGCATATGTCTCAGTACAGCTGCTTGTTTCAGCTTGTTCTGTATAGTAGTCAATGTAAAGATATCAACATGTGCTGACTGTGGTAGATTACAGGTTTAGACTGTGGGGTAGGTGGTTACAGGTTTAGACTGTGGTAGGTTACACAGTTCTGAGGAGATCTGGACTTGTTTTCTTTTTTTCAGGACGTCGTAAAGAAAATCGAGTCAACAAAAACTGATGGTCGAGACAAACCGCTCAAAGACGTGGTAATTGCCAACTGTGGAACACTGCCTGTGGAGAAGCCCTTTGGAGTGACCAAGGAGGGAGTCACGATCTAAACCTGGACTGGATCTAGATCTGGGGCTAAACCAGGGGTGTCCAAATTATGGCCCTGGGAGCAATTTTTGTTAGCTCTTAGGCTGCCTGCTGAATTGGCTCAAATGATCAGGAATTCTGCCACTATAAACTCTATGACATCATATTATATTCAGATGCACACCTAAAATTAATGCCCCAAGCCTTATTAAAGATACAATGGCTCTTTAATGAGTAACGTAAATACACCAATATGAGAAACCTGCTGTAATGAACTGTCTGTGGCCCTCCGTTCTGAATAGGCTTAGATATGTGGTCCACAGTGAAAAAAGTTTGGACATGCCTGGTCTAAACAAAGGTCTAAACCAGGTCAGGGTCTTCAGGGGTGGGACTTTCATAGGGACCAGGGGTAAATTCATTCCAACATGTTTTTGTAAAAAATGGATCTGAATAAAATTTTGTTATAAAACATCTAACATTTGGTTGTGTTTGTGGCTCAACTCACCTCAGCATCTCTTTGTTAAATGTTAGGGAACATTTTTTCTAGTACAGTTCAGAATTAGATTATTGTATTTTATTGTATAGCCTTTTCCCTCAACAGTACTGCACTTGCAGCTGCTCAGAGGTTAATGCCAGCCCCCCTCAGGCGTTTAGACGCATTCTATAGTGCTGTCGCTCAAGTGTCTGATGGAGGGTGTAGTCTGAGTTAGACGTCAATTTGGACTCAGCCTTTCAGACCATTGTCCCATTTTAGAGAGTGTTACACTTCTATGGGGTATTAACTGCTAACACAGCATAGTTTTGAAAATGCAATACTTGCTGAAAACAAGGTATCATTTTCATTTGACCCTCTGAAGGGGGAGTAAAGATAGAGACGAAACTACTGCATATCGCGTCAATTTGCTGTGTACAGATTTGTATATTTATGGAGAACTGTGTCAGAGCATGGGTGATGTATTGCTAACCATAGGGAGGGTTCGAATATGGCCCAGGAGAGATGGCTAAAATACTCAACCATGCATGGATGACATAATGTATCTGATGAGAGAACTATGTTAGAACATGCTAGAAAGCAAAAATATATATAAATTGATACCCCTTCAAAGTAAAATGCATCAGATCACACACTCCCTGCAGACACGTGCACACCAAATCTGATTATTGGAGCTGTTAAATTAAATGCACTACAATACTACAAAGTCTGATGTGAGAATCAGACTGATCATGGTCAAACAGAAACCGGTTGATTTGGCTGTTTACATTTGAACTCTATGGCTATAATATAATCTAATGTCTCTATAAATGTTAATCAGATTTTTCCCGTTTGCATGTGACCGCAGAGTGTCCCAGCTTTTCTTTGGCAGGGATCCACCTCTACTGAAAAACTGGATCAGTATTGTAATGATATTTAATAGTGGATCTCTAGATGTAATGATTCTTATTTACGGACTCATTTTGGCCTAGAATGTCTCTCATTTCTTATAATATGTGAAAGATAAATAACAATTACAATTCAATCTCCTATGTATTAAGTTAACTGTGTTTTAAGGAAATAAACTCCATTTTCAGTTCCTACACTCGAATCTTATGATATCAGTCAAAGTATCAATATCAGAAACAAAAAAAACATGGATCGGTGCATCCACGTTTTATGTTCAAAATATACGTCATGGTTTATAAAAAGCCCAAACTGCTTCATTTCAGACACGTTTTTATTGACAGGTAAAACTGATGTCTGGTGAAGATCACAGGAGGAAAGGTTTTATGCTTCAGGAGGAATCTTTAAAACTGCAGCAGTGAGTGAATTTTAACAAACTATTTTGGAAAACACTAAAGCTATAAACAACTTTATTTTGTATTTTAATGTCTTTATTTTACAGTATTTCAGAAGAAAACCTCTGTTTCTACGCGATTGCACATGATCCAAAGTAACATTTCCCTACAGGAGGAGATTAGGACATCTGACAAAGGGATACAAGAGAACGAGAATACAGGAGGATGGGAGAGCATCTGACACTCACGAATACAGGAGGGTCAGAGGGCATCTGACACACACAGGAGTGTATCTGGCTCTACAGAAGACAGCAGGCCCTGAACAGTTCTAGGGAAGATGTCACCTCGAGAGGAAGATTCTGATTGGCAGAGAGGAAGAACACAGAGCCCCGTTTCAGAGTGATGTCACTGTGTGAAGTGCAGCGGGCAGAGCCGGAGATGACTAACAGAATGCTGCCGCTGTCGAGAGCCGCCACCGTGTACGACTTCAACTCAGCAGGAACCTGCATTAAGACCAGAGTTAGACCAAAACTAGAGACTAGAGACCAGAGCAAAGATTGCGTTTTAAAAAACTAGCAAACAGGAGCTGCCAGCTACTAAGCACAGCACAATCCATGTGTTGGTTTGTTGTGAACGGCAAAGAGAAACTTTATGAAAGTATTTGACCCAACCGTGCTGAGGTTGCAGTGACATCTATTGGTAATACTGCAGTACTAAATGCACAGGGTTTCAGACATTCTTCTACAGTGTGATTTGATGATTGCCAATAAAATGAGTAAAATTTTATGTGTGTGCAATTATTGATGTGTTAATATTAAACTAAATAAAAGTGAGGGTTTAGCTAATCCCCCGGATGAAGGATTACACAGATTTAATGGCAATAAATCTAACAAATCCAGTGTAAGAGCTGAGAAACAAGGAAAACACTTTTGTAAATACTAAATGCCATGCTCTTACACTTTAGCATAAACTTGTACTGGCGAGGGGAGATAATCCACACTCCACACAAATCACCTGCACTTGGACTTGGACTTGTACTCACAACCTCTGCTCTGACACGAAGTTGCTGCCTGCTGTACCCATTGTACCCACTCACTCTGCTCCGAAAGATCACAGCACCACCAACAGTGGGGATTTCAACCTCTTAAATCACATGACAGGCATTCTGAATGCCCCTGTTTGATTATCACTCCTAACCAGGACATGAGGAGTGTGGATGTGAGTCAGACAGGTGTATTATGGGTCAAATGAGTGCATTGTGAGAGGTGCCACACGTGAATTGTGAGTAAGACAAGTGCGTCGTTAGCATGTTGTGGAGGTGCATCACAAGTGTGTTGTGGGAGGTACCACAGCTGCATTGTGGGAGTTACCTGAATGCGGATGACACTGAAGTCGTCGATGGGCGGATCATACAGGGTCACGTGAGGGTCCTGGTCATCACGGCGACAGGGGAAGAGTTTGGAATGGGCGGGGCTGGGGCTGTAGTCCAACATCTCACAAAGAGTGTCCACGTCCAGAAACTTTGGGGTTAGACCAGCCCGGACCGTGTTATCACTGCATGACATGCACTCTATGCAATCTGAAAGAGACCAGAGTCCTGGTTTAGTTCTCTCCTCCGTACAGGTAGGCATGGACCTCGTTGTCTCAGTCCTGATTTAGTTCTAATTTAGTCCTTGTTTGCCCTGGTTTAGTCCTGATTTAGTACCTCCGTACAGGTAGGCGTGGATCTCATTGGCTCTAAGGAACATGGCTTCTCCTGGCTGAAGTTCGATCAGGTTCAGGAAGTAGACACAGAAACAGCCGATATCCCCGGGGAACTGAGTGTAAAGGGTTAACAGAAGACTGTCCACAGGGGAGGGTTTACCTGAGGAGACAGAGGAGCGAAAGAGCAGAGAGACAGGTGAGAAAGAAGAGAGAGGGGAAAATGCACCTTGAAAAGTAGTGTCCAGCACTTATCACTAGGGGTCAGTACAGGCCACAATGCATTAGGAGGTCTTTAACCGAAGACAAGACTGAATGAAAACAGACAGAAGTGCTGCTTTATTGCACTGTTGATCCTTGATTATGAATAAAACACTCTAAATAAACCTTGAAGTAAAGGTGCTAGGGTTAGCTTCTTAGCTTAACTTGAACTGTTAAAAGAGCAATCATTTCCACATCTCTATGTTTATTGTTAGTCCATAAATACTAAGAAGCTGCCAGTCCACTCTGAACATCTTTCATGACAGAAATCACTTTTGTCAGAATTTAGTCTTTAGACTTTCTTTTCACCCAGAGTCAGAGTCATGTGACCTGGCCGTAGTGATCTGCGTGTTTGAATCTCTCTGAATGAGAACCTCTAGAATCCACTAAAGTGTGCAGGGCATGAGGGGTTAAGGGCTGGGGAAGGCATTCAGCCATAGCTGAGCAGTCTTTACCTGAGGAGAGAGAGAAGACAGACAAACAGAGAGTGAGACAGACAGAGACAAAAACAGAGAGAGAGATGAAGGTCGTTTACTCCTGGTCTGGTTCTGGTCTAATCCTGGTGTAATCTTGGTTCAGTCTTTGTTCAGTCCTGCTTGAGTCCTGCTTCAGTCCTTACCCTCCTCTGAGAGCCTGTGGACTAGAGCTTGGAGCTGGGTCTTGACCAGGTCTGAGTCGCTCCTCATCATTCGGCTGAAGCAGGTCTTTAGAGCAGCACGGGTTTGGTCCAAGTCCCCCAGTGAGGACTTAAGACCCTGGACGGAGTCTGGACCCACCAATGCCAAGAGCTCCGGTACCCCTAAGAGATGAGAGAAAACTGATTCAGTCCAGGTTCAGTTGAGGTTCAGTCCAAGTTCAGTCCAGGTTCAGGATCTTACCTGAGAAGAAGTCCAGGATCTCTGAGACTGGTCTGAAGCCACAAAGTCCAGTGAAGGGCGTGAGGGCGATGGCCATCTCCGGTTTGTGGTTCGCGTCAGGATAATGCTCTGGGAACTGAGTGTGGAGTCGCACCGCCAACTCCTGAGAGAGACCAGTAGCCTCATTTATAAAGCATACGTACAAAATGGAGTCTAAACGTTACGTATGTGACATTTCACTTAAAAGAGGGGATATTTTATTTCTCTGGGATATATTATTAACTGCCAACACATAACATATTTCAAAACTATATTTGCCCTAAAAGACATATTAACCTATTTTATAAATTTAAGTTTAATTTTTAATGCTCTAAGTCCCCCCCTCCCTTTGCTCTCTGCGCTAAGTCACACCCCTTCAAAGTGACATCATAACACAATCTGCAGACATCTCCCTGATGAAACCACTGCTCATGCCTTCAGGTTTGTCAAGTTGATGTGTACAGCTTTGTATATTTAGCATGGGAGCATGGGTGATGCAGACTTGTGGGCAGAGCTTTATGTAGGGTCGTACTGCAAACTGTAAGGAGGTTTCAGTCAAAAATACTCAAACATGCATGAACAGATTGTTATAACACAGTGGCAAGCTCAAAAAAGATCTTGCATAATACCCCCTCTTTAAGTTTGGGATCGATAAAAAGACAAATTGATGTGGGATTGTTCTGACTACAAAACTGCACCACATGAGAAGCTTTCAGAGGCAATCTGTACTCAGAAAGAAGAGAAAGGGCCAGTCTGAGGAAGTTTGTATTAAGTGTATGATGGATGGATATAGGTGGCTTTACTTAATATTTTACAGAAATATTAAGTGAATATCATTCACTAAATCACAACTGTCGGTGGGAATAATCACAATGGTTGTATTTATCATAAGATGTGGTCTTATTTTGTTTAATATAAGGAGAAGCTGATTACATAATCACTGGGCATCAAGTTGACAAAGCAAGTGTCCAGCTGTCAAAGATGCTGCTGTCATATGCACAGACAGGTACCAAAGCTCTGCTGCCCCTAGCTGGTGTGTTCCAAGCAGGAAGTGCACATGTGTGCAATTTGGCTCCACTGGCTGCAGTTCAATTTCTGTGGCACCTATCTCTGTAACTGCTGCTGTCAGGCTCCTCATTTTGGTCTTAAAATGTCTGTATTAACATGCTCTACATGTCCTGGTTTAGTCCTGGTTCACTTCTGGTCCAGTCCTGGTCTAGTCCTGGTCCGTACCCGGTCTGGGTGGGCCTGGATGGACAGGGCGGTCCTCACTGACAGAACTTTAAATAAGAACGGGAGTTTTCCTTTGAACCTCTCTTGGACTTTGGTGCCAAGACTCTGGGGGTTCTTCTGTATCCAGGCTCCCAAAGTTTTGTCTGAGATCTGGTCCAAGAGGATTCCAGAGTCGGCTTTGGGGTGAGCGCCCATCCACAGCTGAAAGAGAGAGACTAATGTGAGGGCTTTTCACAGCTGCAATCAAAGTGAATTGATCCTAAAAGCAAAGGCACTTAAACTAATCAAAACAAAACAAAACAAAAAATACAAAATACAAAATACACATTTTCAGGAGCCTGTGATCAATTCTTGCTTTCTGTTTAGGTGTATGATATTTAACAAAAAGGTGAGAGTGACTAACTGAAAAACAGTTGGCTAATGTTAGCTAGCTTGTGACTGTAGGGTTATTTGAGAGAGTTATTTAACAACACAAATAAGCTCCCCTGTTGTAGTTCCAGCTAAATCGGTTCCTTCTGGTCTGACTGTGTTAAAACAGCTCAGATTAAAGTCTAATTTGTGTAACAGAGCTTCAGACAGAGCAGCGCCTAATAAAGTGTCAATACTGACTATAACCCTAACCCAGGTAAGTGGTAATTCTAACTGTATTGACATTAGACATTTACAATAAACCCATGTAAATGTTGAGATTAGCCAAAGGGCTCCGCTGTATGAGCTCATGTTCAGCTTTATTCCTGTTTTTGTTCCATTGGATGGTTTCAGTGATTACAGAGATACTAACCATAAAACAGGTCAAAAAATCAAGTCCTGGTCAAATCCTGCTCCTGTACCAATTCATTTGATTAATTCAGTTTAGTCCAGGTCTTGTCCTGGTTCAGTCCTGGTTCAGTCCTGGTTCAGTCCTGGTTCAGTCTGGTTCAGTCTTGGTTTAGTTGTCGTCCAGTACCTCTGCATAAGGAGTGTTTGCGTCAATAACACTCTGGGGGGCGCTGTGGAGGAGAAGCTGAGCAACTTCACTGTTTAAACCCAACTTTCCCCATGAGTAGTGCTGCGGCCTGCAGGCTAGAGGAAGAACTGCAACACAAATACAACAGATCAACCCACAATGCTACAGCCATAGTCCTACAGGCCAGAGGGACAACTGCAACACACATTCAGGGCTGTGACGTCATTTCAGGTTCATCAGGTGAATGAAAACAATGAGCACTGTCACTGTTTGATTTGTCCCGTTTTTCAGAGTACCCAGATATTTTGAACCTGAAGTTGCTACAACAACCATACTTTGATTAAATTTGGTTTGTCCAATCTATTTCACTTTTGGAATAGAAAGTGCTTTACTGATAAATATTTGCTATGTATCTGTGAAAATTCTGTATTTGAATTGTTACTAAAGGTTAGAAAACAGCAGAGGTGAGTAAAGTCTGACTTCAGTAAAACAGAACTTTGAGGATTCTGCTCAAATGCCATAATTTTTGTTTCTGTTTCTAAGAATTAACTCTGTGAAAGAGTCAAACTTTGATATGAAGGTATTTAAAAGGAGAGGACAGTTCAACACATTAAAAAGGGCCAAATTGGACAATGACAAACCTGCTACAGTGTCCTCTTTTATAGCTACGACACGACAGCTCAGATGAACAGGTGCAGTTCAGATGGACAGGTGCAGATGGACAGGTGTAGTTCAGATGGACAGGTGCAGACGGACAGGTGTAGTTCGTGTAAATGTGACAAAAGTGAAATTCCTCTGAGTTAAACTAATATTTGAGAGAGTTTCCTCACAGCGCTTGAGGTCTCGACGGTAACACAAACCCAATCACCAGAACATAGTCTTTATACAGACCTTAGACTTTATCTACACCATAGACTGTATACAGTAAATACACAATACAGACCATAGACCTTATCTAGGGCTGTCCAAACTTATTTCACAGACGGATGCATATTGAAACATATGTGACAAGTGGAGGGCCACGGACCGGTGGCCAAAACAGCGGATCATTACGATTTGGTGGTTATCATTAGGGCCAATTCAGCAGGAAGCCTATTTTATACAGTAAATACTCTCAGACCATAGACTTTATACCGTAAATACTTTATACAGTCTATGAACCACACACGAGCTATTTTTACCTCCACGACACGGAGAATGAACCAAGTTCTGGTTAAGATCTGGTTTAGTCCTGGTTATATACAGCCTGTGGTTATAATACATTTATACTTTACAAACTGAATTAGATGAAAAAATGTATGCCACCATAGTCTTAACCAAATCTATGGAAGACATTACATAGTTATGATATTAGATTATAACACAGCAGGTGGAAAGCTCCGGGTAAAGCCTGACTGACTGACCCTGAGCCCAGTGACAAGGGACCTCCTGGGCCCCCGGGACCACCGGACCGGGCAGAATCGGAGAGCGGTCTGCTTCACAGCACTGGAGCCAGTGACAACGTATACCGGAGGATAAACACGATAAACCTCTGTGAGACCCGGTAAAACAAAACCGAGCGGGGACACTCACCGGGCACTTCCGCCATCGCTGCAGCCACACTGACGCATGCGCAGTTCCAGGCAGAATCGCGGAACAGAATCAGGAAAACTTTGCCTCCGCCTTTCCTCCGTTTTTTTCCGTGTTTTCCTTTAGTAAACCGTTTCTCGACGCACCCCGCCGCTATGTCCAGCTTCGACACGAACCCATTTAGCGCCAGTGCAGCAGAGAATCCGTTTGAGGTGAGTTTTCCTGGACTTTTCAGGGACTTTCGCAGAGTTTAGAGTAGTCCAGCGCAATCTGTGGCTAGAGGGCGGGGCTCGGAGCGAGATCTACGCTGTGATTGGACAGTTCAGAGTGAGTGACAGGACAACAACGAATCAAAGTGCAGGATTGGGCTGAGGGGCGGGGTCACTGGTAAAGGAAGCTGAAGTGAGGGAGTTTAGAGGGACGTTTCACTCCGAAAACCGGTTTAAATAGTTTAAACCGAGAATCACCGGACGAATAACGGTCTGCGACAGAAACTGCGGCTTTGAAAATGTAAATAGGCCCAAACAGAGCGGAAATGAGACGGAAAATAGGGAACGGAACGTCACATGTGACACAGACACAGCGCGCCCTCTCTAACTAACTGGAAAATTTCATATACACAAAGCTAAATTCTCAAAAACTACTACCAAAATATTTTATTTAAAAATGTTTGTTTTGTTTATCTAAACATGTACATAGAAACAATCAGAAATGTGGAAAAAAAAAAAAAAAGAACAAGGACTAGGGCTGTGCAAAAATATCGAAATATTCATATAGCGTATCGTTAAAGTCGTATCGTTTAGTGATACAGTATTGATATCATGGGCTGCTGAGTCGATATATGTATACATGTATACTTACCAAATTATTTTATTACAGCACTTCAATTGGGTTGCTTGTTTAGAGGAAGGAAACTTGTTTATGCAATACATTTGACATATTCACATACAATTGATCTTTTTCAATTTAGTATCTCAGCCATGATTTAGTAGTTCTTTTGTGAGCCTTTGTACATGTAAATGTTGAGCTCATATAGGATGTGAATGAATCAGCAATAACCCATACTAAGGTTTTATGTATTCTTCTAGTTAGTAACTTGCATTAAACTAAATGCACTTTGTTAATTTTCCTTAATGGGCTTGATTGTATAAAAGACTTTATTTTTTTACTGAACTGCACAAACAAACATGCACTGTATCGCGGTATATATCGTATTGTGGTCTATATATCAAGGCATATATCGTATCAGCAACTTCTTAATGATACCCAGCCGTATTAAGGACTATAAAATGCTACTTTAAATACTTCCCACACAAATATATTAAATCTACTTTTCATTTAATGTACGTATCTTTTCTTTCCTTTTGTTTTTAGTTTATACCGTAACTCAGGAACAGAGGGGGTACAGGGGAGGGACAAAGGAGCGATGTGTGGGGTCCTGACTGATAGACAACACAGTAAAATAAAAATAAAATAAAAGTGTCTGTGCATTACATCAAGTTTATCTTAATCCTTCCTGACTACTGTGGAAATATTCACTCTCTGTTCACAGCTGTTTGTGGAGGATTATAAAGTAAATGTGTTCAGTGTCAGGTACAGCCAGGTGTTTGTCTCACAGATGGGGGAGGAAGGAGAGAGGGGGCAAGTGAAAGACAAAACCACACCTGGGTACTTTTATTTGATTATAAGGCTCACCACATCCGGGTTCTGCTGAATATAAAAAGGGCGTGACCCAAACAAATTACACAAAAGAGAGACAGAGAAATCAAGGAGAGGGAGGAGAGACAGACAGAGGAGAGAGAGAAAGAGAAGGAGTGGAGAGAAGGATGGGAGAGAAAGAGGGAGGATAGAGATAGAGGGAGGGGAAAGATGGAAATGGATGAAAGAGAGAGAAGCCCTCTCTGAATCCAATTCCTCCTCCTTTTTCCTCCCCATGTTTCCTAGCTCCTTCACAGCTGAGTGAAGGTTCTTTTATTAGACACTTAGAGCTTCGGCTTTTGGACGCACTCCCCTTGTTCATAATAGAAAAACACGCCCATAACACAGTCCACTACTGATGTTAAAATGATCTTAATGATCTTAAAAGTTTTTGATAAAATAGCAATACACTTGATCAGGTGGAAAAATGCACTTGCTGTGGCAGTTCTTAATGTTAAAGTATGTAAACATATGCAAAACATAAAGCATAAGCTACAATACATTAACTCAACATAGAATCGTGGTGACACTAAGGACATATTACACAATTTGACCGTTTGGAACCACACTTAAAGTGCCGGCTCCTTTGCAGGTGTGCTCAAAATGAGGATTAGTGCAAAGGAAAAAGGAAAGGAGGAGGGGGAGGTTGTTTGGAAAAGGGCCATAGAGTCCTGAGCATGGGAACTGTGCAGCTGTGAACCATGACTGCAACTCCCATCATGCACCTGGGCCTGAGCAGATGGTGCAGAGGAACAGAAAAGGAGCAGTGCTGCAGAGGAGGTGCAAAGGAGGAGCAGTGATGCAGAGGATGACAGTTGTTGTTTTTCAGGATCCTTCAGTGACGCAGGTGATGAACTCCACTGTGACGTCAGTCGAACAGTTCTACCCAAATGTGAGTCCTGTTTCTCTCTCAGCCCTAAACTAGGACCCAACCAACACTAGACCAGGACTGAACCAGGACTGAACCAGGACTGAACCAGGACTGAACCAGGACTGAACCAGGATTAGACCAGGATTAGACCAGAATTAGGATAGCACTGACAGTCTCAGAATCATAAATATACACTTCGAATCACTTTGTGCATAAATGTGTTTTACAAACTAACTTTCATTGTTTTTGCAGGAAACCACAGGATCCACATCTCCTGCAGTTCTACAGCCCTCCACAGAGCCAGCCCCAAGGGTAAAACATAAACAAGGACTAATCGAGAGTCTAAACCAAGACTAAACCAGGTCTAACTGTGTGTTCAGGAGGTGGCAGCAGCGGCTCAGGCAGATCTTCTCAGGCGACAAGAGGAACTCGAGAGGAAGGCTGCAGAGCTAGAGAGAAGAGAAGAAGAGATCAACAACAGGAACAGAACCCAGCCAGGTCTGAACCAGGACTGAACCAGATCTAAATCTTATCTTAACCAGGTCTGAACCAGGACTAAACCAAGACCAGGTCTGAACCAGGTTTAAGCCAGGTCTGGACCAGGACCAGATCTGAACCAGGTCTGAACAAGGACCAGATCCTTGTCAGTTGCCTGATATATTGGGCCGATATTGGCACTTTTTAGTGCAATGGCTATTGGCCTAAAATCTCAAAACAAACATGGTGGTCTACATGGAAAAAAGGAAGAAAAAAACACAGAGGACTGAGAAACAGCAGATTTGTGTAGAATTGACAGAAGTACCAAACTCTTACTTATCTTAGGTAAAAGAAGTGCTAGATTTCAGATCTTGAGTAGATCCTCTTGTGGTTTTGCTTATAAATCCTCATAGCAAGGATCTGGGTGAAGCTGCTGCTATAGGAAGCATGACTCTACTACTTCCTGTGTAATTTATCGCCAGATTTCTGTGCACTGAAAGCATTTATCTGAACTACTGCACCACATTTTAAAAATAAAAATAACACAGTTTTTACAGTTTTGCATCTAAACTACAAGTGTAATGCTCTGATCTTTTAGATACCTAAGAGTCTAAAAGTGAGCAATTTACTCTAGATTAGGTCACAGCTTTTACCTTGTAGCAGGTGGTCTCTTTGCAGCTGTTTTTGCCCTCAGAGATTTACAATCTATTATGATTCTTTTTGTGTCTGTTGTCTGCTCTGTTTGTTGCACGTTTAATAATCGATCTATAGAAGACTGAAAAATCCTGTAGTGTAGTGGGCTTAAGCTGTTATGTTTTTATGCTTTGCTTTTCTTTGATTGGCCAATTCAGTTTGTACTCCTAATACAATACAGTAAGTTGCACTCTTCAGTTTGTATTAGGAGCAGGTCTGCAGATCACTTATAGTTTGTCACAATAATTAATAATTTGTTAATTTGTTGTTCATTATATGAAAGCTGGAACAATATATATTATGCCTCAATATTTATCATGTGTACAGCCTTTTAATGATACAGTATATTTAAAATTAGGTTTACTGGGATATTTCTCTGTAACTATATATCATGCTTAAAAATACGTTATTGTGACAGGCCTAACCTACATTTAGTATTGTCTTTCAATGACTTGTGTTGTCCCGTTGACCATAAAAGCTTTTTTCAAAGTCTCAAATTGTTTTGTTTTCAGGAGTTAAGGAGAACAACTGGCCTCCTCTCCCAGGCTTCTGCCCCATCAGACCCTGTTTCTACCAAGACTTTTCAGAAGAGATTCCCCCGGAGCACCAGAGAGTGTGCAAGATGATGTACTACCTGTGCATGTGTGAGTGACTAGACAAACCAGGCACGTTGGTGAACTTTCTTTGCAATGCTGGTTGCATTACTGGACCAGGTTCGGCTGTCATTGATGTGCAGACCCAGGGGGCTGTGGACAGCTGCTCTTCCTAAACTCCACTATCAACTCTGTTGTTTTTAAACAATTCAGGAAGAGGTTGTTATTTAGTGTAATGTTATTTAGTTGTTTTATGTGACAGGTCTGGTGGGAGGTCAAGCAGTTGTATGTTAGCAGACTATACAGCAGGCGGCACAGGACACAGCCCTGGAGGACACCGGTGTCAAGAGTGATACAAATTAATTGCTTGCCCAATCACTAATAGTGATCCTATAGGAATCAGGAATACTTAAACAGGATTCAGGGTGAAGGTTTGAATTTCAGGACATCTGGTTTGGACATCCCTACTCACAACAACCCCAACAACACATAATGAACCATATACTACCTACAGAGCATCCCAAAACTCTCCAAAACACAGGCCACTTTCTAGGGAACTGATAACTGGGACCTGCAAATTTAAGCACATAAACAGTTGTTTATCTATGTTCCTTCCTGTGATAAACAGCGATGAGTAAAAAGTTTGTGAAACAGGAGTAGGTCTGAGTTGTAGTGACTCTTCCAACCCGAACATAAACCCAAGCTTCATGGTTATGCTGCTGTGTCTGCTTCTGAGTCTGAGTCTGCTTCTGTTTGAGGAAATTACATTTATGTGGTGTTTCTTCTCTCTGACTCTGGGCATGTGTTTGTGTTTTTGCTCATGTTTTGGTTAATTTCAGCTGAACATATGTGATGTTTTTTGTCATATGTCATATTTTTTCATATTTTTTATTTTTATTTACAGTGAACTCTTTGACGCTCTTCCTGAACGTGTTGGCGTTTCTAGCGCTCTTCATCACAATATCCTCTTATGGTCAGGACTTTGGTTTGGCTCTGGTTTGGCTCCTGCTGTTTACACCGTGCTCCTTCCTCTGCTGGTACCGGCCTGTGTACAAGGCCTTTAGGTATGAATACTGATACTATACTGATACTACTACTACTACTGACTGCTGATCACGTGATTGGAAATTGGCGCTGATCACGTGACTGCGGACTCAATGCGGACTCGGACATTATGTTTCGATCAGGTATCGGATAAATAATATATGTATATATAACACATAGAACACACAGGACACACAGCACACAAGTTTTTTTTGTTTTTTTTTACGCGATTTGCTCAGGGATGTCCAGTTAGTGCAACTGTCTGTCCCAGTGTCTGCTGTACTAGAGGTGCACTCGCGCTGGGACTTTTGAGCCGTGCTATGCTTGGGAGCTGTTATCTGGGGTTCTGTGGCCCGTGTTCACACCCGCGCAGCTGATGGCATTGTCGCACTGCACTGTTTGTTGCATGTTGTGCAGCTGGAGCTGGCGCTTTTGGTAGAGAGGGTGGGAACAGCGGCATGGAGTGTTTATTGAGCGGTGGGACCGATGTTGTGGTGCGTGCTCTGTGATGGGTTTGTGGGTGTGGTGGTGGTGCGGGGGAGTCGGGGGTGGCTGGGGTAGAGAGGCTGTGGGGCTTCTGTCATCTCGTTTTTATTTGGTAAGATTTTGTATTATTTGGATATCTTAGGAGCCTAAATGTTTTAAATGTAATGCACAGGCTTCCATATAATACCAAATATACAAAGTCTAGATTGTGCAGTCTACAGTCCCTGACAAAAGTTTTGTCGCTTATCCATTTTGTAGAAACAAAAGCTTATAAACTGACTTTAAATTAATCGACTGGTTTTAGAAATGTCTCATATGAAAGCTAAAACCCTCCCAAATTATGCTCAATATACTAAAATAAATTTGCTTCACTGAAGAAAGATTGATCATTTAATGAACACAGAAAGGTCAGATTTTGGCAAGACAAAAGTTTTGTCGCCTTGTCATATGATGCACCCAATCCTAGATTACAGCCTCACCTGTGATCAGTTACTGATCAGTCAATTAGTGGGTGTGTATAAAAAGAACCCAAGCACACCAGACCTTCACATCAACTGCAACTTGACCTCTGACAACATGCCTAAGATCCACCCTGAGACCAAAGCGTTAATTATCAAGAGGCTGAAGACCAGATCCACTGCTGAGGTGGCTGACACCTTCAATGTGTCTCAGCGTCAAGTACAAAGAATAAGAAAAAAATCTGAAATGACTGAAGATGTTTTTGACAAGCCCAGGTCCGGCAGACCCCGCAAGACAACTGCTCGGGAGGACCGTTTGTTGATTCGAAAATCCAAGGCCAGCTCCTTTTCCACTGCAGCAGACTCCACCAGGCCTGGTCACCTCAAGTCCCTGTGTCAACCAGAACAGTTTGTAGAATTCTGTCTCGAAATGGCCTCCATGGTCGAATCAGTGCACAGAAACCAGCACTAAACAAAAGTCAATTAAAAACCATGTGGCATTTGCCAAGGCCCACAGCCTGCTAAAAGAATGGACACTGGAAAAGTGGCAGAAGGTGGATTTCTCAGATGAATCCTCGGTTGAATTACATCACAGCCGCCGCAAATATTGCAGGAGACCTACTGGAGCCTGCATGGATCCAAGATTCACCCAGAAAACAGTTAAGTTTGGTGGTGGAAAAGTCATGGTCTGGAGTTACATCCAGTATGGGGGTGTGCGAGACATTTGCAGGGTGGAAGGCAATATCAATAGCCTAAAATATGGTAAATGGTCACATTTTTCTATAGCGCTTTTCCACCTTCAAGGCACTCAAAGCGCTTTACAACAAGGAACCACTCACCCATTCATACACCAGTGTACGCAGACACTGTGGGCAAGGTGGGTTAAGTGTCTTGCCCAAGGACACAACGACAGCATTCATCTGTGGGAGCTAGAATCACACCAGCCAACCTGTGGGTCAGTGGATCTGACCGCTCAACCTGAGATGTTTATGTTGAGAGCTGGATTCGAACCTCCAACCTTCAGATCAGTGGGCGAATGCTCTATCAACTGAGCTACTGCCGCCCTAATATCAAGAAGTATTAGCTCCTCTTACATTCCCAACCATAAAAGGGGTCAAATTTTGCAGCAGGATGGTGCTCCATCACATACTTCTATCTCTACATCAAAGTTTCTCAAGGCGAAGAAGATCAAGGTGCTCCAGGACTGGCCAGCCCAGTCACCAGACATGAACATCATTGAGCATGTCTGGGGTAGAATGAAAGAGGAAGCATGGAAGGCAAAACCAAAGAATCTTGATGAACTCTGGGAGGCATGTAAGACGCTTTCTTTGCTATTCCTGATGACTTCATCTACAAATTGTATGAATCATTGTGGAACCGCATGGATGCAGTCCTTGAAACTCATGGAAGTCATACAAGATATTAAATATGGATCTCACAGCACCACTACTTAATTCACTGACGTTATGCAACATATTTTTGTATTTGAAGTAAATTATTTGTTCAATTTCTGTAGGCGACAAAACATTTGTCTTGCCAAAATCTGACCTTTCTGTGTTCATTAAATGATCAATCTTTCTTCAGTGAAGCAAATTTATTTTAGTATATTGAGCATAATTTGGGAGGGTTTTAGCTTTCATATGAGACATTTCTAAAACCAATCAATTAATTTAAAGTCAGGTTATAAGCTTTTGTTTCTACAAAATGGATAAGCGACAAGACTTTTGTCAGGGACTGTAGTCTCAGGTCTGATCTGATCCTGGTCTGGTTCCTGTTTTGTCCAGTTCATTAAGTTTACTAAGTTACACATTCCAAGACCATACTGTGAAAAGGAATAATTTTCAACAATGATGGTGCATGGTTAGAAAAGTTAATAAAATTAGAATTTTGGAAATTTGATTTGTCACACTAAGTTCAGCTCAAATATTACACATTGAAATTGATACAATCTGATCCCCCATACATCCTGGGTCTTATTCTTTGCTCTTAGTTAATTTTATAATGTTTTATAGAAGTATCGGATCAGGACTCGGTATCGGCAGATACTCAAAATCAAATGACTCTGACTCACAGTCTGGGGCAAAAAAATGTGATCAGGACATCCCTACTAGTGATACTACTGGTATTACTACTGTGACTATTACTACTACTACATCTACTGATACTACTGCATGACTGATGCAAATTCAACAAATGACTCAAATTGGGAAATGGACAATTTGTGTGTTTGTGGGTCAGGGTTACTGGGGTTAGGTACATGGTTAGAGGTCAGAGTTAGGTTCAGTGGGGTCAGAGGTCAGGGGTCATTTAACTCTTATTCTTCTGTTTCAGGACAGACAGTTCCTTCAGCTTCTTCTTCTTCTTTTTTGTTTTCTTCGCTCAAGTTGTCATCTTCATCATCCAGGCTGTGGGCATCCAGGGCTGGGGTAACAGGTGAGTCTGACACCTGTCCTACATGTCTCTATGGTAAATGGTAATGGCTTCATTTTTAGAGGCAAGGAACCACTCACACATTCATACACCAGTATATGCAGACACCTATAACACCTGTCCAACACCTGTCACCCTGTATAACCACCCAGCCCTGCTCTCTGATTGGTCTGTTCTGACTGGTCTGTTCTGTGTCTAATCCTGCTCTCGGATTGGTCTGTTCCAGTGGCTGGCTCATAACATTCTCAGTGATTACAAGCAACAAAGTGGTGGGCGGGATCATGGTGATGGTGGCTGTTTTGTTCACGCTGTGCGCCGTTCTGTCCGTCATCCTGCTCAAAATGGTGAGTCCTTCCTCACACATGACCTCTAACCACTCACCCTGACCTCATGACCTTGTGACCTTTGACCCTAACCTCATCACCTCTGATCCTAACTGCACAACCTCTGACTTCTAACCTCACCACATTTAACCGCTGAACTCTGACCGTGATTCTTGTCTTTACCCGATTTGCCCCTTTTTAATGTAACAGTTTTAAATCTGTTTGTCCTACTGATCTGAAACCATTGTTATGATTGTTTTAGCTCTATCTTCAAGATTGCCAATTTGGTCAATTTTATTGTCAGTTGTCAATTTTTTCAAAAGCACGTGCAGTTACAGTGGAGGAAATAAGTAATTGATCCCTTGCTGATTTTGTAGGTTTGCCCACTGACAAAGAAATTAACAAGCTATAATTTTAATGGTATGTTTATTTTAACATTGAGAGATAGAATATCAAAAAGAAAATCCAGAAAATAAAAGAAAATATATAAACTAATTTGCATTTCATTGAGTGAAATAAGTCTTTGAAACTTCTAGCCAAAAAAGACTTCAAGTGGGTCTGCACATGTGCCTTCTTAAGCAGGGGGATCTTGCAAGATTTTAATCCACTGCAGCGTAAAGCGTTACTAGCGGTTTTCTTAGTGACTGTGGTCCCAGCTGCCTTGAGATTAATGACTTGCTCCTCCTGTATAGTTCTAGGCTGATTTCTTACTGTTCTCATGATCATTGAAACTCCATGAGGTGAGATCTTGTGTGGATCCCCAGACCGAAGTGTATTTCTTAACTTTTGGAACAGCTGCACCAACAGTCGTCTCCTTAACACCAGCTTCTTGTTTATGGTTTTGTAGCCCATTCCAGCCTTGTCCCTGACGTCCTTTGACAGCTCTTTGGTCTCTCCCATGTTGGAGAGTTTGGAGTAGAGCCTGACCGATATATCGGTTGGCCGATATTATCTGCCGATATGAGCAACTGAAAGCATATCGGCCGATATGCTTGCTGATAGGGACCGATATTTCACGTGGGCATGTTATGCCTCGTTATAAAGCTTAGACTCTCTACATTATGTTCATTTAATCCAATTTACAGACAGATAAATGTCCTAATATGTGGCTCCGCATCAGTATTTATCTGTGGAGTCATTTGTTTACACCCGCAGCGGTGCAACATTGAGATTCTATTCTTTTTACGGACAATCGGTTTGAGACTGGATTAAAAGAACATTTATTAGTGCAGACTTGTGATGTGAGGAGGAGCCTGTGTGAGCGGTGAGTGTTGGAAATACATCGACTTTGAAGCTAGTTTTGGTAGCGATTAGCTGCTGTAGCTCCCACACATAAACAGACTGTTTTCTCTTCTATTGGACTATTGTAAAGTGACTACATTGGCCGTATATTTGCCACTGGACCTGCATTGATATGTAAATGAGCTGTGAATACACGTGTGAATGATGAAATTTGCGCATATAATTAATTACCGCGGCGCGCAGCATTTACGGCTAAAGGCTAATAGCGATTGTTTATTTACTCGCTAGCAGTGATGGGTCGGTCGCGAACGAAGCGGCTCTTAGAGCCGGCTCTTTGAAGCGAACTATGGGAGACTGATCCTTTATTATTGGGATTGGAAGTCGTGTTTTCTCTTTCTCTCACTTTTTTTTTCTCTTCACGCCGCGTGCAGACTCTTGGTAGTTTGACAGCGGCAGCGGCTAAAATCAAAACTTTCAAAAATATGCGTGTGCATGGGGTAAAAAAACGTGCATAAATATATTCAGCATAAAATAAATAAACCAGGACTAATCTAGGGATCGAGAGAGTGAGAGAGATAGAGACCGAGTCCTGACACTCAGTCCTGGTTAAATTCTAGTTTAGTCCTGTTTTACACATGGTTTAGATCTGGTTTAGTCCTGGTTTAGTCCTTTTTCAGTCCTGGTTCAGTTCTGGTTTAGTCCTGCTTTAGTCCTGCTTTAGACCTGCTTTAGTCCTATGACATATCATGTAAAGAGGCAGAATAACAATAAATGTTGCCTAAATAAACCCAGGTTAAAATCCACCAGAGCCAAACCTAAGTTGTTTTTTTTATAATTCAAGATTTACAGTGAATTTTTACATCACTAAATATATTGGCAATTATATCAGCTATCGGCAGCTCCAACTCCCATTATATCGGTATCATATTGGCCACAACAAAATCCATATCGGTCGGGCTCTAATTTGGAGTCTGATTGATTGACTGATTCTATGGACAGGTATCTTTTATACAGGTGACTCGTTGAAACAGGAGTCTAATTCAGGTGATGAGTTGATTAGGAGTATATAACTAGTCTGTGGGAGCCAGAACTCTTAATGGTTGGTAGGGGATCAAATACTTATTTCTTTCAATGAAATGCAAATCAATTAATATATTGTCTATAATGTGATTTTCTGGATTTTCTTTTTGATATTCTGTCTCTCAATTGTAAAATATACCTACCATTAAAATGATAGACTGTTAATTTCCTTGTCACTGGGCAAACCTACAAAATCAGCAAGGGATCAAATACTGATTTCCATCATTATATTCATAGTTAAATAACTTGTCTTTGTCTGAATACAATTTAAAAATGACTTATGAGTTGCGTGAGCTTGTAGTGATCACCAGATATGAAGCCAGTATTGTGTTTGGGTTATTAATTGCATGTAAGAATACCATTTACTGACTGATTTTGAACCTTTCATAATGTTTGAACTTTTATTCATTCATTTATTCAAGCTCTTCATTTGTGATGTGAAGGATAAATAACAGATACATAACACAATTGGATCGGTTGTGTAATAAATTCTTTTTAGTTAAGGCCATTTTCCGTCGCTACAGTGGGTTTCGGAAGATATTTTGTCAAGTCAGTGTTTTGATATCTATATTGGAACTGAAAAAGCTGTATCGATGCATCGCTGCTAAAGACCAAACCAACGAAAATAGATACTTCTGAAATGTGTTCAGTTTAAATGATGCTGACCAGTGGTTAACCTTGAATAAATGGGTCCCACATTTTTAATAAATTCACACTGTAGCATCACTGTAGCAACAGCAGGACGAGGAGACATGTTTGTACCTTTCACTCACACACTTCTATGAAACAGAATTGTAGTTGACAATGAAGTGAAACTATGGACACTAGCGATGTTCATATGTGCCAAAATATGATTACAATCTGATTTCTGGAGCTTTCAAATAATTTAAACGGTACGCAATCTGCAAAAAACAGTGATGTGAGTGAACAATGAGACCATCACTACACACATGTCTGTTTTTAGACGCCCAGTGGCAAAGGGAATACAGGAAATTGCATATCTGTTTGTTTTCCTGCTGGGGGCAAGGTAGTGCCTCCCAGGGAGAATCTCTCTTTTACAGATTGGCAACTCAGATCACATAATCAGATGATCAGATACAGTTGTTCCTACTCCATAAAGAGTTGAGGTTGGGCTTTTACCTTTGAGCAGGTTTTTACAATGTTGTTTAGGCGTTGACTGATGAACCATAAAACCAACTGGTAAAGGATTCAATAAAACAATTACAAAAAGCAACAGGAGGTTGAGACATTATAATACTGTTTCCTCATCACAAACACTGAGTTCTTCTCTCAAACAGAAAACACTCTGTTCCACCTTGTGATGTCATGTGTTTTTAAATGCGATGCACCTTCACTAGAATCATTTGGATTATTTCAGTTTTGGAATTCCCAAAATGTTCTGAACTAAAAGGTAGCTGTTAACTTGAAAACTCCCTATATATGACATGACAAGGTGGAACAGAGCAATTTGTGCAGACTGTATAGACAGACTAAAGTGTTTCTGAAGTGTTTTGGTTGTGTTTGTTATAATAAGATTAGTTAAACTTTACTGATCCAGCAGGGGAACTTTGCCTTGGTCAAGACAAGGTGCATAGATGTCAAATAGAGAGATACAGTACACATGACAGGATAAAAACAGAAATTAATGCATTACAGTCACTTAAACAATCAGTGTTGTTCATAAAATTCATGAATTCATAGTCAGTACAGAATTTTTTTTAAAAGTCCTAAAGGGGCATGTGCACTAGTAGTGTACAGGTTCACGGCTCCTACCACTGCATTGGGAACAGTTTTTTATGGTTGTACATTGTAGTTATGTGGTAGTTTTCAGGTTGTATATCGTCATGTATTTGGTGTTTCTGAAGTGTTTTTCTTTGCTCTGTGTTGCAGGTCCATGGCTCATACCGTCACACTGGGGCGAGTTTCCAAAAGGCTCAGCAGGAGTTTTCTCAAGGCGTCTTCAGCAATAAGAACTTTCAGAATGCAGCTGCTTCTGCGGCGTCTGCGGCGGCTCAGAGCTCTCTACATCAGGGCAACTGATCTTCTGCATCACATGATCATCCTCTGCTGCATCTGACCCTTCTACAGCAGCTCAGAGCACTCTGCAGGACATCTAACCCTCCTCTGTATCATATGATCATCCTAGCGCTCTCTGCATAAGGACATTTACTCCTCCTCTGCATCATATGACCATCCTCTGATCATCCTGCGCATCAAGACAACTGATTTTCTGCATTCTCTGATTATCCTCTGCCCCATCTGACTCTTCTGTTGTGGCTTCTTCAGCAGCTCAGAGTGGCCTGAGTCAGGACAATTTATTCTCTTCTACAGCATATGATCATCCTCTGTACCCTCCTGTGCAGCTCAGAGCCCTCTACACCAGGACAACTGACCTTCTGCATCCCTTTTCTCTGGTTTGTACATTCTTGATCAAACAGACTCTAAAACCCCAGAGGATTAAAGCCCCTCTGTGTAACATTTAATCACATTAGAACAGGGTTAAAGCCCCACTGCGGAACATTTTATCACATTAAAACAGGGTTAAAGCCCCACTGCAGAACATTTCAACACATTCAAACAGGGTTAAAGCCCCACTGCGGAACATTTCATCACATTAAAACAGGGTTAAAGCCCCACTGCGGAACATTTCATCACATTTTCACAGGGTTAAAGCCCCACTGCGGAACATTTCATCACATTTTCACAGGGTTAAAGCCCCACTGAGGAACATTTCATCACATTATCACATTTATCAAGTTAAAATTTAGCAAAATGTAGGAGCTTTAAGGTTTGTGTCCCATAACATTTTACTGCCAACAAGACCTTGTATTAATTATGTTGTCCTCTTTTAGTTTAGACTTATTTTAGACCTGGTTTAGACTTGGTTCAGTCCTGGTTTACATCTGGTCTAGTGCTGGTTTAGACCTGGTTTAGACCTGGGTCAGTCCTGGTTCAATCCTGGTTTACATCTGGTCTAGTGATGGTTTAGACCTGGTTTATTCTTGGTCCATCTTTGGTGTAAATACTGACCCACAGTTGTGCTTTATTTGAATGGGGTTATTGTAATATTGCTCACAGTCTTTGATGATTGACTTGACAGACACAGGTTAAACAGATAATCGTGAATAAAATGCTGTAAATCTTTTATGTGTAAAAATGTGCCTAAATTAAAATGGTTATTTTTGTGATTTCTGTTAAAAGACTTGTCCTAGGTTTTCTTTGGCTGCCTCCTCTCTGGTCTCTGGTTTTGTCTTGGTTTAGACTTGGTCTAGTCATCAGGACTAAGTCCTGGTTTATTTCTGGTTCAGACCTGGTTTAGTCCTGGTTCAGTCCTTGTTTACTCCTGGTTTAGACCTGATTTAAACCTGCTTTAGTCCTGGTTTAGCTCTGGTTTAACTCTGGTTTAGTCTAAGTTTAGTCCTGGTTTGGACCTGGTTTTGACCTGCTTTAGACCTGGTTTAGTCCTGTTTTAGTGCTAGTTTAGTCCTTGTTTGGACATGGTTTAGACCTGGTTTAGACCTGGTTTAGACCTGCTTTCAGACCTGCTTTAGTCCTGGTTTAGTCCTGGTTTCCGTTGGCTCCTCCCTGGTCCCTCTAAAGTCCGCGCTCAGACTCAAAGACCTCTTTCAGCTCTGGACTCTGCAGCTGCTGCTCCCACGACGATGGAACAGGTAAGAAAAGCCCCATTCAGGAACATTTACTCAATAACTTTATACTTTTATATTTTTGAGTTTATTTGACAGTAACAACATTTTAGTGTTAGTTTCATGCAGAAGTTTATACAGACAATCTTTGATACTTTCGTAAATGAGCATGTGCCAGGACAAAGACCGATTTGATTTTAACACTAATGACAGTTATTTACAAACATGTTTTAGTTTTAACCAGAATTTAACTGAAAACAAAATAATTATTTAGGGTTCATAAAGTCCACATGAGAAGCACAAACGCTTTATTCATGAGGGAGAAACAGAGCTGTGTTCAGGTTAAAAATATCTGAGAAATCCAGCCAGAAAGATTCACACCTCAGGAGTAGACAGGAGCAATCAGGAGCCGACAGGAGCAAGCAGGAGTAGAACCAGAGGAGCAGACAGGAGTACAGACATAGCAGCAGGCAGGTGCAGACAGGAGCAGAACCAGAGGAGTAGACAAAAATAGTTTATAGATGTTTGAATGTGGAGTTACTTCTTGTTGCAGCTGTATTTAAATGTGAGATCACAAACTGAAGGTGTATGACCGGTTTTAGACTCAGTAGATCATTAAACTGGTTTATTTTGCTTATTTAAAAAAAAAATAAAAAAGTTTTCCAGTAGTCCAAAATGCAAAAATAAAAATTAAACGTTTTATAATAGACAAATGTAAAAATAAAGCCACATTTTGGTCTTGGTGTAATGCATAGAAATTAAAATGGCTAGTATTGTTTGTCCTTGTTTTTGTCGCCTCCTCTCTGGTCCCTGGTGTAGTCCTGGTTTAGTCATGGTCTAGTCCTGATGTAGTCCTGGTGTAGTCCTGGTTGAATCCTGGTTTAGTCCTGCTTTAGTCCTGGTTTCCGTTGGCTCCTGGCTGGTTCTCCTAAAGTCCGCGCTCAGACTCATGATTTAATGTTTGGTCTTATTCAGCTGCAGATCAAATTAGGGTTTGTGAAGTTTCAACCATATCAACAGCAACGTAACACAACGTAATAATAGAAACAAGTCCGCTGTCCGATGTCGCCGTAAACATCACTGACGTATGCTGTGGGCCCCTCCTATGGATAGGTGCACATCACAGTAGCAAGCAGTAGATTCAACAAACAAATCACATTCAAATATAAAAATAACAACACACAGAAAAAAACGTACAATCTTCATCAACAATATGCTTGCATGCAAAGTGGCCCAGAGTGTGAGGCCCAGAGCTTGACTCCAGAGCGTGATGCCTAGAGCGTGAGGCCCAGAGTGTGAGGCCCAGAGCATGACACCTAGAGTGTGAGGCCCAGAGCATTAGACCCATAGCGTTAGGCCCAGAGTGTGAGGCCCAAAGTGTGACGCCCAGAGTGCGACGCCTAGAGCGTGAGGCCCAGAGCATTAGACCCATAGCGTTAGGCCCAGAGTGTGAGGCCCAAAGTGTGACGCCCAGAGTGCGACGCCTAGAGCGTGAGGCCCAGAGCATTAGACCCATAGCGTTAGGCCCAGAGTGTGAGGCCCAAAGTGTGACGCCCAGAGTGCGACGCCTAGAGCGTGAGGCCCAGAGCATTAGACCCATAGCGTTAGGCCCAGAGTGTGAGGCCCAAAGTGTGACGCCCAGAGTGCGACGCCTAGAGTGTGAGGCCCAGAGTGTGAGGCTGAAGGTTATAGGCTCGACACATGGGTAGCGACATCACTGCTTCTCTACTCATTTCTAATGGCACATGTGTGACAGTGATAAAACTTTTTTCAACTACATGATTTCATGCTTTTTCACCCCATAATTCCCTCAAAATGTCCCATCCAATCTGTAGAAAACTGGTCCAGGGCAGATCGTGAAGCTGCAGCTGGTTGCTGCATCCCTCCCCGTGTGAGTGATGCTGGTCACTGTCAGTTGTCACTCTTGCTATGTGTTAAGTCCATTATGCTGAGTTCAAACGGTGGCATCAAAACGGCACCAAATTCCTCTTGTTACAGCCTGTGTATTTGAGGAAGATGCTTAAACTTATGCTCAGTCCATTTTGTAGAAAGTTTAAGTTCTGTTCATGATGCGCCATGTGAATGTTTAAATCCACCGTGTGAACACTCAAATGCCTATGCACCTCCCCCATAGCCTCTGATATAAACTTGATGCCCCGATGCCGCGGTCTGAATGCAGAGGAGTGTGTGTTCTGGATCTCAGGCAAACAAAATATATTTAGGCTAAAAACAAGAGGAGGGGTCAGGAGAGACAGGGCAAAGATGCAAAAGCTGCAAACAATATTACCTATGACATAAGCTGAGTTGTACATTTGTAGCGAGTATTATATGAGAGATAAGGTGAAGTGTTGTAGGGAGTATTATCTATGACGTAAGTCCAGGATGTCTGATTTGTAATAAGTAGGTACTTTAAAATACTGTTGAGGATAAAAGAGAAACCATAACAGTCTATCTCCCTAAAAGTGCAATCGTTTAAGCCAATTTAATCACGCATACCTTTGCAGACAGACAAGACTTTTACATGGACAGAATTAATGGGTTTGGCCCTTGGAACACTAATATGTATTAAATTGGGCCCACTGTGTAAAAAAGTTTGGGCGCCCTATGATCTATGACATAAAGTAAGGTGTACAGTTGTATGGAATATTATCTATAACATAAGGGGAAGTCTTGTAAGGAGTATTATCTATGGCATAAGGTGAGTTGTACAGTTGTAAGGAGTATTATATAACATAAATTGAAGTGTTGTAGGGTGTACTATCTATGGCATAAGGTGAGTTGTACAGTTATGTGGAGTATTAGCCCTCCAGGATCTCGTCCATGTGAGGGGGGGATAAAAGAGTCCTTCAGAGTCTCTGGGTTAAACCTTTCAGGAGCAGTGTCAGGAGCACTGTTGACAGACCCTGAGCAGAGAAAGGACTAACTTTTTATATGAAAAACATGAATAGGTTTATTCATTCTAGAGGGTGATGTAAATAACATCCTGCATGTCTCTCTGTCTGAGAAGAGCTTTATGTGTCCTAAAACATTTTCTACTGTTAGCAAGGTCTTATTAATTATGCGGTCCTCTTATGGCTTAGTCCTGGTTCAGTGTCAGTTTAGTCCTAGTTTAGACCTGGTTTAGACCTCTTTCAGACCATAGACTTGGTTCATACCTGGCTTTGTCCTGGTTCATCTTTGGTGTAAATACTGACCCGCAGCTGTGCATTATTTGAATGGGGTTAGTGTAATATTGATAACAGTCATTGATCATTGATGTCCGAAAGAATTAGCTCCTCTGTCCCTCTGGTGCAGTGGGTGAGCAGGAGTGCCCATGAGAGCATTAGACCCAGGGCGTTAAGGTGGGGGTTCTGGGCGTGTTAGCATTAGCAGCATTTGCAGGGTTTGCAGTGTTAGCAGCAGTAGCAGCGTTAGCGTGGTTAGCTTCACACTGGACTCACTGTGAGTCACAGAGAGCTTCTGTTCCTCAGCTCCGTTTGGTTTGGAGCAGCTCTGTTTACTTTGGCCCTGGGTCTGCTCCACACCCCTCTCCTCCTCCTATCTCTCCCCTCCTCTGTACCACCTCTCTTACGGCTGTCCCTCTTCTCTCTTCCTGCTCCTTCTCCCTCACCTTTCTCCCTCTCTCCTCTTTCCTCGCCTCTCTTCCTCCTCTATCTTCTCTCTCCCCTGTCTCTCTACCACCCCCCGCTCCATACTCTCTCCTCCCTCTGCTTCTTTTTCTCTCTTCTCTCTTTACTGCCTGTCTACCACCTCTCTCCTTTCTCCCACCTCTCTCCTCCTCCTTTCTCCCCTCTCACCCTGTGCTCCACCTCTGCCTCCCCCTTTCTCCTTCCTCATCTTTCTCTTTTGCCCCTCACCGTAACTCTCTCCTCCTGTCTCTCCTCCTTCCTCCTCTCTCACCCCCCTTTTCCCTGTCTCTTTCTCAAGTCAGGGTCTGACAGGTTTAACTCAGAGACACAGGATGGGTCAAATGTGTTACAACCCAGAGACACTGAAGGATGTGTCAAATGCAGGAGCTTCTACCGGCCAATAAGAAATCAATGACAAAGAATTGGCTAAGCCCAACCTCTGACATAAAGTACAGCTTCGTTATAGTTTGGGAAATATAAAAAGATGGAAAAACTGACATATACTCAAAGAACCCAGAGGGGGAAAAATGGGATAAATGGACTGAATATGTATCCTCCTTTTGTGTTTATTTTGTTTGACTAATTTCACTGTATTTTATGGGTAAAATACCTGAGCTCCCAGTTAAGCCACCTCTTTATTAATTTGCTATCTTAAAAAAGCAACTACAAAAAGATACAAAATTGTCTCTGTCTCACTTATTGTAATGATGCCTATCTTTGCTAATAAAATTGTAAATGAAAGCAATAAACTAAAATATGTTTAAGATTATTAAATCACCACATTTTTTGATCAGACCAGTTTGTCCTGGTTTGGTGTAGTCTTGGTCTGAACCTGGTCATAGTTCTGTTCTTGATCTTGGCCCTGGTCTCAGTCCTAGACTCAGTCCTGGTCTCGGTCCTGGTCTGGTCTCTCACAGAGTGTCTTTGAGTCACTCTGAGGTTTCGGGAGCAGACTGAGCGGAGCCGTGAACAGGGGGGACATTATTCAGCGTTACACCTCAGACCAGAGCACAGGGGGGACATTATTCAGCGTTACACCTAAAACCAGAGCACAGGGGGAACATTATTCACAGATACACCGGCTACCACGTGTGTGGGAGTGTTCACCACTCTGCCACAGGCTAACCACTCTGCCACAGGATAACCACTCTGCCACAGTATAACCACTCTGGCACTTTTCAGATACTTCAAATGTATTGTGATTTTTAATATTATTAAAATACCAGTAAATGACTACACCAAAAGAGCCCTAGGCTTTATCCATATATGTTTTTCTTCAGTATCAGTTAGCCGCTTTAAAATATACCAAATGTTTTTGTAAACCATTATAATAAAAACAACAACCAACGATAAACTTGTATTTTTAAAGAGAAAAGTAGATCTGATTGTACTGTCACTGCCTGATTTGTCTCGTTGTCCCATACTTCGGACAAACCTAATTTGAATAGAAGGTGTTTTACTTATAAATACTTGCTCTGTCTATGTGAAAATTCTGTATTGTTAATGAAGTGTTAATGAAGTTTAGAGTCTAAATGTCTACAGTCAAAAGTGTAAAACTGAGAACTTTGACGATTCTGCTGAAATACCAATGTTTTTTATTTACTTATTGTTTATTTCCTTGTCCAGGTCTCCATGACGACGCAGCTGTTCCTCCTGCTGGTGTCCCTCCCTCTGCTCTGGGCCTCTGTAGAGCTGTCCCCCCATCAAGGTGATACTTTACTTTTGGTTCAGATCTAGAGTAGTCCTGGTGTATTTTCTGGTTTAGTTCTGGTTTAGACATGGTTTAGACCTGGTGTAATCCTGGTTTGGGCCTTTTGTAATCTTGGTTTAGACCTGAGTTTGACCTGGATAGCTTACATTTACAAAGGCTCTGTGAAGAGTTTTAGTCAAACAGTCATCATGGCCATTTCTGCCCACGTGTAAAAGATCTTTTTGTCTTAAAGCTAATAGCTAATGCTAATGCTAATTAAAATATCATAACTCTACTGAAATATTCTTTCACATAAACATATCTCTTTACTTAGTTTAGTTGTTTTGTAAAGATTCTGACGGTGACCATAGTGATGTTCTCAGGAGTAGGGGGTTCTTCTGTACAGAGATAAACAGGAGTTTTGTCACAGTCCATTTCATTTGTGGCATTTGTTGCTGTTACCATCATCCAATTATCACCTAGGCTTGTTCTGAAACATTTTGGAACACCAGGCCGGTCCCTTGTATTTTTACTTAGAACTGTTAGCATTAGCCTGCAACAGTAAATTTTGCACCATATGGACACAACCAGTGACAGTTAATCAGTGTATTTGACACCTATATAAACAATAAACAATAAAAGAAGAATTTATCACATCATATGATTTGTTCACATGGGTTTGGTGGAACACGGGCATTAAAATGATGAGTTGGTCTGAGTTCTTGAACAGAATTCTACAGTTACCATGGAGCTGGACATACTGTACTATATAGCAATCATGGCAACCATCTCTCCTGTCCATCATTTATATCTGATTTGTTCTTGCGTTCCTCTCTGACGTTAGGTTTCTCTGGTTCTAGTTTTAGGAATTTAGGGTTCCGTGACATTCTGTGATGTTCTCTCTGGACCTGTCACAATAATTTCTACATTGACTTATTCTACGATATATGAAAACTAAATATTTTGGGGCTTGTTGTTTATCATGTTTACAGATTTTTTTGTGGGGAGATTTGGTGCTATTTTAGTTTGAATAGAATAACATTTGAACTGGAAATGTGACTTCTATGGCTAGTTACTGGTTCATTCTGCAGGATTATCCTGCATTATTGTTATTGTGTCAGTGGCATAAAGTAGTTTCAATATTACCATTTATCTCAGTATTTCTCTGTAGCAATATATTGTGCTCTAAAATGTTATGACAGGTCTAGTTCTCGCTCACGTTCTCTAATCTTGTTTTCCTTGCTGTTGTATTTTGTATTGGGGTTTTCATTGTCAGTGGTACTTGTTTTTAAATGTGTTTTACAAATAAATTTAACTGACTTGATGTTCTTTCTGATGCTCTCGTGAGGGTTCTATGGCATTCTCCTGATTTTCTAGTAATGTTCTCATGACGTTGTCCTGGTGTTCCCGTGAAGTTCTCGTGGTGTTCTAGTGACGTTCTTTGCAGGCCTGGGGAAGGAGTTCCGGGGTGGGTTTGTGATGACGGTAGAGTGAGGGGTTCTGGTTCGGGTTCTGCACTGTTTTCATCAGGGTTCTCTGATGTTTGACGTTCTTGTGTTCTTCTCCTTCACATACTTGGGAGAGGAGAGGTTAGGGTTAGGTGATGTTCTCTTGCGTTCTATTGTGTTCTTATGGCATTTTCTCTGGCATTTTTAATGTTCTTTTGCACAGATCTGAGAGAGAAGCTCTGGTTTAAGGTCTGCTCTGGTTCTGGTCTGGTTCTGTTTAAAGCATCCTCTCTGATGCTTTGAAGTTTGTTCTCGTGGTGTTCTGTGGCATTTTCTCTGAACTTGCCACAGGCCATGGGGAGGACCTCTAGTTTAGGGTTTGTGATGATGTTAGAGTAAGGGATGAAAGGTAAGTTTTTTCTAACATTCTGTGATATTTTTGTGTTCTCCTTCACAGACCTGGGGGGGACCTCTGGTTTAGGGTTAGGGTTCTCATGGCATTCTCTGATGTTTGTTCTCCTTCACAGACTTGGGGGAGGAGCTCCGGGTGAGCATTCCTCTGGACGCTCCATTGCTCCCCCTGTTGGGAGGAAAGGTGGTGCTGCCCTGTTACTTTGAGGACGACGTGGTAGCCCCACCCACCTCGTTGGCCGACCTAAAGCATCGCGTGAAGTGGAGTCATGTGACAGAGACAGGCACTCGGACGGTGCTGGTGGCAGTGGGCGAGACCGTGCAAGTGGAGGGGGAGTTTGTGGACCGTGTTACTATGGTGAACTACCCGCTGGTGCCTACTGACATCAGCCTCGAGATCACTGAGCTGCGTCGGACTGACTCGGGCGTTTACCGCTGTGAGGTCACACATGGGCTCCAGAGCAAACAAGACACAGTACACATGCACGTCACAGGTATGCCAGATGCCCTCCTATCTTCCTGTATGTCAGATGCCCTCCCATCCTCCTATGTCCTTGTTATTGTTATTGTTATTGCTAAATCTGAGTGCACTGATCTATTTCCAGTCTAACTCGTCCTTTTCTGTTTTTTTCTGGTCTTGTTTGGTCTGGTTCTGTTACAGGAGTGGTATTCCACTACAGAGCATTCACACGTTACTCTCTGACATTTGAAAAAGCCAGAGCAGCGTGTGAAGAGAACAGCGCTACTTTGGCCACTCCAGCACAACTGCAGGCGGCCTATGATGACGGATTCCACCAGTGCGATGCAGGCTGGCTATCAGACCAGACCGTCAGGTACTAAACCAGGTTTAAACCAGGACTAAACCAGGACAACCCAAAGACAAAACCAGGACTAAACCAAGTACAATACACATACAGCAGGGCAAGACATATGGTAACAAGATATGACAACAGTGAAGACATGTAGGAAATTAATGAGTATGGTTGGGTATTAGATTATAATCATGTTGTAAATAAAGATGCTATTCATTATAATTTACTATAGTGTTAAGTAAGCATCGATCAAGCAGGCATGTAGGGGAGGTGGAGGACTAGGGAGTGAAAGTGTATATGACAGATTTTTATATAATTCTTGAATTTCTACTTAATTTGGTGGGATAAAACCTTTGTATTATCCCTGAACCAATATCATGAAACCGATACCCGATCCAGCTACTTTTTTAGTAGTGGTATTGGTTCATCCCTGGATAATACCTATGGTAAATAATAATTAAAATATAGAGTTTTACACAGACAAGAAGCAATTTGTGAAAAAAGATTACAATTATGTAGAAAATTACAAGAAGTTAAGACTTCTATTTAAAGGCACTTTGCTTTCTTCTTTATATGTTATTAGCCCCTCCCACTTTTGCTATGTTTTATTTGGATTGGGTTATAGCTTTGTTTTATGTTGTAAACTATAAGCAAGTGTGAGTGACCAAACTGATCTGTGCAGGTACCCCATCCAGGAGCCCAGGGAGCGTTGCTATGGAGACAAGGAGAACTTTCCCGGAGTTCGGACTTATGGGGTCCGAGACCTGAACGAAACCTACGATGTGTACTGCTTTGCTGAGAAGATGGATGGTACAGACCAGACTAAACCAGGACTAAACCAGGACTAAACCCGAACTAACCCAGGGTTAAACATGGACTAAACCAGAACTACAAGAAGGACTACAACAAGGACTAAATAGGGACTAACCCAGGACTAATCCATTTTTATTTCAGTTCAGTTTATTTTTGCCTTCTTCGGGGTGTGATCACCACACCATCATATCCTAATATCTGTTTAGAACCAGCTCTAGACACAGATTTAGTTTAGGTGTAGTTAATTTTAAACAAAGGTTTACATCAGTTTTATTACCTGGGTTTAGTCGACTTTTAGTACCCAGGTTTAGTCTAGATTTATTTTTTTGACCCGGGTTTAATTCTGGTTTAATCCTAGTTCTGCTGCTCCTGTCTCTCATAGGTCATGTGGTCTACTCCACATCTCTGGAGAAGTTCTCGTTTTCTGAAGCTGCAGATCAGTGTGTGAAGCTTGGAGGACGTCTCGCCTCCACAGGTGAGTCCTACCTGTGCCAGGGGATCGACTAGTGTGAGAGGCAGGGCTTTGTGAGCTGCAGGGTCTGTCCTGGGGGCAGGATTCATTCTGGGGGCAGAGCTTAACCTATTCCCAAAGTCTGCTGTGCTGTGGCTCCCCATCAATGCGAAGATAAACAGGACCCCTAATAATATTTTACACTACATATAAAACTAAATTTTCTTTCTTGCATGCTGTGTGGACAACCTCTGAGGGCCCCTCTGCAATACTACTGAGGCCCCTGAG
Organism: Boleophthalmus pectinirostris; assembly: GCF_026225935.1. Lineage (NCBI taxonomy): Eukaryota > Metazoa > Chordata > Actinopteri > Gobiiformes > Gobiidae > Boleophthalmus > Boleophthalmus pectinirostris. Next base: position 12,692,730 of record NW_026571152.1, on the reverse strand, counting down.
AGGTCCCCAGACCCCACTTTGGGAACCACTGTCTTAAGCGAGTGACTCTTCCTTTCTTCTCCTCTTGTCTCTCTATTCTTTCTCTGACTGGCTCCTCACCTCTGATTGGACTTCTCTTCTTTCTCCTCCTCTCTCATTGGCTCTGTCCTCTCTGATGGAATGTCTCCTCTTCAGGTGAGCTGTACCTGGCATGGGGGCGGGGCATGGATGTCTGCAGTGCTGGTTGGCTTAAGGACGGCAGCGTGAGGTACCCCATAAACAAGCCCCGCCCTCAGTGTGGCGGGGGGCTGATCGGCGTGCGCACTGTGTACCTACATGAAAATCAGACCGGCTTCCCCCAACCGGACTCCCGCTACGACGCAATCTGCTTCAGAGGTCAGTCCGAGTTCAGGGGTCAGTATGGCTTTAGAGGTCAGTCCGGGTTCAGGGGTCAGTCTGGGGGCAGTCCAGTGTCAGGGGTCAGTCTGGGGCGAGTCCAGTGTCAAGGGTCAGTGTGGGCTCAGGGCAGTTTCTTCTTTATTCCTATGACTTTTTGGAACTCTGTCAAAGGTCAGAATTTCATCCTGGGTTGGGACCTAACGTTCCATTGTAACCATGGCAACCCACTTGTAAACAGTGTTTTCTATTCACCTGAGCAAAAGAAAAAAGTAATTTTAGATCAATATTGTCATTTAAAATAACTACTATATTGCAGATACTATAGATCAGATATAAGCACAATAGATCATACATTCTCATGATCACAGCATTAATCCCATGTATTATTCAACATGGATGAACTTTGACCTTTGACTCTTGTTTCTTTCAGAGGGAGAAGAACCGGTCAAGCCCTTCCCTGGGCTCACCCCTCCCCCTACAGAAGAGGAGGCGAAGGGTGGAGATGTCATGACTATAACCCCCCTCATTGTTCCCCCCTCTGCACCACTCCTCCACAGGTACTGAACAATTAACTTAACTAAATAACAATATGACTAAACCAGAACTGAACCAGGACCAAACCAGGTCTAATCTAGGTCTGAACCAGGACTAAACCAGAATTGAACTAGGACTGAACACTGCCTCAACCAGGTCTAAACCAAGTCTCAACTGATACTAAACCAGGACCTGTTATGTTTAGTGTTGTAGCTTAATTGGTCTGTTTTTTCGTTCAGGTGTGGTGTTCCATTACCGTTCCTCCAGGGGGCGATATGAGCTCACATTTGAGGAGGCGAGGCAGACATGTGTGGATGTGGGTGGAGTCATTGCCAGTCCTGAGCAGCTCCAAACGGCATTTGAAAATGGGCTCCACCAGTGCGATGCTGGCTGGCTGAGGGACCACACTGTTAGGTGACCAAACCCCTCACCCATAGACTGCATATATCTCTGGACATATCTACTCCACTGGCTGCCGCATTCCAAACAGGAAATGAGCATGGGCGGAATTCAGCTCCATTGATTCAGTTCACTTTCTGTTGAAAAAACGTGGCCCCTCTCTCTGTAACTGCTAAATCAAGATATGAACATTAATAACAGACCAATAAGGTACCTTCTTTCCCTGAGGTTGCTCTTGCTAGCTTTAGCAATAGGTTTAATTGACAGCATTGGCTGTTTGGTTGCTATGTGTATTCTTCCGCTCAGAATTCCAAGTATGAAACTGGGCTCCAGATTAGCCACTATAACTGCCAACCACAATGAGCTTCATTTTAGCCGAATGCTGTAGGTGATGTCACACTCACTTAGTACACTTCTTTATACAGTCTATGCCCTTATCCACCATCATAACCCTGTCCATGACCACACCGTCAGGTAACCACACCCCTGACCATAAGCACCAATCCCTACCTTCACACCACTATCATACCACCACTCTAACCCTCTATCCCCACTATGAGCAAAACATCACCAACCCCTGGCCTCATCATAACTCCTCCTCTTTATCCTCATGAAGCCAGAACTCTGACCACACTGTCATACCTCAAACCTAACCATCCCCACTTTGAGAAACTAGTCCAACCCTCACTCTCTTAATCGTAACAGCACCCTCACCATCGTCCCCCACTATGAGTCAAACTACTACCACCACTACTACAACACTGCCTCCACACTCATAACCACCATAACCCAACCACACCATTTTGAAAGGAAGGCAAATGTAAACCAAATGTGTGTTTTCCCCTCCTCCTCCTCACCCACAGGTACCCAATTGTGTCTCCCCGAGACAGCTGTGCAGGGGACCTTCTGAATGTCCCTGGAGTGAGATCTTATGGACTGAAACCTGCCTTTGAGAAATACGATGTGTATTGTTACGTCGACCGCCTTGAAGGTTAGAGAGCTGTTTGGACTTACATGTTTTAAGCACAATATTTATAACAGCCAAACACCTGGGTAGTGATACTTTAAGAAAGTGCTATAGTCTACAGTTTCTTTGTGAGTGTACTTTTTTTTACAAAAGAATGTTTTTAATGTGTTTTATATTTGTATGTATTTTACATTTATATTTAAAGCGTCACATTTCCATAATGCCTCCCTACCTTCAAGGCAGAAAGCACTTTACATCAAGGAACCACTCACTGTGGCACACACACCAGGGTTAACAAACACTGGGAGTGAGGTGGGTTAAGTGTCTTGCCCAAGGACCCAGCGACAGCATTCATCTGTGAATCACACCCCAACTTGCTCTACCAACAATGTTTGTTGATAGCAGAATTTGAACCGCCAAACTTTGGATCAGTGAAGCTACTGTGCTACTACTACTACTACTACTGAGCTACTGGGTGGCAGTAGCTCAGTTAGTAGAGCATTCGCCCACTGATCTGAAGGTTGGTGGTTTGATTCCAGCTCTCGACATAAACATCACAGGTTGGGCAGTCAGATCCACTGACCCACAGGTTGGCTGGTGTGATTCCAGCTCCCACAGATGAATGCTGTCGTTGTGTCCTTGGGCAAGACACTTAACCCACCTTGCCCACAGTGTCTGCGTACACTGGTGTGTGAATGTGTGTGTGAATGGGTGAGTGGTTCCTTGTTGCAAAGAGCTTTGAGTGCCTTGAAGGTGGAAAAGCGCTATAGAAAAATGTGACCATTTATAGACATAAAAAATATTTTAGCAGGTCATTCCTATTCACAACCACCCGCCTCACTCACCCTAACCCACAGTCAGAGTCACACTGTACCACACTAAATTAATGTATTTTTGCATTTTATTAAATTTTTATATGTGTAGGGGAGGTTTATTTGTCACTAAAGCATAATTTGTGTGTGTATTTCTGTGTTTGTACAGTTTTATTTTATATTATGTCCATGTATTTGCACAGGGGAGGTGTTTTTCTCCAGTGACTATGATAGCTTCTCTCTGGATGAGGCGCACCAACACTGTGAGCAGCTCAACGCGTCACTGGCGTCTCCAGGGCAACTGTACGCGGCATGGAGGGCGGGGCTTGATAAGTGTAAACCGGGTTGGCTGCAGGATGGGTCAGTGCGTTACCCAGTCAGCCGGCCACGCCCTCAGTGCGGCCAAGGAACTACCGGAGTCCACATCATTCACGCCTTCCCCAACCAAACCGGCTTCCCCGACGTACACTCTCGTTATGACGCCTACTGCTACAGAGGTAAGCCAGCAGGGGGCGCTAATGGATTCAACAGTAATTGCCATTCTTTCCTCCCCATAGACTTTTAGAAAAAAATTCTAATGTTAATTAATTAATTAATTAATCATTGCATTTATATAGCACCTTTCAAGATACACAAAGCGCTTTACAGTTCATTATTCAGTCACTCCACACTCATTGGTGCTAAGCTACTACTGTAGCCACAGCTGCCCTGGAGCAGACTGATAGAAGCAAGGCTGCCAATCTGCGCTAGTCCGATTTCCTCAGGACAATATCCCAGGTGTGTGAGAATAAAAAAGCCCCCTCGTCCTGGTTTATAGTCCCGTGGGCACATTTCCGTGTTTCAATTGCCTCTTTAATCCTCTGTTCTAATGATGTTTGCTCTGTCCCAGTTCATGATGTGGTTCTCTCTTTTACAATGGTCAGAAATGGTATTAGCATTGCTTCAGAGCATTGTGGATGTGTCTGTCCTCCTCTTGTTTGTCTTGTTCATCTGTTATAATGTTGATTCTTCAAATAATGTCCTCACAACGGAGAGTATGCGGGCTGTGGGATGTTCCGATGTCCATAAGAGGAATTGGTCACTTGGGTTGGTTTTCTATATATTTTTATTTTGATGCTGCCATCTTCTCTGTGTGTAATGTTCATGTCCAGATTTTTTTTTTTGCATTATTTGCTTCTTCTTCTTGTGTGAATTGGATGTTTCCAGTTCTGTCTATTGTGTTTAGGTGATCTGTTAGCTCCTGTGTGTGTCCCTTTCTGATCTTTTCCATTATGTTGTCCACATCTTTTCCACATAGTGAGTCCACATTCTGTTGGTGCTGTGTTTATGGCCTTCTGCCCCAGGTTCTCCATGAGGAACCTGCTTATTATGGCCGATATGGGGTCCCTCATGGTGAAGCCTTCCTTCTGTCTGTATATTTTTCCTTTGTATTTCAAGTATGTGGATACAAAATGTAATGTTTTCGACTGTCAGGTTGGTTTGTTTCTGTAGTGTTTTATTTGTCCAGAGGCGGTCCTCAACTATGTGCAAAGTGAGGTTTATGGGAGTTTTTGAACAGGGATACCACATCATGGGATTTCAGTATTTCAATGGTTGTACTTTGACAGTTTTCAGTTCCTAGACCAGTTGTTTGAATTCTTGCAGTGTTGTTGGGTATGGCCTCATAATGCTTTTATAAGTTCCACTAATGCTTTTGATAAATTATAGGTTACTGAGCCGATATTGTCTATTATGGGTCTAAGTGGGGTATCCTTTTTGTGTATTTTGGTCGTGCCATAAATTCACAGTGTGCTATTTGCAGCTGGTATTAAATAGTTGTAGGTTTCCATGTCTATTTTTCCTTCATCTAACAGGGACTTTAGGAGCGTTTTTAGCTTATTTTTCTTTTCTTCCGTTGGGTCTTTCCTAATCAGTTTGTCTAACTCTACAACAATTAACAGTGAACACAAGCATTAAACAAACACAGTGACTCCTGCTGGTGGAGGGGAAAAACTACACCAGCACAATGGCCTCTCATTTCACAAATAATAAAAACACAGTGACTTGCATCTAGAAGAAGTGCTCTTATCAGATTTTAAAAAATAAATACTTTTTAGAGTCTTACAGTTCTCCTCATGTCTGTGGTCTGCATTTTTGTTGTACATTTAATAATTGTTTAATACTGAAAAATCCTGTAGTGTGTTTTGGACTTATGTCTAAGATATAAAACATGTTATTTCTATCTCTCAGCAGTGAATGTGACCAAATTGACCACAACTGTGCCCCCTGGAGTTGTCTTCACGACCACAGCTCCATCAGCGTTTATTCCCACTGGGCTCGATGCAAAAACTGGTGATGAAAGAACGCCAGGCATTTCTGCGACGACGATGTCACTGTCAGAGGAGGTGATCGGCGCTGTCACAGCTCGAGAGCAGTATGTCACTCCCAGAGGTCAGTTCCCCACTGCAAAGAAATTTAAACTAAATGTGATAATTCCATGATTTCCATAACATACAGACAGATTAACCAACATTCACAAAACAGATTAGGTGATCGTCTCTGTTTAGAGGCACCTGATCTGTCTGTTATTAATCTGTTAATCTGTTATTAATATCTTGATTTTGGGACAAAATAGTGAAATAAAAACCCCAGGATCATTTAGAGTGGGTTAAAAACAACATTTTAAAGTCAGAATGACGAGCATGACAGCTGCAGTTGTAGAGCGAGGGGCCTTGATAAGTGTAAGGCAGCTTGATTGACAGTTTGGTCTGTGTCTTACCTGGTCAGATGGCCTCGCCCCTAGTGTGGCCAAAGAACCACCGAAGTCAATATCATCCAGTCCTTCCCCAAACACACTGGCCTCCCCAACATGCACTTGACAAGGTGAGGCAACAGTTGGCTGAATGAGTCTATTGCCAGAGAGGTGAGCTAGTCAGGGGGGCTCTACAGAAGTGAGGTGATAGGGAGCGCAATTCTTTGATTTCTTCAGTGGCGCTCATCATCATCAGGGTGCCTCTGCTGGCTGAGAGGCTGACAGCGATGCAGGTAGATGCCCCTTTGCTGTCTCTTTGGTGTCCTGGAAGACCACAGTATGTACAGTTACAGAGCTGTATATCTGATAGTGGGACCATCCTCTCTCCTTTCCATAGCCACCTCCAGAATTTCTCTGATGACTCTGTAGTGATAGGATGCATCACAGGTGGTGATGAGAGAGTGTACTGTGGTAGACAACTTTGTCTCCTGAATCAAAATGAACCACCTTTAGCTCAATGTGACGAAGACCAGCCTGACAACGACCAAGGAACTGGTCAAAGCTGCTGTGGCCCCCACCTCCTCTAGGGAGCAGTGTGGGCGTAGTGTAAGAGTATCTGAGGGTGTACTTAGACAGTAAACTGGAGTAGGAATGTGGCTGCTGTCTACAGGAAGGGCTAAAGATGCTTCCACTTTCTGAGAAGGCTGAGGTCCTTTTACATCTGCAGAACAATGCTCAGGGTGTTCTTCGAGTTTATGTTGGTCCGTGTCATCATGTACACTGTGGTCTGCTGGGGCAGCAGTTTGACACTATTAAACTCAATAAGATCATCAAGAATTTGGTCATGTTGTGGGGAAGGATCTCTGACTGTAGTGTCAGACAGGAGAATGCTGTCCAAAATCAGGACTATTCTGGGCTCTTCTTCCTACCTACTCCACAATGTGCTGGTCAGCTACAAGACCTTATTCAGCCATAGATTGTTACTTCCACCTTGCTCCAACTCCAAACCTATAACCTTAACCCTAACTCCAATGACCCTCACACTAACTGTTACTGCTACAGACACCATAGGCTGTTACTACCACACTGCTCTACTGAGAGACACAGAAAATCAGTCCTGCCTGTCGCTACCAAACTGCTTAAGTTAAGGCTACCAAAAACACATGGTGAAGTACAGCAACCGCTGAGCTGAAGGAGATGGGAATGACTTGGGGGGAGGCACAGCACACAGCCCAACACAGGACCATGTGAAGGCAACTCATTGAGACCTTATGTCCAAATAGAAGAGGATTAAGTAAGTTAACAAGAAAAGTGGAGTTCCAAATGGGGGAATTAATATGTCCTGTGCTCCTGAGCCTCTTTAACTTTCCGATGTGGTGATGATGAGAACAAATAGATAATATAACTGTTCTTGTTTGGTGGGCATCTAGGCCCAAGAGACAGCAGAGAGAGTAAAATAAGGCTTTACTTTAATAATAATAAGATATTATGATGTCTAAGTTTAAGACATAAAACATGGTATTTCTGTCTCTTACCATAGTTATCCCCCATCGACCTGACTCTTATACTCCTGCTGGACAGACTGAAAGGGCTGAAGTGTCTGAACTGCCTTTTCAAGTGACAGAGGAGGTGATCCATGAATCCAGAGTCCCACAGCAGTCTGTCACACCCACAGGTCAGTTCAACTCCTGCAAAGTAAATTAAACTACATTAAAGTCACAAGCGACATCAAATGGCCCTCACGGACCATGCTTCACACTAGGCCAACCCGCCACCCCCTAAGGATGGCTCTAACCCACTCCTAGTCTATGTATTATTGTGGCTTTGGGCTGTGCTTGTCACTGGACAAAGTCAACACTCTTTGGAAGCACTGCTGAACTAACTTGGAAAAACATTTCACACTTTCAGGCATTGCCATGGCAACATCATACAAAAAACAAAATTGCCCCCCTGGGACTTATTTGATGGGAATGACCTGAAGAATTTCAAATTTTTCAATGATATTAATAAGTTGTTTTATTACTTTGAAATGTAGGACATTTCTGACATTTTCATCATCAACTTGGCAATACTGTGCAAAATACAGCATGTTATTTGTAATTAATGGATATAATGGTAATTATTCAATAGAAATAACATGGGTGCATTTTCACATCACTATGGCAATACAGTTAAAAAAAAACAAAAAAAAACACATGATTTCCATTGACTTTTGTCATATAGATGATGCAAGATTTTGACCCTGTGCATAATTTAGTTCTATTCTATAGGGGGACCTATTGCACCAAATTGAGTTCTTTCGCAGTTAGTTGATTTAGGCAAGAAAGTTTTACAACTGATTAAAATTTGAAGAAAATCGAACTTTGAAACTAATACTGCTAACTTATAGGGATGACATAGTTTTGCAATGAAGTCAAAAAAAGAATATGATTATTTTGCTATTTCAGAAAATGTGTTGCTTGTACAACAAGTAGTCCAGTTTCCTCCTATCATTTTGTAGAGCCCAAAATCACAACAGCAGTGGTGTGATCTGTGGTCTGACAACTCTGCCCTCATTCATGTTCTGCTCCACAGCATTTCCTTCAGTTACACCTGATCTGGAGACCTCAGCTTCAGGCTCTGCTTCAGGCTCTGCTTCAGGCTCTGCTTCAGGAGAGCCATTTGGGACTAGCGCAGAGGTGTCTGCTGAGGGTCCAGGGTCCACTCTGGTGTCAGGTTCTGGGTCTGGTCTGGACTCTGGTCTGGGCTCTGGTCTGGACTCTGGGGCATGTTCTGCAGAAGGTTCTGGTGTGGTCTTTGTCTCTGGAGACACAGAAAGTGACAAGTCCAGAGACCCAGAAAAGCCAGAGGCCACAGGAGAGACTGCATCTGGAGTCTCAGTATCAGGATTGGGATCTGGTAAGTATGTGTCTACCTCTGATCCTCTCTTTTGCTCCTCTGATCCTCTTGTCTATTCTTGACCCACTCAGTACCCCTGAGCAGTATCCTCTTTAACCTCAGATAGGTCAGATGCAAAGGACACATATGTAAAAAAAAATCTCAAGTGTGTTTGTCTAAATACAGCATTAAAGAGCCCATTTTGTGCTACTTTATGATCTTATGTCAATGTTATAATGTTGTTTCCTCATCACAAACATATCTGGAGTTGTGCTTTTTTTCACTGACAAATGTTATTAGGTTCTTTTTTTCAGACCTAGAGTGTTATTTCATACCTGACAGTTTCGACTGCTCATTAGCGTCTTCCTCAGAGTGATCACGTGATGTTGCTGTGACGTGTCTAGTCAGCTGATTTAAACAGACCAGACACATCACAGCAACATCATGTGACCACTCTGAGGAAGACGCTAGTGAGCAGTCGAAACTGTCAGGTATGAAATAACACTCTAGGTCTGAAAAAAGAACCTAATAACATAGAATATCGGAAGACCAACTGAATCTCATTGGACTAGTTACTTTTCTCAAACAGGAAATCACCACTTTGTGAAGTCATGTGGTAATACAGGAAATACTCCACCGTTTTTTTAAACTACATACACCTTCACTAGAATCATTTGGATAATTTCAACCCTGTAGTTATCAATTTCTACCGAGCAAAAGGTAAACTTGTTAACTTGAAAACTACCATTACATGACATCACAAGGTGGAACAGTGCTTTTTGAGCATTGGAGATGTAGACAGACATAATAAATGGTTAATCAGGCTTACTGAGGAAGTAACTCACAAGAATCCATTTTCTGTAATATACAACCTATGTAATTCAATAGTTATAGATGACTCTGTTTTGTGCAGGAGAGGAGTCTGGTTCGAGCCCAAGCTTGGGTATTCCTTCAGGTCTTGAATCCGGGCTTGGGCCTGGGGTCAGTGGAGACCGGAGTGGTTCCGGTTTGGTGTTTGTGGATGGGGTTGAGGAGCAGATCAGCGAGAGTGCCTCCGGAGAGGAGCTGGGTCGAGGAGGAGTGATCTACAGCGGTTCTGGGTCCTGGAGGGTCTCTGGCTCGGCCTCTGGATCCGGCTCAGGATCTGGATTTTCTGAAGTGCTGCTGGTGGATGGGACCCTTGTGGACCAAAGCCCGGATCGGACTTGGGGGCAGGAGCTCTCGGGATCTCAGCCTGTGGGATCGGGATTCAGTGGGACCTCTGGCAGCACCTCAACCTTAAGTGGAGTAGGTCTGTGTTCAGTCTCTTAAGTTTTGTCTAGCTCATAGACTTATAAAGAAATGTTCTGCCCTCACTGAGGGTAGCAGTTATAATTGCTAATCTGGAGCCCAGTTCCATATTTGGAATTCTGACCACGCATATCCTAGCAACCAAAGAGCCAATCAGGAGTGAAGCCGTTGAAGGTAACACCACTATCTGCCCACACCTCTGGTTTGGCAGGAAGAAGGTGTAATCCTGTCAATTAAGGCAGAGAAGACAAAAGATTGGTCTGTTATTAATGTTCATATTTTGAATTAGTGACAAAATAGTGAAATAAAACCCCATGATCCTGTAGAGTGGCTTAAAAAAAATTTAAGATCAAAATGATGTAACTCTGACAGCAGCAGTGATAGTAGAAAGTAAATTGGAGTTTGATCAAGTTGAAGCATACTCATGCTCACTATTTGGAACTCAGCGGCCAGTGGGTTCGATATGTCCAGAGACATGTGCAGTCTACAGTATGGGCAACTATACTATGAGTAAGAGCTATGAAAAGTTTAGTTTGCAGAGTAGGTCTGATTTAACATGTATACATGTTTTAACATGAATTTATTTACAGGATTCTGGGAGAGCGGGCGCCCTTGGGAGCAACTCCGTGGAGATGTGGTTTATGAGACAGACACCCATACTGAGACTGTAAATGTAGAGGGGCGGGGTGAGGTGCACTTCAGTGGAGAACACACCTCTGCATCAGGTAAGGCACCACAACCGTAGACAAGGTTTATTTAACCAGGTGAAAATTGTACGCCGGCTTCCAACACTGGGTCCTCACTCGAGGGACATAGAGTAGGAATTAATCAAATGATTAGAACAGAATACAATAATCATTCTATTCTATTCCCCTTTTGAAAAACTAGCAGTCAAAATGTATAAAAATCATTATTGTTGTCCTATTGTGGCTATATCATCCTGCCCTAACAGAGAGACAGTAAATATCATGTAAGCACAGGGCTTAGTCTTCAGCTCTCTGCACCAGGAGCACAGTTATGCAGGTGCACAACCATACATCTAAGAGACATCCAGTCCGTCCTGTCAGAATATGTAATACACAGTGATAAACAGTAGTTAAAGACTTTAGGCATTTAGCCGGTGCATTTACATAAAGAACATCTCCATCTCCAAATTTCCATAAACCGGCAAAGACAAAAATGTCTTGACTCCGGTGTTGTCTCCAGCCTCTATGTATGGACATGTTTGGATCAGAGTCTCAAGTGGAAATATCCCTCAGTTAATCTCTTCTCTGCTCCTCTGACCCTCTCCTCTGCTCCTCTCATCCTCTGACCAATCAGGTCCTAGAGACGCCTTCAATGTTTTATGGCTGTGTTTATTGTTTTAGAGACACATGCTTCCGGACCCGCAGGTTAGCAGTTTGATGCTTCCATTGTGTTCTTGAGCAAAACACTTTAATTCTGTTTGACCTGCAGGAGGCAGTGGCAGTGGCAGTGGCAGTGGCAGCGGCCACCACTCAGAGCCAAAGGAACCCCACACTGACCAATCAGAATCTGTGACACCGGCAGAGGCATACACCAGCCCTACCACTGCTCCCTCAGTGTCTCTGCTGCCACCAACCGCAGTGGAAGAGCCTGCAGTGGTCACAGGTAAAAGCCCAAGACAGTGTCTGAGAAGAGGGATGTTTCTGAGAAGAGGGAGGACAGAGGGAGGTGTCTGGGGAGGAGGAGGTGTCAGGGAAAAGGGAGGACAGAGGGAGGTGTCTGAGGGAAGCATCTCGGGAGACTGAAGTCCATCTCATAGAAATCACAGAAGCTGCACAGAGTGTTCTCCCATAACAATCATTTCGAGCTCCACCAAAAGACATGTTTCACTTTTGAACAGATTTTACATTTTATATCAACATATACTTTTATACAATACAATTTGAATTTTTATGTTAAAAATGCCATTTTAATAACGACAAGTTTCACTATAATTAATATGGGTAAAATGCAGATTTTTTTTGTAGAGGGTCTGGTGTCACTAATATATATATAAACAGGTTCAACATTTGTAAATTCATATTTTGGATATTTCACCTAAAAAGTACAATGTAATCAACTGGGAAAACTGGCACTTGCCCCCATCTAGGAGTGCAACATCATCACATTTTATTATCTGAAAACTACCAATTAAAATGACCAAATAAAGACCATCTTGGGACAACATCCATAGCTCCTGATGAGCCATGTAGTGGACTAAACAGAAAGGCAAAGACAAGGTATAAAAAGGTATAAAAATAAGGTATAAAAATAAGTTAAAATTTAATTAAAAAAATATATATATAATTTCACAAAGGCTCAAATTGTTAACAAAAAAAAGCCGGGCCCAACTGGGGTAAATCAAAATCAAACTGAACGGAACAAAACTAACCCAACCAGACAAAGGAACAGGGGTGTTTAAATACTTGAGGACCAACTAAAGCTGAACACAAGATGGAGGATTTACACTAATTATTTAACTAAACTACTAACTTCATCAAAGTAACAAAAAGCAAATAATTATAATACAGAAAATAATAAGTGATAATAAAATGACCTCAACATAAACTAAACAAACTATCTTAATAAAACTAACTAAATAGTGCTCCCCCCCTTCTTGTTGAGTCATGATGGTCTCTCCCAAGGGGCCTCCATCCAGTGCTCAAAAAAAACATAAATAACAAGTGTAGAAGTAAATCAGACTTATATTAACTAAAATGTGTGCACTCAAATTAGAATATAAGTCTAAAGAAAAGGAATTAAATTATGTGTAATGTGATTAATTATTGTAAGTGAAATTAAATAATACTGACTGTAGGAGCTATTTGCTTATTTAGTTGATTCTAAAATTAGTTTATTATTTTTGTTTGTTAATTAGCTTACTAATTTAGTTTTGTCAATTTGTATAATATATTTTTGCTATGTTAATATTATTCTTGCTAATTTCTTAGTCTAAGTTGGTATTATTTACGTTAGCACCTCTTTTTTGTTTCTGATTTAATTTGGGTCACCTAGGGAATAAAGGAGGGTGGTACACGTAGACCAGAGTGCACCTGGGTGGGCCTATGGTTTTTTACCAGTCACGAGGAGAGGCAGCAGGAGTAGGCCTTAAACATGTATTCCTTGTTGCTTGCCCAAAAACTGGAAAATAAATCTTGGAAAATCATCTCTAGTCATGGACATTGATTTGTACTGCGTAAACCACATACCCATGGTGCCCAAAGGTGATTATTTGAGTTATGTTTAGTTCTGAGTTTGCCCACGCTTTTGTTTGTTACTTTTATTTGACCAATAGTCACTACACTGACACTATGGAGTGGTGGCAGAGGTATCCACCACAAACCGGTACATAACTTCTATGATTTATGAGTCTGACTGTTCTGCAGAGGAAAGAGGGAAGCATCTGGGGAGAAGGAGGACAGAGCGTTTAGGTGGTGGTGTCACGGGAAGCGTCTGGGGAGTGGGAGGACAGAGTGTTTAGGTGGTGGTGTCACGGGAAGCGACTGGGGAGAGGGAGGACTGTGGTAAGTGGTGGTATTTAGGGGAAGTGTCTGTGGAGACTGAAGTCCATCTCTTGCGCAGAGGAAGGCTGTGCTGAGGGCTGGCAGTTCTTCATGGGGAGCTGTTACCTTCACGTCAACGACAGACTCACCTGGACGGAGGCGGAGCAACTGTGTGTCCGGGTGAACGCCCACCTGTCCAGCGTCCAATCAGAGGAGGAGCAGCTCTTCCTCAACTGTGAGTACACCACACCACACCCCCTCCCCATCCTCAGTGTCAGATGCCCTCCCATCCACTGTTCCCCTGTGTGTCAGATGCCCTCCCATCCTCCTATATCCCTGTGTGTCAAACTCCCTCCCATATTATAGCTATAAATTAAATGATACCCCTCGATCTCTCTATTTTTCTTTCCTCTTCTCTCCTCTCTCCCTCTCCCTCTCTGTCTCCACAGCGAATGGTCAAGACTATCAGTGGATTGGACTCAATGACAAAGATGTCCAGGGAGAGTTTGGCTGGACAGACGGTGCTCCTCTGGTCAGTCAGACACATATCCTATAAATATCTTTGGATATATCTGTCCCACTAGCCACAATGTTCCAAACAGGAAGTGAGTATGGGCATGCTTCAGCTCCATCAACTGACTTTCTATTGAAAACTTGTGGCCCCTCTCTCTGTAACTGCTGCTATCACCTCGTCATTCTGGCCTTAAAATGTTGGTTTAACCTGCTCTCCATGATCCTGTTTTTTTGTTTTGTTTTTTCTTCACTATTTTGTCCCTAAATCAAGATTTGAACATTAATAATAGATCAATCAGGCACCTACTTTCCCCAAGGTCATTCCTGCTAGAATAACAGATTAACCCTAAACCTGTACTTATTATGCCACCTGTCAGACCCTATTGCATCAGCGGGGACATGCCAACATGGATTCTCGAGAGTTTATGATTCATAAATATCATGAGAATCCATCTTGCTGCGTAGGGTTAATCGTGAGTATCATAGGAACCAAAGAGCCAATCTGGAGAGAGGCTGTACATGTTCCCTTCCTGTAACTCTGTGTGTACCCCAAATATACTAGTTTGATAATTTGCAACTGATGTTATCAACATTCAGTGGGGGTGTGAGGCTCAGCTCTGTCTGAAGCTCTATTACTCAAGTTTAGGCTTTAATCCACCAGAGTTTTATTTAAACTAAAAAAAACTGACACAGCTGGAACAACAGGTGGGCTAATTTGTTCTGATAAACAAGTTAATCTCAAATAATATTAATCACAAACTAGCTAGCAGTAGCCTTAGCACAGGACCATGAACACTCACAAAAGTTGCTTAAATCCATTTTGTAGTGTTTGTTCAGTTTGCTGACAATCTTAAAACTTATCAGACAGTGTTTGCTAATGTGTGCATTGTGTCACCATGGGTAACTGCTGAACATTCCACCACAGAGATACATACAGAACAGGGGTGAGGGTGTATCAATATGTATGTATGTATGTATATGTATAATATATGATGTATATTGTACAGCGTTAATGTGTGTATAAACCTGTGTGCATCCCAGACCTTCCTGAACTGGAGGCCTAATCAGCCGGATAATTACTTTGGCGCTGGAGAGGACTGTGTGGTCATGATCTGGCATGAAGGAGGACAATGGAATGATGTGCCCTGTAACTACCAGCTGCCCTTCACTTGCAAGAGCTCCCCAGGTACCAAACCAGGACTGAACCAGGACTAAACCAGGTCTGAACCAGGAACAAACTAAGACTGAACCAGGCCTGAACCAGGACTGAGCCAGGACTAAACAAGGACTAAACCAGAACTAAACCAGGATTAAATCAGGTCTGAACCAGAAACAAGCTTGGACTGAACCAGGACTAAACCAGCCTTTCATCTGGAAGACCAGGCCTGTCTCCTCTCAGTAAGGAGGTTGTGGGTTAGACTCTTGACCTCTCCTATTCTCTGTCCCCAGTATCCTGTGGTGCTCCTCCTGTAGTGTCAAATGCCCGTCCTCTAGGGGGCAGTAGAGAGCGCTATGTGGCAGGTTCTGTTGTGAGATACCAGTGTGAGCCAGGCTTCACACAGCGCCACCCGTCTGTCATACGCTGTAAGGACAATGGCCAGTGGGAGGAACCTCAGGTGGAGTGCACGACAGGTGAGTCCTACCCAGGATAAGCCATGTTCCTCTCTGTCCCAACTCTCTCTGATCTCTGTCCTGTATTGTATGTGAGTAAGACACAAGTTTTTTGTTTTTTTTTAGATTATTTCATAGAAAACATTAAATTCAAAACTATTATGTTCCTTAAAAAGGGAGTATTTTGCAAAATTGTTATTGTTGTTTTTTAGATTTCTACCACATTATAACATTGTTCCCTCAGCAAAAACATACCTGAAGAGATGTTAAATGTCATCCATGCATGTTTGAGTATTTTAGCGATCTCTCCTGCGCCCTCTTCAACCCTAATACAAAACTGTACACAGCAACTTGACAAACCTGATGCGATCTGCTGCAGTTTCATGTGCTGATTGAGTTTTGATGTCACTCTGAAGGGGAGGAGCCTAGTGCAGGGAGCAAAGGGAAAGCATACTCAGAATGTCACAAACAAAAGAGACTTATTTAATATGTTAATATGTTATTTTGGATGAATATAGCATTTTCAAAAATAATAAAAGGTAACATGGTGATCTAAATATGTTATATGTTAGCAGTTAATACCCCATATGAGTAAAATAGCCCGTCTTTTTCTGAGCGCTTTCACAGATGTACAATAATTGTAGTTATTTCTGTTTTAAACAGATCGCCTTCATAAACGATCCGCCAGAAGGAGAACTACACAGGAACAAGACCAGCTCTGAACCGGACTCAACCTGGTCTGAACCCCAAACACCTGCCCCTGCCTCCCACCCCCCGGGAGCCCCAAAACCTGATCCAGACCTAGACCACTCTGGACAAAGCCCCTCTTGGACTCTACCTTCTGTATACTGCATGTCTGGTCTCTGGTGTAGCCTGGACCCTGGTCTGATCTCTGGTCTCTGGTCTAGGCTCTATTCTCTAGACTAGTTTCTGGTCTCTGGACTAGGCTCTGGTCTAGACTCTGGTCTAGGCTCTGGTCCCTGGACTAGGCTTTGGTCTAGACTCTGGTCTAGACTCTAGGCCGTGGTCTGGTCTTGTTTCTTTTTTTGGGGTGGGGGCAGAGAATTGTCGCAGACCGGTTTCTGTGAATGAGCCTTTGTAGATTAATTTATAGAAAATTCTTATTAGGTTTGTAGAAAATCTGTGGCCCCTGGACGAGACAGACCTCAGTGCAGCACAGTGGTATTAAGTAAGTAAGTAAGTACCCTTAGAACTTCAATATTTTGATACTTTTCCAGTTAATATCACACCAGTGAATCTTATTTGTACCATATGAGGAATCAGCACAAATCATCAGGGCTCCCTTCAGGGAGTCATGTGCTGATCCGGTCACTATTATTTTATAAAGTAAATGTAATTTTGTTAAATCAGTAATGAACTGCATACACACTACAGTCTTTCATACAGGAGGCTGGGCACTAGGGGGGCACTCTAACTCTTAAGCACACAGAGACGCAGCCCGGGTGGCGGGAGGGCATCTGGCTTAAGTCTGTCTCGTCCAGATTTTTGCCTTAGATTGTTTCTTCTGGTTTCATACAGTAATTTTTTCTCAAATTATGTCATGTTTAAGTCACTTTAACATGTTGTTTTACTGAATCACAATATTCTTGGCTGGATCTAGAAAAATCAAAGAAAACGGAACCAGGACTGAACAAGGACTAAACAGGGACTACTTCTACTTACAAAATGCACAGAATGTTTTATGTATTTTTTTGAAAATATTTCTACTGATAAACGGTTGAGTCACCGCTGGATTCTTCAACAAAGCTTCATGTTTTAAATAGTTTTGTTTGTGTAGTTTAAATTCAGATGCCCTCCCACGGATCACCTCAGTGCACCTTAAAGTCCCTGTTTGTCTGTAAAAAGTTCTCAGAATAAAGGTATCCAACTTCAATCATGTTTCGGTCTGCACTGGTCTGAACCGGTTTCAGATGGAGCCTGGGGACTTCTTTACGATTCAGAGGGAGGTCGAGTAAATAAAAGACTTGGTCCAAACTTGTGTCTGGAGTTTTCTTTAGAAGACAGTAAAGCAAGAAGTGACACGAGCACTTCCCTAATGAACTAGGACTGTGTCCGAATGTCTCCCCTAGCCCCTAACCCACTGCTCTCTTCAGCTCTGCATGATTTAGTGTCTCACTCACAGACATTTAGATTCAGCTCGCCCCATTCTGGTCACATGACCCTGGCTCTGGGTGAAAAAAGCCTAAACTCTGAGGAAACTTGATTTCTGTCATGAATGATGATCAGATTAGACTGGCAGCTCCTGAGTGTTTATGGACTAATAATAAACATCCATGTTTATGTCTAGACAGATCTCATGCAAATGTGTGGAAATGACTGCTCTTTAAAAAGCTCAACCAGTTAATGCTAGCAACTTTACGCAGCAACAATTTAGCAACATTTTTATTCATAATCAGGGATCAACAATGTGATAAAACAGCACTGAATAAAAACACACATTGGTGAATACATTTTTAACATTAATTAAAAGAACACATTGCAATGCAAAAACAGACACGTTTATAACTCCTAAGTAAAAATAAAGTAAAGAACTGAAGAAGAAACCAAGGAGCCATTAAGAAATACAAAAAAATTAAAAAAAAGAAATAAAGAAAAGAAAAGGAGAAGAAGAAGAATACAGTTGAAAATTAACATCTTGTGGCCATGAGATAATTAAGCTGGGCAGTAAAAGCAAAGATCAAAGGCTGGATGTGAACGGACCCCCTTTAGGAACATATAAGACAATGTCCACCAGTGTCTGACCACAACTGAAGAAGCCTCTTGGATGAGTGGAAAATGTCTTCACTGTAAAATTTATCCAGTAGACAGAATTGAATTCTTCTTTTGCTATGTTTTTATTTTTTTGTAGTTAATTAAACTTTAATAAATGTCATGACAGAGGAGCCAATCTGTTGAAATATGTGTGTCCAGTGCACTATAATGCACAGTTGTGAGATCATTGTGTGCAGCTATGGATATACCAGCATGTGGCCTGTGTCTGTGTTGAAAGGGTGAGGTACAGTGGTGAGCCAGTGCTGGAAGAATTCTGTCAAAGGTGTCCCAAAATGTGGCCAATAATGTACTGCAGAACCATGTGTAAGTGTGAGAACCATGTGTTAAACTGGAGAGCAGTTATCTCGTTTTCCTAAGATATTATCTTGTGGCAACCAGACTTTTTTTTCCTTTATCTCATCTGCACGGCTCAGTGAGAAACAAGTTTATTGTAATTATCTTTTTTAAACAAATGTATAAAAGACATCCATACATGAGCAACATGGATGAACACGAATTGAACCAGTCCAAGTCTCATGTGGAAGTCCAGATCCACTCAGATCCTCTCTCTTGCACCCATTCTGGCTCTGGTCTGAAACAACAGGACACAGCACATCCACAAATCACAAAACCAGGTCTGAATCAGCATTTATACCACATATACAAGTACTAAACGGTAACTAAACCTGGTCTAAACCAGGTTTAACCAAGGTCTAAATCAGGACTGAAACAGGACTAAAACAAGACTAAACCAGGTTTGAGCCAGTCCTACCTCGGGTCTAAAGGACCAGTACCTTGCAGTAGTAGTAGTACATTGGGAGGATGTACAGGAGCTTCAGTAGTAGAATGAGCAGGACTCTAATCATCAGGTCTGAGTCTGAAGCTGCAACACAAAAGCTTAAGGTTATTATTTACTTTGTTATCCCCACAGTAGGATTAATTGTCCTCTGCATTTGACTCATCAGGAGCAGTGGGACCCATCTACAGATCTTGAGCTAATCTTGCTCAGGACTACCTTAGCAGGAAGATTTGACTTATTGTGCATGTTTTGGGTTGATGGGGAAACCAGAGTGTCTGGATAAACTCCACACAGAAATAGGGAGAACATTCAAAATTCACACAGACACAGGGAGAACATGTGGACTCCATACATCAAATTAAATATGGAAAAACAAACCAAGCATGGTGACACATTGCAATCAGACTTTTTAAAAGTCTGTAACAGCCTATTAGCTGTCTCTGATCAAACTGAACACCTAAAGGGTCAAGTAAAGAAGAAGAATTTGGTCATAGATGGAGATTGTGAAAATGTCACCCGGAGAAACTTGGGCTGAGGCTGAAAAAAAGTAAAAGCTATTTTCACAAAGAATTTGCAACAGTAAAGAGATATGGAACTGCAAGTAGTACAAAGAGTAGGGGAAGTGGCTCAAAATGTAAAAAATCTATTTAGTTAAAGATTAAGGACAGATAAGCACCCCTACACAGAGCAAAAAATTGAAAGAACAAAGATCTATATCAATGAAGATTCCACAAGATAAACACTGACATTAGTTTTCTTGTGTTATGACAAGTTGCTCATCTGCCCACACAGTAGCACTCCGAAACAGCATTAACATTTCTGTCTGTTTAAGCACCAGATCAACATGTTATGATGAATGTACCTATGCCTGAAAAGGACAACTCCAGAGATGAGCTGAAGCTCAGAGAGATGCCAAGCTGCATGGGGAGACTACAGCCATGTGTGGTTAGAGGGAGAATAAAGGGACAGGAGACAGGAGAAGCTTTAAATGAACAGCGCCACCATCAAATTAAAGCAACATTCAGCTTATGACTACAAACCATAGTGGATATGGACAAACTGAGCATAACAGTCCTCATTAAAAGTGAAGTGTTGTATTTACCTTCATCTTTTGAAATCAACAAACTAACGGAACCCACTTCAACTCCATGAACTGTGTTTAGATCCACAACAAATAACATTTCTATGCATGTTCTGTTTGTGACAATGATGTTTATGAAGTATGATTAATGAATAATCAAAAGGGAGAATGTGTGATGGAAATTTGTATTGTGAAGAAAATATTTCTCTCAATCTGTCTTTGTGTAAATTAGTGTCATTTCTAACTTAGACCAGTCCATATCTGAATAAACCTTTGTCTGTATTCCAAAAACTCAACAGGATTCGCAAATCATCAAGAAAAAGATCATTTCTGCCACTACAGATACTGTTAAAAACTTCAAAACACCATAGATGGAGAAGAAAAGCAATTAAACGATTTTTTTTTCTTCAGTATCAACATATTGCAAATTATTTCAATAATACATAAAGCTAAAACATTAACAAAGTCATTGTTAACAAGTAATGCCAAATATTCAAATATAAAATGAAATGAAGGATAAAAAACAAATATTTTAATTCTCAAAACTAACAGTAATTAAAGTTGAAAATATCATGAGAAATCTTAAATATAAACCAGCAGGTATCGATGGAATGGATGTAAATCAGCAGCAGATCAAAGACAAAAAGAAACCCATAAGTCTTACGACAGCATCAGGTAAACTCATGGACAACATTGTATACACAAGAATAGACGGTTCCCTCCTCATCAACATGCATCCAGGAAATGACTTTCAACAGCCACAGCTCTGACCATGATGACAAACATTGAAGAAAAAAAAGGTGGGCAGTGTTATGCTAGATATCTCAGCTGCTTTTGAGTTAATAGACCATGGATCAGACTAGCTGCATATGGATTCTATGAATCAGCAACATCCTGGTTTAACATCTACTTAAGACAAACTCAGATGGTTTTCTTCAATAGAGATTACTCCAGCTGAGGGGCTTTAGCATGTGGAGTAGTGCAGGGCAGCAGTCTCAGTCCTCTACTATTAACATCTAAACAAATGATTTGCCACTGGTTCTGCTGAAGGCCAAGATTGTGATGTATGCAGACAACTCTACAATATATGTCTGAGTTAAACGCTAAAGCATATAAACAATATGTGTGCCAAAGTGGGAAGAAAGATTACTGTTATTAAGAGATATGCATCCCAGAATGGGGACCAAAATGAAGACCAAAACCAAAACTCCTAAACCTAAGTAACTTAAGGGACACCTAAGGGTGTGTGGCCCTCATATGACACTGTGTGACCCTCACATGAGGCTGTAGCTGGACATACCTCCCAGATAGAGCTGCAGGCTGGGGCTCTGAGAGGAGAAGTTGTGATTGAACACCTGCACATGGTAAATACAGGTGTAGTTTCCTTTGTGGGTAGGGCCAGTGTCAGAGAACAGGAAGTGTGCAGAGTGATTGACAGCGGGTAGGGTGTAGTTCATAGTGGGAGAGAGGAGCTGGAAGGAGCCTCCTAGGTACTGTGGCTCCACAGAGCATTTGACCATGAACTTTGACCCCAACAGCACTCGGAGCCCCTGTGGCTGGGCCTCGGAGGCCCCATCAGAAACAGTCAAGGAGACGACTGGACGCTTCAGTAAGTCTGTGGAGAGAGATTATTGGACTGTTCAGAGAGTGGAGAGAGAGGTGTGATTCCCATAGACTGTATATATAATTGGACATAGCTAACCTGCTAGCTGCCACGTTCCAAATAGAAACAAGATCACAGAAGTCAGTGATACCCATGCCAAATTTTTTACAGCATAGCCATAACAATGACAGAAACTCTCCATGTTATTCTAAAGCTAAAATCACAAAATCGTACAAACTATGGCTAATTTCACTCAGCCTTCAATTGTGGGTAGACACCTGACCCTGAACATATTTATATAAGAATATTAATGTGGGTGTAATATCAACCCCTGGGCAATTTGTATGGAAGGGTATGTATTTGTCGAAGATATACAACATTTTCTGCACGTATTTATGACATGCTTTTGATCAAAAAATTCACTGATGCCCACAGCCCTTGTCACATTTTGTTGACATGGAAAAAATCTGTCCTCACCAATAGGATATCAAACTAAAACAGTGTAGCCAAATCAAATTTGGTAACTGGATGCATCATGCCAATAGAAACAAAAAATATATTGTGACCATACTCACTTACAGACTGGATGACCGCCATCTTGGATAAAAAAATAAATCACTACATAAATACTTTGAGAAAAATTGCATGGTTAGGGCCAGTTTAGGTTAGGGTAGGGTTATAGTAAAAACTAGGTTAGGGGTTAGGGTTATGTGTTAGGTTAGAGATTAGTAGTTAGGGTTAGTGTAGGGTTAGAGTCAGGTTTAGGTTAAGGGTAAAGGGTTAGGATAGGGTTATGGGTTAGGGTAAGAGTTTGGGTTAAGGGTAAGGGGTTAGATTAGGGTTAGGTTAGGGGTTAAGGGTAAAACCAGGGTCCCTGTTAAGGGTTTGGGTGGGGTTAGGAGGTTAGGATTAGTATCAAGGTCAGGGATATGGGTTAGGTTTAAATTATGGTTAAGGGAAGGTGTGATTTAGGCACGGGGACAATCATTGCCTCTATATTTTTTCAATATTTTGCTTCAGAAACACTTCAAAATGTTCTTTCACTTAAACCTTTAGTTCTCCTTCATTTAAGTTAAAACAAGTTTGCAAGTAAAGTTTTGTAAAATTTAGTTTTATTAAAACACTGGTCAAATCTTGTATTGCTGTAATCACACATAACATATTACACTTAGCTGGCCTCCGTGTTTCTCTGCATTTATCTGTTTGCTCAAGCTTTTCAGCAGTTCAGTGTGGTGTTAACACAAATGTTGGTCTCAGATTTAACTTCAAATAAACATATTTTTAAAATAATTATAAAAATAGATAGCGTATTACATGTTTGTCCATGTGTGTGTGTTGTTGTAGTAAGTTTCTGCAGAATGCTCAGGGCATGTGCAGTTCCAATTTAGACTCAAATTGGAAAATGACAGTGGGATTGAACATGACACAGACCTGTAGAAATGACAATTCTCTGGAAGAAATAAAACATGACAAAGTGAAGGTGAGACTTTTACCTGAACACACAGCCACCAGGCCCCAGGCTGAGGGAGAGAAACCATGCCCCACACAATCTCTCACTGCAGACTGCTTTCGCTTTACACAGTCAGGTGTTGTGACCCAAGCTACAGTTTCTGGAAGACCATATGTTCCATATCCAGAAACAGCAGAGTCACAGTCCAGGTCTCTGCACACAGCCGTTGCAGCCTGCACATTCCAGTTCTCATAGGCATATGTCATCCGTCTCCACTCTCCTCTGTGTCTCACCTCCACAATCCCAGCACAGCGACTGGCCTCTCCCACCAGCCTGAGTGGCTCTGAACAGACAATACAAAGCCAAACGCAAGTTTACTTCTAAAGTACACAGCAGGTCCATATTAGTCTTAGTCTTTATAGTTTCTAAGCTAGTTATTGGACTTCAATCTGTGTCGCTGGTGCTGTACTCTCTCCATAACGTGTTTGAGATCACTGCAAAAGCCACTGCAGACTCCATTGCAGAAGTCACCTTAGAAGCCACCATAGAAGCCACTTTTTGAACAGAAACAGAGATCAGGAGCATAGTTGGAAGAAATTTTGACTATGTATTGTCAAATCCAAGAGGCCTTGATTGTCTCTCTTTCTATCATTAGAACTTAAACAATTTATACAATAACCTCTACGGCGAATATTGCAAACTTCTTCAGCATTTTAAAGAGCTATTAGATATTAGATTTTCAACATACAATAAGAATGTTGCACAGGTGTGAGTGTTATGTAACATTTCATATGCCCTAAACTCCCATAGTTTGGGGCCTGCTTTGGAGAAAGCTCTATCTTTTGTCTCTGTCTCCTCTTAAGTCTGGACCAGGAGCAAGCCAGAGGACACTGAAGAAGACCTAAGGGCTCTGACTGGGGTGTGCAAAGACAGTGTTTCTGATAAAGAGGGTGGTGCCATGAATGCATATAAATACAAGCAATACAATTTTAAAATCAATTCTAAAAACAACAGGAGGCCAGTGAAAAGAAGCCAATATAGGAGTGTTGAGGTCACGTCGACTGGCTCCAGAAAGCAGGCACGGAGCTGCATTTTGGACCATTTGTATGCAGTGAATTGAGGACAGCTCTACATCAAAATATAGAGCATTACAATAGTACCAACGGGTGGTAATGAGTAATTTTTTCAAACTGGTTTAAGATCAAGTAGCGTTTCACTTTTTCAAGCAGCCTTAGCTTTAAGAAACTGGTTTTAACCACTGAATTGATCTGCTTTTCAAGTTTAAAAGAGCTGTAAGTAAAAACAGCCCTTCCCCCAAGAAAAATTTGACGTAAGTGGGCTAAGTGCATTAGTTAAAAGCACCAAATACCATAATCTCATTTTTGCTCTCATTTAAAGTTTAGAGACATCCACTCTTTGACTTCTTGTAGACACGAATTTCCAGATGAGGCCGTTTTAGTGTTTAAGGATAGGTATATCTGCACATCATCTGGAAAACAGTGAAACTGAATGTCATATATACTTTTTGAAGATTCAGCCCAGTGGCAGCATGTACAAAGAAAAAATAATTGGCCCTAAAATCGAGCCTTGTGGCACCCAATAAGTTAGTCGGGCTCTCTGTGAGGTGAGTCCAGAGTTTATTGTAAAAGACCTATCTCACACAATTTCAATACTAATCCTTTTATCCCAACACTGGCCTCAAGACAGGATATTAAAATGTGATTGTCAACAGTGTCAAAAGCTGCAGTTAAATCTAAAACCCCAAGTAAAGCTGAGCTGCCATAAAAGCATTGTTTCTGTGCAAATATCTTAAACCAGATTGGGGGTGGGGATATTTTAGAGAGATTGGGCAGTGAAACAAAAGAAAATTTACTAAAAGCAGGTGGGTACACAATAGAGCAGTAATCTGAGCAGTGAAGCTCTGCCCCCTTACCTGAGCAGGTGAGGTTGACAGTGGCTCCAGAAGAGCAAGTCTCTGAGCTGGAGTGTGGACAGTCCATCAGAGCAGACTCATTGCCCTCACAGTGGAATGTCTGCCTCAGAGGAGAGAGCGCCCCCTTGAAGAGAGAAGGAGCCCCACAGTCCAGCTCCCTGCACAGCACCTCTGCCCCGAGCTGGTCCAAGGCCCCTTCACAGAGCCCGGTCCATGACTGGTTCCAGATCTGCACTGATCCTGAGCACAGGCTGGACCCCGAGACCAGGCGCACTGACTCTGTGGACACACATGTGACATCATTGCTCTGACCCTTTACACCTATGTCACTAAGTTGAGCTATGACGGATGGCAGAAATGAGAGAAGGTAGTATGTAGGGTGCGCAAAACTGATGAAAACTCACAGCAATTGCAAGTATTTTTGTCAGTTTGGCAATGGTTTCTTCTAGTGCATGTTTAGTTTTTGGTAAAAGCAAAGGGCTCAAAATGGGGTGATATGGAAAAATTAAGCTATAGATCATCAGTGAAGCTGATTCGTTCTCCCTCCTGCCATATTCAATGATTTCATCAAATTGCCAACTTTAGCTAAGTGTTATTAGGTTTTTTTTATACTGGACAGTTTTGACTGCTCACTAGTGGTCATCCTCAGAGTGGTCACAAGATGTTGCTGTGATGTGTCCAATCAGCTGATTTATACAATGTTTTGGCGCAGTTTAAAACCTGTGGAGGCAGGATGACAGTGCCATCTCTAGTCCGACTTCCTCAGGACAGTATCCCAGGCGTGTGAGAGTAAAAAAGCCCCCTCGTCCCTGTTTATAGTCCTGTGGGCACATGTCTGTATTTCGATTGCCTCTTTAATCCAGTGACAATGTTTGTTGTTTGTTGTTTCTCTGTCCCAATCATGTTTGCTCAGTCCCATTTCATAATGTGGTTCTCTCTTCTACAGTGGTCAGAAATGACAGATTTGAGCTGTTCCTGTTCTGCTTTGTGTTTTGTTGCTTATCTGCACGCCTTTGCTGTTTCCTTCTCGTATTTTGTCCTTTGTTTTATTTTTTGTGTACTGAATGCCCTCTCTGTTCTGCTGATGTATGTTTTATTGCAGGATATGCAGAGTATTTCATATATGACATTACATTGTGCTCCGGATCTATGTTATCTTTCGGGTGGATGAGGAATTATCTTTGCTGGTGTGTTGATATTGTGTTTTCTCATTGCCCTCTGCACTTTTTCTGTTATGCCCCTGATATATGGTACTGTTATTATGCCTGAGCTCTTTTTTCAGTTTTATTTTTATTTTTCTGGTTCTGAGCAGTCGAAACTGTCAGGTATGAAAACAAACACTTGGTCTGAAAAAATAACCTAATGACATAAATAGTCGGAAGACCAAATGAACCTCATTGGACTATAACTTTACCCAATTCACCCACCATGATTTCATTTTGGCTGGCCAGACAATGAGGTTAACTCTCTTTGACCTGTTCTGAAAAAGTGGCTTTTCAGAGATTTTAGCCCTGTCATAGTTGTTTCCTCCCACCATTTACTTTTGTATTTGTATTTAGAGTTATTCATACACATTTGAGCAACTTTTAAACTTACTTTTAAGAAGCCATTTTGCACAGCAATTTCACTGCCACATGCCCACTGCTTTCCACTTCCTCCTCCAGATTTATTTTCTTAATTGATGATATGCATAGGATTCAATAGCATTGCAAAGTTATTTTGCTATAAATAAAAATAAAAAAAATCTGCTCCATGCAAGTATGATATGCAGCTATCTATATAGGGGCCCACAGCTTGCGACGTTTGTTGTGATGACGTTTATGGTCAGCTGCCATTGGGCACTGCAGTTTTCTAACATGGAAATCAGTGGGCTTGTTTCTTTTATTAAGTCATTGTAGATGAATAATGTGATTTAAAATATTCAAATTATCCACAATGATCAACAACTGTCATAGATTTTAAGTACAGAGCAGGCATGAGTGCAATAGGTCTGCTTTAAAAACAGCTTGGCTCAGAAATATCTCCATACAAACCTAATGTGATTGTTTACTGTCACCCATGATGCACCTGGACCCTAATTAGCTCCACAGAGGACATGCAGGTCAAGTGTACGTAATGTCCAATAACAGATTTTGTAATGATAATTTGTATCACACTCGTATGAAGGACAGTGACATCACAAAAGATTCACTACAAGCAAAGGAACACAAAAGTGTCACGTGACCAGTTTATCATAACAAAAAAATACACAAGGATACTGCAGCTTTTATCTTTAAATAAGCTTTTATAAAAAGTGAAAATGAAGCAACAAAAATAAATAAATAAGCAAAAAAAAACAAAAACAAAAAAAAACATAAATTTATGTGTATTAATCTGGTCTGAAAAGGCCCAAACTTGTGCTGAAGTCACAAGAAGTGGACATTTTATGAATTTTGTAGCCCCCTCAAAAAGCTCAGAAAAGTACATTTTACATAATAGTTTACATTGGGGTTAAGGTAACGGTCAGAACACTAGCCTTAAAAAATATTTGAAAAGAAGGGTTAAGGTCAAGTCAAGTTCATATTACCTGAGCACACCACCTCAAAACCCTCGTCTGTAGGATAGGATCTATTCCAGATGCACTCTCTCACTGCAAACTTCTTCCTCCTCTTCCTCGCACACACAGATGTGATGTCCCACACAAGAGTCTGTGGAAAACCATCTCTCAGATCTTCAGAAATAGCAGAGCCACAGTCCAGGTCTCTGCACACAACCGCTGTAGCCTCCCGGTTCCAGGGGTCTCTGGGGTGATAGGGCACCATCCGTCTCCACTCTCCTCTGTGTCTCACCTCTAGAGTTCCAGCACATCTATTAGCTCCTCCCACCAACCTGAGCGGCTCTGAACACACAAAAGACAGACTGAGCAGTGAAGTGCCATCTCTTTTACCCAAGCACTGAAGCTCTGCCTCCTTACCTGAGCAGGTAATGTTGACAGCGGCTCCAGAGGAGCAGGTCTCTGAGCTGGAGTGGGGACAGTCCATCAGAGCAGACTCATGGCCCTCACAGTGGAATGTCTGCCCCAGTGGAGAGAGCACCCCCTGGAAGAGAAAAGGAGCCCCACAGTCTAGCTCCCTGCACAGCACCTCTGCCCCCAGCTGGTCCAAGGCCCCTTCACAGAGCCAGGTCCAGGACTGGTCCCAGATCTGCACTGATCCTGAGCACAGGCCGGACCCCGAGACCAGGCGCACTGAGTCTGTGGACACATCACATGACATCACTGGTCAGAGATAACAGGACACACACACATGTCCACTCAGCCCATTTCAGGTTACACTGGAGGGGCAGTGTCTGATTTTCAGCAAAGCAAAAGTGGCAGAGAACTTTGTCCATAAGAATATCCACAGTAAGGGGGAAGTGATGGAGGAAGTGATGGAGGAGATGATGGGGAGGTAATGGTAGAGGTGACAGATGAGGGAATGGAAGAGGTTAAGGAGGAGGTGATGAGGAGGTAATGGAGGAGTGGGATGCAGGAGGCTCTTATAAATAAATTATATCTTATCTTATAAATAACATGTTTTTATAATTTGGAGTTCTATGGTTAGCCTAACTGACTTTAGAATAAAGGACAACATAGAGGCACTCATCCTGACTGCACAGGAGCAGGTCCTGGGCACTCGAGCAATAGAGGCCCAGATCTACCACACCAGACAAGACCCATGGTGTAGGCTGTGAAAAGACGCTCCTGAGACAGGGGTCAATCACCCGTCTCCACTCTCCTCTGTGTCTCACCTGCAGAGTCCCAGCACAGCGACTGGCCCCTCCCACTAGTCTGACTGGACCTGAACAGATAAGAGACACAGTGAGCACTACCCTTTTACCTCCCCTAACCTCCCCTTTACCTGATCAGTGAAGCTCTGCCCCCTTACCTGAGCAGGTGAGGTTGACAGCAGCTCCAGAGGAGCAGTTCTCTGAGCCGGAGTGGGGACAGGCCATCAAAGAAGACTCATGGCCCTCACAGTGGAATGGTTGCCTCAGAGGAGAGAGCGCCCCCTGGAAGCGAGAAGGAGCCTCACAGCCCAGCTCCCTGCACAGCACCTCTGCCCCCACCTGGTCCAAGGTCCCTTCACAGAGCCAGGTCCAGGACTGGTTCCAGATCTGCACTGATCCTGAGCACACGCCGGACCCTGAGACCAGGCGCACCGACTCTGTGGGCACATATGTGATATCACTGCTCTGAGATAATAGGACACACAGACATGTGACATCAAGGCTCTGAACCAACAGTAGCTTAGCTCTCACCTGAACACTTGAGCTGCAGACTGTTGTCTGAGAGAAATGTTTCAGTCCGAAAACAGTCAATCAGTGAAGTTTCATCACAGTTAGGAGAAACATTCACAACTTCTCTTTTTGAACTTATTTTTTCCACGACAGACAGAGCCGGGCCACAGTCCAGCTCCGAGCACACTCTGGCCCCAAACTCAACAGTCAAGTGTCTTGAACTCACTCTAGTCCAATTCAAACCTGTTCTCTGAAGCTCCAGTTCCCCCTCACAGCGGCTGGGTCCTCCCACCAAGCGCAGACTGCAAGGTTCTGCAGAGAGGAGATGACACAGTGCTTATACTGTCTCCTCATTTCAGTGAGGAGGTTGTGGGTTAGACTTCCGATCTCTCTGAATGGAGGGTGCATGTTCTCCTTGTGTTAGTGAGTATTTTTACCTGCTGAGCTGTTCTCTGCCAGAGCCCCTGCACACATAGAAGTCATGTTACAAAATGACATCTGTTGGTGACATAGCACAGAGCTCCACACAAAATGGCAGATGTTCTGAGCTCTTAAAGCATATGTCTATTTGATCAGTTTAAGAAAAACAGGAAAGTCAAGGTATTCCAGTTTGACACACTCTGCAAAAAAGCATGTTCTTTCTCAATTATACGTTTTCAATTTAATTTGAATTAGCAGAAACAAAGAGATATGTTCCAGTCCTCTTATTACATCCAGAATGATACATTCAGCTCATTAAAATTTCAAATGGTCACTCTAAAATTAATTTAATTTCATTCATCATGTTTGTTTCATTTGGAGCTAAAGAACTTCCGAGCAGACTTTTGGGTGTGAGGAGTGGCTGCAATGTTTGACAAAGCACTCACATTTGCCAAAAGATGAGCAAAAAGCAGCATCACAGAGAAGAGTAACACAGAGAAGAGAAACCGGACTTACCCAAACAGCAGATAGTCAGGACCAGCACTCTGAATGCCATGTTCAGCAAGGTCTAAGCCAGGAGTGAACCAGGTTTTAATCAGCACTGAACTAGGTTTGAACCAGGAAGCTCTCCAAGACCAGACTTAGAACTGGTCTAAGTCTGGTCTTGGAGAGCTTCCTGTTTTTTACTCATTCATATCTTGTCATCTTTTGTGGGTTTTTCTTGTTAAGACAAAAATGTAATAATCTGATGCACAAACAGCTCAATTAATTTTAGTAACGGTATTTTATGAATTAACCTATAATATTCTCATGCCACTTTTGAGGAGACAGCTGTCTTTTCAGTTAAAAAAATTGTTGAATAAACCCAAATAAAAATGTAAAACACACTATAACAGAAAAAAAAAAAAGAAAAAAACATGCACACATTTCTGTCTATGTGCTGTGAAAATGAGAACCGCTTTGTCCTTATCAGAGGAGTTTCCTGGATCAAACGGAAGTCGTCTGTGTTGTGTCAGAAGACAGCCTTTACTCACACATAGTTGCAATCAAAATTATTCAACCCCCACTGCAAATTAAGTTTATTGGTAAAATGTACAGGCTAGCAGCTGTTTCCAAAAAAGAAATCAAACAAGAACAATTTAAATAGCTCAACACAACTAATATTACAAGTGGTTTCTCCAAATTCAACAAAAAATGCTATGTTTAATGACTACTGCAGTCTCAAAATTATTCAACCCCTTCATGACAAGCATCTTTAGTACGTTGTAGAACACCCTTTTGCTGTTATGACCTGTTGCAAACATGATGCATTGCCAGACACCAGCTTTTGACAGCGTTCGTGGGGAATCTTAGTCCATTCCTCATGGGCAAAGGCCTCCAGGTCACCAATATCCTTGCGTTCGTGTGCTGCAACTGCCTTTTTCAAATCCTAGAGATTTTCAATGGGTTTCAAGTCAGGCGACCGTGATGGCCACTCTAGTATCTTCCAGGACTTCTTCTGAAACCAAGCCTTAGTGGACTTTGTGGTATACTTGGGATCATTGTCCTGTTGGCAGGTCCATTGACCTAACTGCCTCCTCAGGACTCTGGTGGCAGGTGTTGATAGTTTCCTCTTATTCCACGTGCAGGAAGTGTAGCCACTATTCCTATAACTTTAAACTTTCAAACTATGCTTCCACCTGTACCTCTAGGAACATTTAGTGCCTTTGCTATTTTTCTTTCCTTTTCCTTTTCCTTGTTTGTGCAAGGCAATTCTCTTGACTTAGCCATGTTTCTAACAGTCCAGATATTTAAAGGGTGCAACTAATGAAGCCCTTGATTTGCCAAAATGTGCTCTTATGAGGAATTTCAGGGGGTTGAATAATTTTGAGACTGCAGTATTAAAAGTAAAAATTTTTGTTGAATTTGGAGAAACCACTTGTAACATTAGTTGTGTTGAGCTATTTAAATTGTTCTTGTTTTATTTATTTTTTGTAAACAGCTGCTAGTTTGTACATTTTACCAATATACCTAATTTGCAGTGGGGGTTGAATCATTTTGATTGCATCTGTATGGGCCCATTGAGTTCTGTCCTCTCATGTTATTTATTTATTTTCATTTGGTTTGTCAACAATGAACATTACATAAATGCATGTTTGCACTTAAGATGAACGCAAAAACAAACTAACATGAATGGATTAAAAACAGCACTCAACAATTCTGTTTTAAGGGTTAGAGTTATGGCTTAGGTTAGGTATACAGGTAAAAGGGGTAGAGTTAGTGTGCCTCTGATGACATCTCTCATTTGTGTGGAGTAGTAATCTATTAACTACTGTTGATGCTTTATTGTGACTATAATATTTGAATAAAACATGAAAATATTTTCTCTAAAACATGTCAGATTTATTACAAATAATATTTGTATGTATGTATAAGTAGTCAAAACCTCTCCTATCTGTGCTGCTGATCTGTGTTTCTGTTGAAACTATGGCTTCTGCAGTGGCGCTGCCTGTGACATGGACTGTAGTTCTTTAGCTAGTTTAGAAATGATAAAGAATTAATGATATAACGTGGGCCTTCTGTATGCTGTGTACCATTTTAACCAAATATGAATTTATGAACTTCAAACACCTGTGTAAATCCCCACATGCATCAGTACTTATTATTACAATATACTCAATATCCATGGCTAAAAAACTTCAATTTTTATTACTTAAATTACTTGCCTAAACCTGGATCTGCTGCTCTGTTCTCTGTCGTTCCAGCTCCTCTTTTCTCTCCTCCCTCTCCCCCTCTGCTGCTGCTCTAAAGTGCACGGTGCTGAGGGACACAGACACAGGAGGAGCACTTCTCTCACCTTCTTTCTTACTTTAAACTAATTTATTGATGAAGAAGGCCTAAATATCTCTTTGTGGATCTTTTTCATACAATGTTCAAGTTCAACACTGCAAGCTCCACATTGTCCGTGGGTTAATTAGACTTGCATATATTTTTGGTCATATCATTATGAAATAAAAATTGGGACAGAGTCTGTCTGAATATGTGAGCTCCAAGTCTCTGTGTGGAGGAGTTTTTTACAGCTGCTCAGAGATATGCAACTTTATAGAGCTTGAGCGAGGCATAACCCTTTCATCCCCATGCCAAATATAAAGACAGGGGATCAAATAAAGAGTAAGAGTTAAGAGTTTGTAATTTATTTTTGATAATATATAGTCATTTGGTCAATAGACATAGATCCTCTACTTTTAGATTCTGTAAATTGTGACATCAACCTGCCCAGGGACTACAGGTGGTAATTTTTCATTTTTTTTAAATTATTGAGGTTACCCCTAACCTGGCTCACCTTACTGCCAACCTGGTCACTGAGCTCCAGCACAGACTTTTGTGATTGAGCACACTTTACGACTGAAGGACTCAAACCCCTTTTTTTATTCCACACTATTAACTTCATCTTCTCTGTGCGTACAATGTCCAGCAGATGATCCAAAGCAGGTCACAGATTGACAGTGGGTTAGGGTTGACAGTAGAGTTAGGCCTTGTAGGATGATTTCAACAACCTTAGGGCGCATTATGCTCCCACACACATGGCTCCATGCTAACCCTAACTTTTAGGTTAATTTAAATTTTATGCATGATTTTTTAGAAGATATTACATATTACTGTTAGATTCAAACCCTCTTTTAATAAGAATCTATTATATATGATTATTTGGCCTTTTTTTTTATTCAATCCACAAAGGCATCACACATTTGTCCTAAATTCCTAGAAGTGGGTGGAGTTGTGAATTATGTTGCCATTTTTACTTCATTTTGTTATATTTTTCTTGGTTTGATCCATTCACATAGATCAGGGGTGTCTAAACTTTTTTCGTCAAGGGCCACATATCTAAACACAGATGAAGCAGAGGGCCGGTCGAGGGCCGTAGACTGGTGCTCAGTACAGTGAATAAATTAAATATTTGCATGTTTAACACGTTAGAATGAACCATCAGTCTTTATTCATGCTAAGATTCTAAAAACCAGACACTATAAATGTTAAATATCAGCTTTATCAAGGTAGATTTTCAAAAAAAAACTTGCATTAAAAGGTTAATTTTTAATTGATGCAAGGTAAATTGGACCAACTCTCCTGGAAGACTGAGGGCCAAGAAAAATTTGTCAGAGGGCCGCATTTGGCCCACGGGCCGTAGTTTGGACATGCCTGACATAGATTGTACGGAGTCGCCCCTTGCCTTCTCTATCTCATTGAAATATATATATATATATATATATATTTCACTAGCTAGGACCACGCCAACGACAACATAGTGCGAAGTAGTTTATTGATAATGTACAAAGCGAGGCAAAGATGGCTGGGTTGAGACTATGGGTGGGGGCTCCGTCTCAATCTACAATTGGCCCAGCCGGAACGGGACCCCCAAAAGGTTAAAAGAGTGCAAGATAGGATGGGCTGGACAGAGATCATTGAGGTCATAACGAACGTAGACGAGACAGGCGCTGGAGGCCCGATGACCGAGGATCTGAGTTTGGTCGAATGTGCCCGCGCCGATGAGGAAGGAGTGGATGGAAATGAATGCGGAGATATGCTGGAGAGCGTAGAACTTATTGGAAATGTCACTGAACCAGAACCTGGGAGCCATCTGCCCGTATCTGAGGACGAGCGGATCGATGGAAGAGGAATCGGAGGTGTGACTTGGGCGAGATATTTTACGAAAGGTTCGCAGGGACTTATCGGTCAGTTGAGGCGAAGAGGTGGATAGGGAAGGTGTTTCCCAACTGGTCTGTTATACTCCTGCGGAGAGTGATGAGCGAAGACTATAGAATGTAAGGCGAGATCGGAAGCCTGGGGTGGACAAACGGGTCGAAAATGATTGACGATAAGAGTGAATTCAGAACGAGAATCGGAAGGCCGAAGAAGGCTGTGAGGAACATGCTTTCGAGGGTCATGTCCTCGGACGGCGAATAGTATCTGGAACGAAGTGTGAGGATATGAGGTAGAGGATATCTGAAGTAATTGGTAAGCGGTTAGGAGGGAGACAAGGTTCAAACTTAAGCAGTTCTTTACTCGATGGTAGAAATGTGGCAGTGAGACAGCGAGAGAGATGGGCGGTCCTTGCTTGAGATCGTCTTGAAATGATGTTAACACCTGAGAGATGCGCCTGGATGGTGGAGACACAGATGTTCCTGGAGAGATGTGAGAAGGCGACAAAACTGCAGATGGTGCTGACGTTGGAGAACTGAGGGGAAGCTGATGGAGACTGAAAAGAGCTTGAAGCTATATCCCCCGGTCAGGTAGGTAGAAAGGGAGCTCAGGGAGAGGCTGTCAAGGATGGCGAGTTGCGAGATTGAGGCGAGAGGGGCGAGAGCGGGGTAGCTTAATTGAAGATCGTGGCCGAAATGGGGAACTGGAATAAGCTGGACGTCCGAGTACGGAGCCAAGCTTCTGTAAAATCGAAGAGAGAATCCGCAATGGAGTTTAAGTAACCTGGAATATGAGCGGCGCGAATGACAAACTGATTTTGAGCAGATACTAGGTGAGCTTTGGAGGAACTAAGATCGCGGAGGAGCGAGACCTTCCCCTGTTGATTATGTGGGCTGCGGTGTCACTGTCGGAATGGATAAGAATGCACCTTCTAGACCACTCGTACCCCCCAAAAGAATGGCTGTGATAACAATGGAGTACAATTCGAACAAGGCGGAAGAGCCATCGGCTGGTCTGAGAGAGTGGAGCTTGGAGGTGACATGGAAGCGGACCGCTTTCCGTACAAAACCCTCTGAAACCAACTAAAGGAGCTGCGAGTGTGAAAGCTGGACATCTTCGGAAAAGATGCGAAATCAAGATTCCATTCCGGGAGTCTAGGCAATGCTTCCGTAGGCAATGCTTCTATAGGCGCATGTCGGATGTACGTGCGTCGATCATCGGTATAATACTCTGAAAGGATTCGACTGATGCGGCTTGCGTGAGGAAATGTGAAAGAAGGGCTTGCCCGGAGGGATGGTGCGGATAGCATAGTTAAGGTGACCTAGAAGGCAACAAGCGGTCTCTTGTTGCATGGGGTTGCGAGAATGAGTTGGAGAGGGGCAGAGAGGTTCGCTAGACCTTTTGGGAGGGAGACACTTGGAATGAGATCGAATCGAGTGAAATGCTGAGAAAAGAGAAAGTCATGACCAGGACGTCGTCTAGGAGGTGTAGGGCGAACGGGAGTTTAAGGTTGCTGATGAGAGTCTGACACGAGGTTTCAGACAAGGAGTCAGAGTTCTAGGGCTGCTGCAGGAGCCAAACTTCGGGTGTACAGCGACGTATCAAAACCCTAACTAGAAGACTCTGAAGTAACGCCAGGAATCTAGGTGGATGGGCAGGACCTTGAAGGCGCTGGTGATGTCCGATTCAGAGGGCTGTGCTCAATGGCCTGCAAGAAGAGTGAGAGATGACATGATTGCTGGTGGCATACTGCACGGAAAAACTGAAGTGGGAACGAGACTGCCGATGCTGGGAACGGCTGCGCCATGAGGAGAGGATAGGTCGATAGTGGGACATTTCTTCCCGGTGTACATGCGTGTGGCGATGCAGATGGAATTGATGCAGAAGTCTCGCGAGGTGGACGTTTGAATTGGCCGATCATGAACCCTTTGGCGACATCCTTCGCCGGAAGGTTGTCCACAGTGGTGGGATCCGGAAGCGAGGACTGGGGATTTCTACGTGATTGTGAAGTGACTGGCGGAAGTTCGATGCCAGGGTGAAAACTGTCGCTGAAACCATCGAACAGAAATTAACGAACCGATCGTTGAAATAACTGCAGATCATCCTTCCTCCCTGATGGAGGATGAAGCATCGTGGATCACTGCCTCTACTGATGGGTATGATGCGGTGGGGCGTGCTGAGGAAGCGAGGAATCACAGGCAGAGGGGAAGCGGTGGAAGATGAGCAATAAACCGCTAGGTTCTTCGAGGCTGAGGTATAATTACGGGAGGGCGTGACCGCTGAGCAAGGAAGCAGGATGAAAGGGAGCTCCATAGAGGTCACATGAGAGAGAGGCATGAGCTGTGAAGACCCTGCAGTAGAGCTCGAAATCCGGGACCCCCCAGTAAGCACCATGGTTGATTTGCTGGAGCCTTCCTGTCGCTTGGGTAGCAAATAGAACGTCATATGTGTGGATCCCGGTCTTGCCGAAGTGCAGCACAAGATTGAGGACCGATGCCGATAATAATCTAACTCCATTCTCTGGTTGTTGAAAGCGGAGCGGATGGCGTTGCAATATAAAGAGAAGGCGAAAGCCGATTTGGTGAGGGTGATATTCTTGAATGGCGAAGGAGTGGTGTGTAGTATTAGCGAGGTGAGGCCCTGGGTGGTTGGTATATCCCGTGGGTGGCTTGCGATGGAAGGACGGCTGGATCGAATGAGCGAGATCGATGTAATAACCAGTAATAATCGGCTACCGGAGAGATTAGGGAACGAAAACGAGGGAACGAAATCGAGGGAACGAAAATCAATTGAACGAAAATCGATTAAACGAATATCGAGGGAACAGTATTGAGGGAACGAGAGACAAACGATTGGTGGAGGCGACGTAGGAGACACAGTAGAAAACATTGGGTGTTGGGGAAGGGGAAGGGGAGGGAGGGGAAGGGATAGAGCAGAAGAAAGAAACGGATAAGACTGCTCTGCAGCTTGTAGGGTCTGCGGGGCCATGGGTACTGCCGAGGAGATTGTTGAAGCTGCTGTGGTGACGACGATTGGAGCGCAAGAAGCCATCTGACTAATAATGGCTGGAATAAGAGAAAATAAAGGAGGGATGGGGGAATTAGATGTGTGTGCATGGGGATTTAGTGCAGCCTGCAGACAGGGATGAGAGAGGTGACCCGTTGGTCAAACACAGAGGGAGCAGGCACAGGGGACGAGACAACATACTCCCCGCCAGGGGGAGCTGTGGAGGCAGACGTCGGCGGCTGGAACTGCGCGCGCCGGTCGAGAACGAGGAGGGCTGGGAGCCTGCGGTGACGAGGCTCGGACCGAATCTAAATAGTGATGAAACAGCTTGGATTTGTTATCCTGGCGGCTGGGTCCGATGCCTTTTTTCTTCAGTTCCTGCTGGAGGCCGGCCGCGGTCCGACTTCTAACGTCCCACCTGTTGGGAGAAGCCCGCGGGGATGCGCGGGGAAGCGTGCGCGCGCAGGGACCTGCGCGGTGTAGCGCGGGCGTGGAGTCGAGCTCTGCGGCCAGAGCTCAGGTGACTTCCGAGGGGGCTGCAGTGGAGGCAGTGGAGTGACGAATGCGAGGCCCGGGGCTCCTGCCGGGCGAGCGGCGAGCAGGAAGAGGCGAACGAGGGGGAGCAGAGCGAGAATCCCGCTGTCTGCGGAGGAGATTACTACGTGTACGCCCCGGAGAGCTCCGCGGTGGAGGCGTGGGGCTGATGGCGTTCGGAAGTCTAGAGGAGGCACGCCGGCTTACTGCTTGGACCTCGGAGCAACTGAGCGTCGTGAATGTTTCCTGCTCGTGGGTCTCCGGGAACCATCTTCGTAGAACTGCTGTGAGTGTGAGGAGACGGCGGACTGCGACGCGCCGAACAGGTCAGAATCCGAATTGGACGGGTTAATGATCGGCTCGGAACCGTGTCTCGTGTTCTGTCGAGTTCGCCGAGACAAACTGGGATGATGGGAAAGGCTGCTACATATAGGCTTCTGGGAAATTAGAGGCGTGGTCGAGGTGAGTTGTGGTTCGCCGGTGAGAGGAGAGGGCGGCTGAGGCGTGGTCCTGCTCCTGAATCTCAGTTAATCGTATTAACTACATATATATATATATATATATATATATATATATATATATATATATATATATATATATATATATATATATATATATATATGTATATATATATATTCCCCAACCTAATTTTTTTTTCTCTTTTCCAAGTTTCCGTGCATTTGCATTTTTCTTTCCAGTTTCAGTGCATTATTGAATTTCCAGGCTTTATCAGATTTTAGTTTTTGCTAATTCAATTGAGGCTAATATTGCAATGGTCAGTAAATGGTGACAGTTCAATATCACATTACAAAACCAGTAACATTTAGAGACACAAGCCAATAATCCAACTTTGAGCATAGGTTAGAGTTGGTCGGTCTAATCCACGTATGTTTTTTACTGTGTTTTGTTGCAGAAAAGATGTTTGATTCCAAAAATCTGATCTTTATTTCTTTAGACACTCGGGCCTCCTTTGATATGCAGTCGTCCTCCTGCAGGTGATGATCATCAGATGTGGTGACTTGGTGGTGGTTGCGTCACTTCTGCACTGTCCACTGTTTCCCGTTTCTCCACTGACACAGGAATAGCTCATGTAAGAACACCAGACACCGTTTCTGTAGACACCCCGATCACCTGAGATCTGAACGCCTCCAGTACCGCGCGCTCTTCAGGCTCTTTTCCTTCAGATTACCAGTCTCTTTTCTCAGCGACTGGACACGTGCAATTCTCAATCTTATAGGCTATTGTAATCATTTTTCATTCATCCTTTATGATAAAGCTTTGATTGCATCAAGGACACTTTCAATGCTCACGTTCCTTATTTCATCTCTCATTTTCAGTTTCTCAGATTAGGGCTTTGCAGTGGAATGTGGTCACTTGTTTCAGAAAGCAGTTGATTGATTGATTGCATTTATATAGCACCTTTCAAGATACCCAAAGCGCTTTACAGTTCATTATTCAGTCACTCCACACTCAGTGGTGGTAAACTTCAACTGTAGCCACAGCTGCCCTGGGGCAGACTGACGGAAGCAAGGCTGCCAATCTGCGCCATCAGCCCCTCCGACCACCACCATCACTCACACTCACACCACTTTCATACTAGGCAATGTGGGTGAAGTGTCTTGCCTAAGAACAAAATGACAGTTTTTTGCCAGTGGCGCCCCACTGTGGCAACTGGAATTCCTAGCGGTCTCCCATCCAAGTACTACCCAGGCCCAGCCTGCTTAGCTTCTCAGATCTGACGGGATCAGACTTTTACAAGCCGGTATGGCCACGAGCTCAGTTTAGTTCAGTATTGGGGTTTCGCAAAACCTATGTCTATGGTTTTATGGTAGCCTATATATTGTTTATAGAATGGTACAACTATATATTGAAGTCTATGGTGGAAGCCTCAGTTTTATTGAACATCTTTTATTTTCTTTGTGCGTCTATGGTGCATGCTAGTGCGCCTCAGTGCGTTCTTGTCATTGTTATTGTTATCGTTATTGTCTTGTCTTGTTATTTTAATAGATCCATGGTTCTTGTGCGTAGTGTGGGGCTTTTCCAGCAGATGGCGCCACGTACGCGGTGCTCTCTGAATCATACGCTGAACTTTATTTAAAACCAAAACAAACACACGGTCTCGTGCACAGCAGCTGTAGCTCTCGCGAGACCAAGCGGTGACCTCAAAGAGAAGTTAGTCCCGAGTCTGGACAAAAACGAAAACCTAGGTCTGGACCTGATCCGGCCCTGATCCGGACCTACATCTAGTCCGGACACGAGCACGGGGCCGGGCACACGCTCAGGTGAGTACAGCTCCATGCGCGTGAACCTCCGGGGGCGCCCCCCGTGTGCGTCTTTCTCAAGTTTGTCTCCGGCTGAGTTCGGCTGTTTCCGGGGGTCTCCGAAGAGCGATGGGTTCGGACCTGGTTTAGACCTGGTTAAGTCCTGGTTTGGATCTCGTTTAGTTCTGTTTTAGTCCTGTTTTAGTTTAGATTTTGTCCTATTTATACCTACTTTAGAGCTGGTTTAGTTCTGGTTTAGTTCTGGTTTGGATCTTGTTAAATTCTGTTTTAGTCCTGGTTTATTTCTGGTTTAGACCTAGTTTAGACCTGGTTTAATCCTGGTTTAAATCTTGTTTAGGTCTAGTTTAGACCTGTTTTAGTTTTAGTCCTCCATGAATAATATTTATACTGAAGTAACAGTACTCTTACTTGAGTAAAAGTTGTGGTTACTCTTTCCACTGTGTGTAGGTCTACAAGTGACAAAAGTTTTATGTTGATATGACATGATTTGAACATTTTAGTTACGCTCATTATTGTCTATGATTTGAAAATACAAGCTTTTGTGCATATTTAATGTGTTGTACTTAACAGTACATTCACTTCAAATCATAAAACAGATGTTTCACCCGACAGTTACTCTTTAAGTTAGTTTTGCTAAACACCTTTTTACTCTTACTTGAGTAATTTCTTGGTCCACTGCTTTGTACTTCTGCTTGAGTAACATTATTTTGTAACATTTCTCTTGCTTGAGTTCAGTTTGTGTTTAGAACTATAACAATTATGTAATTCAGTATAAAAAGTTGTTTGATTCCAGCTTCCACTAGTGCACGCTGCAGTTGTGTCCTTGAGCCAGACACTCCTCTCTTGTGTGTGACAATGGGAGAATTATACTTTTCCACTACATGGTCTATAGCGTTTTCCTACCTTCTACCTTCAAGGCTCAAAGTACTTTGCAAGGAACCACTCACCCGTTCACACCAGTGTACACAGATACTAGGGGTTTGTGTAGTATCTTGCCTAAGGACACAACAACAGCATTTGCCTTTGGGAGCTTGAATCACACCACAAGTTATGTTTTAGTCCTGCTTTAGTCCTGCTGTAACTGATTTGAACATTTTATAGGCCTGATTTACATCTGGGTCAGTGGATCAGTGATGTTTGTGGGATTCGATCCACTCACTTTTGGATTAGAAGACCATCACCCTACCACATAAGCTACTGCTGCCCGCGTGTTTCAAACCTTGGCCTGTGGATGATTCACCTGGACTCTGACCTCACCTGTCGGGGGCGGAGCCTGCTGCCGTAATGTCAGTGTGATGTCAGAACGGAGGCGGGGATTCGTGTTGGGGTGCGAGGAGGACGATGGCGACATGCAGACAGGTGAGGCAGGTGAGACAGGTGCGAGAACCAGACTCTGTAACATTATTATAACTTTAATCATTTTGGTTTAATTCTCTTTATATTTTCAAACCAGCATCTGTCCAAAATCTTTTAAATAAATGCATTTGTGATGATTCTGCTCTTGTCACATGTTTAGTTTTCCTCTCACAGAACCAGCTCAGAATTTTGAGGGACTGAGGGGAACACTGAAGACAAGCATGGACCAGGAAACAGAACCAGGTTTAGACCAGGATCTGAACCAAGACCCAGGTCTGGATTCGGGGGACTCTGTGGAATTGGAGGATCTGGAGGACCTGGAGAACTACGAGGTGAAGTTTATCATTATAATAACTTTGTACTGGTTTTATCCTGTTTTACACCTGGTTTACTCCTTGTCTAATCCTGTCTTGGCCTGGTTTAGTTTAGGTTTAGTCTTGGTTTAGACCTAGTTTGTACTTGATTTGAACCATATATAGTCCTGATTTACACCTGGTATGGACTTGGTTTAGTTCTGGTTTATTACTGCTACTACTACTACTACTACTACTACTACTACTACTACCACTATAATCATAATATGATAATGTATTATTATTATTATTATTATTATTATTATTATCCATCTCTCTGTGTCCTTTATCAGAGCTTTATCAGAGCTTTGGCCTTTGGAACAGAACAAACTGAGTCAGGTTTATGATCCAGTGATAAACCAGGTCTGAACCAGGTCTGAACCAGGTCTGAACCAGGTCTGAACCAGGTCTAAACCAGGTCTATAAGCCAGTATTTTGTGTTATAGCGCCGCATAGTGGTGGGGATCTGCGCCATGACGAAGAAGTCTCGGTCAAAACCGATGGTTCAGATCCTGGAGAGACTCTGTCGCTTTGAGTTCATCCAAGTCTCGGTTTTCCCTGAAGATGTGATTCTGGAGCAACCCCCGGAAAACTGGCCCCTGTGTGATGTACTGGTGTCCTTCCACTCCAAAGGTGAGAGGAGAGAGACGAAAGGAGAAGGAGGACAGGAGGAGAACAGAGGGAGAAAGGAGGAAATAAGAAGAGGAGAGGGCAGGGGGTGAGGAGGAGATGAAGAGGAGAAGAGAAGAGGGGGTGAGGATGAGGATGAGGATGAGGATGAGAGAGAGGAGAAGAGGAGGAGAGAGAAGAACAGAGGAGGAGAGGAGGGGGACAAGGTAAAAGGATGAGTGGAGAAGAGAGTGTAGGTGTTAGTAGGAGGGGGAGAAGGGGTGAAACAGTGAGTAGCTTGTAGATAGTACCTTGCCTCACAACAGGAAGGTCCTAGGTTTGTTGAACTCTTGAGGTGAAGCACTTCTGTGGAGTTTGCATGTTCTGCCTGTGTCTGGGCCTCAGGTCCTCCTGCTGGCCTAGGTCTGGGAACGGTACTCTTCTACTGTAGTGCTGTAGTACTTCTACTATACTATATGTACTATAGTACAGTAGAACTTGTGCTGATCTATTGTAGTACCTGTACTTCATGCTTTTCTCTGTGGCAGGTTTCCCATTGGACAAAGCGGTGGAATATTCTAAACTCAGGAACCCTCTACTCATCAATGACCTGGACATGCAGTACTACATCCAGGATAGGTACTAGTTCTACTACTACTACTACTACTGTTACTAATATTAGTACTACTACTACTACTTCTACTACTACTACTACTGCTACTGCTGCTGCTGCTGCTACTATTCAAAATGAATCCAAACTCTGTTGGGGTGTTTTTCAGGAGGGAGGTGTACCGGATCCTTCAGGAGGAGGGCATAGACTTGCCTCGGTACGCTGTCCTCAACCGAGACCCCGATCATCCAGAAGGTACCAGATGGATCTCAACCAGACTACGGGGGGCTAATATAGTCCTGGTTTAGTCATGATTTAGTCCTGATTCAGATTTGGTGTAGACTTGGTTCAGACCTGATTTAGCCCTGGGTTTTGTCCTCTCTTCAGAGTGTAACCTGGTTGAAGGGGAGGACCATGTGGAGGTGAACGGGGAGATCTTTCACAAACCGTTTGTAGAGAAACCAGTTTGTGCGGAAGACCACAATGTGTACATCTACTATCCCACGTCTGCAGGAGGAGGCAGCCAGAGGCTCTTTAGGAAGGTGAGATGAAACCAAAGCTACAGCTGAAAGAACCTTTAGAACTCCTTCTAGAGGAAAATGTATACTTTGCAGCTGTCATCAACATTCCCTGGGAGTGTAATGCTAACTGTAAGCACTGCTCTCTCTGAAGCTCAAGTTAGACTTTAATCTGAGCTTTAAAGTATTGATTTAACTGGAACTACAACAGGTGAGCTAATTTGTGCTGTTAAACAGTGGAAATTAGCCATGTTGGCTATAATTGTTACATATTTACATTTTAAATGTTCATTAATATGTGCTGTCCCTTTACAGTAAATAAATAAGAATCAAGTCCCTCTCAAATAACATTCCAGTCACTAGCTTGCTAGCACTTTAAAGTTTTTGACAGTGTTTGCTAATGTGTGCATTGTGTCACCATGGTAACTGCTGAATAAGTCAGGCTAATGGTAAGAGTGACGCAAATCAGACAGATGACTCAAATCCTGAGGTTGGTACGGGTGGTGGAAGGGTCCAACTGTCTGATCAAGTGGTTTGTTTTGTGTGTATATCCTACATATCCTATGTATATATGTTTTGACATGTTTTAATAATAATAGGATTGATTTTAGTAGTAATAAGGGTTCACAATAATAATAATAATTGGTTTAGTTTTGTGTGCAGGTCTTTATATCTATATTATGTCTAATGATTTTGATATCAGTGACAGCTTTTGTGTGTTATGTAGATTGGCAGCAGGAGCAGTGTGTACTCTCCTGAGAGCAGCGTCAGAAAAACTGGCTCCTACATCTACGAAGAGTTCATGCCCACCGACGGGACTGACGTCAAGGTACCCACGCCCTAAAATTACACCTTAACCTGACAACCTCTGACCCCTAATCCCAGACCCTAACCACCTCATATCAGATGCAAGAGGTAATGCCCACAGATGGGACTGACAAGGTCAAAGTAACAACACCCTAAAAATACACCCTAAACCCTACATCCTACCTCCCCTCCTTTTTGATTGGCTGGTTGCTATGATACTTGCTGTTGGAATTCCAAATATGGAACTGGACTCGAGATTAGCTGCTATAACTGCTATCCTCAGTGAGCTTCATTTGAAGGCTTACACTGT
Organism: Boleophthalmus pectinirostris; assembly: GCF_026225935.1. Lineage (NCBI taxonomy): Eukaryota > Metazoa > Chordata > Actinopteri > Gobiiformes > Gobiidae > Boleophthalmus > Boleophthalmus pectinirostris. Next base: position 12,647,732 of record NW_026571152.1, on the reverse strand, counting down.
GGGTGATGTCACACTTCCACTATATAATCTGTGGCTACTCTATGGCACTATATACTCTATAACACTACAGTATGACTCCTCCTCCCCTCCCCTCTCTCTCACTTGTCTCTCACCTGCCTTTCTCTCACCTGTATGTGTCAGGTGTACACAGTGGGCCCAGACTACGCCCACGCTGAGGCTCGTAAGTCCCCGGCTCTGGACGGTAAAGTGGAGCGTGACAGTGAGGGGAAAGAGGTCAGATACCCAGTGATGCTGACTGCCATGGAGAAGCTGGTCGCCCGCAAGGTCTGCCTGGCCTTCAAGGTACAGAACTCTAGATCTGGTTTAGTCCTGGTTTATAGCTGGTATAGTCCTGGTTTGCACTGGTTTAGACCCAGTTTCAGTCCTAGTTTAGACCTGGTTTAGACCTGGTTCAGTCCTGGTTTAGATGTGATTTACATCTGGTTTAGTCTTGGTTTTGTTTTTCAGCAAACAGTCTGTGGCTTTGACCTGCTCAGAGCAAATGGTCACTCATTTGTTTGTGACGTGAACGGATTCAGCTTTGTCAAGAACTCCATGAAGTACTACGACGACTGTGCCAAAGTACTCGGGTAAGTACAATTACTACTACTACAGTGTGCTCCTAAAAAGTTCAGATGTCCACTCTTCATCTGACCAAACCAAATGTCCGTGTCTTTGCCACATGTTTCTAATGTCTTTGTAAAGTGCCTATTAAGCAGTAGTAGTAGTAGCAGCAGCAGTACTAGTACAAGTAGTAATTGTAGTGTTTGTAATTGTTGTAGTTGTAGTATTTGTGAATGCAGTTGGAGTGAAATTATCATTACAAACTGTTGACAGATGAAGAAAACAAACAGTAAAATTGAAGGCTGTAGTAGTAGTGGTTGTTGTAGTAGTTGAACTAGTTGTAGTTGTAATATTTGTGAATGCAGTTGCAGTGAGATTATTATTACAAGGTGCTGACAGCTTGAGTAAACAAACAGTAAAATTGAAGGTTGTAACTGAATCCAGACTGGGTTTAGTCCTGGTATGTTACCGGATCTTTATGGCTCTGTAAAGTCCACAGGGTGAACTGTAAAACCTGATCCAGAGACCAGAGACCAGAGACCAGAGACCAGAGACCAGAGACCAGAGACCAGAGACCAGAGACCAGAGACCAGAGACCAGAGACCAGAGACCAGACCTGGGGAACTCTGAGTTCTAGTTATTTTTGTCTCTGTTTCCACCAGGTCACATTACATGTCTCTTATCACATAAGAATTCACACAGCCCCAGGGACAAGACCTGGTTCAGACCTGGTTCAGACCTGGTTCAGACCTGGTTCAGACCTGGTTCAGACCTGGTTCAGACCTGGTTCAGATATGGTTCAAGCCAATATTTCTGAGGTGGTGCTTGGGTGCTTTTCTCAGACCCTTTGGGCCAGTTCTAGGCCTAGACAGGATAATGGGAGGGAATTTGACACGCAGGGATACAGGAGATAGAAGGGCATCTGACACACAGGGATACAGGAGGGCACCTGATGTATTTAGTTGTTTCCATAGAAACCTGGTTATGAGAGAGCTGGCTCCTCAGTTGCACCTGCCCTGGTCTCTGCCCATGGAGTCTGAGGACATTCCCATAGTGCCCACAACCTCCGGGACCATGTAAGTAATACTGCAACCTACTACTACAGCTACTTCTACTACTATTACTATTGCTACTATTACTTCTACTACTACCACTATACTGCTACTACTATTACTGCTACTAATACGACTAATACGACTACTATTACTATTATTACAAAATTGAATCAAAACAACGGAGCTTACTAAAGTTTTGGTTTAGTAGGTTTTGATTCAATTTCGTGAAACTTTCTTGTTCCTGGATGCCTCAAGAACAGTTTCTTTGTAATTTACTACTACTACTACTTCTATTACTGCTACTACTTGTACCACTCCTGGAGCCCTGTGTGGCAGTAGATCAGAATTCTATCTTTCTTAACATTTGCGTGGTTTTGTGATCAGAGATATGAACAGTCTATGGTCCAGACCTTAAAGTTTGGTTGCGTTTAAATCTTTTGAATGAAATAAAGACTTTGTATGTTCAGGATGGAGCTGCGCTGTGTCATTGCCATCATCCGCCACGGAGACAGAACGCCCAAACAGAAGATGAAGATGGAGGTCCGCCACCCACTGTGAGTCCAGGCTGGGATTATAACCAGATCTGAATCCTAAACTGTGATTATAACCAGGTCTGAGACCTAGACCGGGATCCAAACTGAGTTTTAAAAAATACGCATCCAGGTACTAATCAATTCTGAGACTAGTGTCAAAACTGGATTCTTCCCTGAATCACTGTTGCTATGGTACTCCATAAACTGGAGAAGGTGGAACCTTTCATGATTTTTTTAAGTATCTTTGATAATTGAGATTGAGTATCAAGTCTTTTCCTTAGTAAGAAAAAGAAATGAGCCCCAGACTTCATTCCTAACCAGATCAAAGGGCCCAGACCGGTATTATAACCAGAGCTGAAGCCCAGACCGGGATTATAACCAGATTGTCTTTGTGTTGTTTTGTTCCAGGTTTTTCGAGCTGTTTGAGAAATACGGAGGATATAAAAGTGGGAAACTGAAGCTGAAGAAGCCCAAACAGCTGCAGGTCGGTTCTACTCAAAATAGAATATTAAAATTTAAAGTGTCTATGACAGGTTAGACCACTCATTTGACTAAAACAGTTAATCATGAATTAATTTTTTTGATTTTACATTTTACTTCCTGGTGTGAAGTCATGATATCACTCTTGGGAATTCCATAATGGCTACCTAGCAACCATGTGGTACACCCGGCCAAAACTCAAATGTACAGGAATTATGATCTGACAAATAAAATATAAGAAACCATCTTTATTTGGTTGAAATCATCTTTAAGGTATCAGGAAAATGTGTTTTTGCATAAATTCTGCCAAACTTTTGGCTAGAATTTTCCCAGTGTAATTTCATTAATATGGAACGCTCTAAAATAGAACTCTACTTCCTGTAATTTTCAACATATTTTTTCGACTTTTCATAGAATCATTAAAAACTGTCATATGCACATTAAACATGAGAGTCTAAACTGGATCTGGACTGGGTCCTGAGTTCTTCTTGTCTTATTCTGTTTGTAGGAAGTGCTGGACATAGCACGCCTCTTGTTGGTGGAGCTGGGGCAACACACAGACTGTGAGATTGAAGAGAAGAAGTCCAAACTGGAGCAGCTCAAAACCGTCCTGGAAATGTACAGTTAGCATTTCACATTTTAGTATTTATACTGCATTTATATGGTCCTTGGGTACTCGGAATTCCAAGATTGAATTTGATTTTTTTATCTCAGCTTTTTTTTTTTATTATTATGTCACCAATAATAAAATCATTTAGTCTGCTCATTAACATTGATTAAAAGAACTAACTAGTTGTTGTTGCCATTAACCTTCTCAAAACTAAACATTATTTGTTTACTTTAGCTAGTTAACATTACATCTGTATTAATTAAACTCTCGTAGTGTTGGTATTTTTTGTGCAGATCTGTTTCTCTTATGATCTTATGATCTGGACGACTGATGGTTAACACTTAAATCTAATAACTTTTAGTCAAAGAGCTCAAATGTTTCAGATAAACTGACAAATCAGCTGATTTACGTTCATCTACACAGAGCAAGTATAAATATTGGTGCTATGAAATAAAAACTGAGTTAAAGTGTTCTCTGTCAGAATATGTAAGCTACAAGACTCTGTATGCAGAATCTTTTAGATATAACATGCTCCAGATTCTGAGTGACATGTAGCTCTTTCATACCCAGGTCAAATGTAAAGATGAAGGATAGAATCTCCTTTATGTTGTGGCAATTTGGTCCCTCAAAATCTTGAGATCTTGTCCCATCCCTAAAATTTACACACACAGCAGAAATTTGATCAGGAACTGATTTCTATGAAACATCATGTAAACAGTCCCATCTGATGTGAGTAACTGAATTGTTGTCACTATTGAGTTATCTCTTCGTCCTCTGAACTACAAAATCTGTCATTCTCTCTGAGTCCTGTTTTTCTGGCCTGATGCTGTGATCTCTTCTCTCCTCATTCTGTTCCTCCATGTTCTCCTTCATGCTCCTCCCTGTTCTTCTGTCTCTGAAGGGAGTCCAGTCTGAATGATTCTCAGTACGTGTGAACCCTCTTGTCTCTGAACTGCTTCAACTGTTTGCAGCATGAAACTTTCCAGCTGTTCCACCAGGCCCTGACCCTACTGACCCTGACCTTTCAGCTGGTCCCTTTGATACTGACCTTACAGTTTATCCTCTGACCCTAACCTTTCAGCTGTTCTCTTTGATACTGACCTTACAGTTTATCCTCTGACCCTGACGTTTCAGCTCTTCCTGTGACCCTGACCTTACAGTTTGATCTCTGACCATGACCTCTCAGCTGTTTCTAACCCTGTCTTTAGTGTGAAGTGTCTTTAAAGTGTGTTTTTTTGAGTGCATACCTTGCAGCTGTTCATGATGACACTTACACTTGAATGGACCTTGCAGCTGTTGTCTTGAGAGAACACTCTTACTGTTGTGTATATCACAGTTAGTTAAAACTGTACTTGTGATGTTTTATATTCATATTGTCTAATTTCGTTTACTTCTTGTGCTTTTATAATAATCCTGAGTGTTCTGTTTAAGGTATGGACATTTCTCTGGAATCAACCGAAAAGTCCAGCTTACGTACCTGAGGACGGGGAAACCGCAGGCATCCAGTGGAGAAGAAGGTATGGTTCAATCTTCTGATGTTTCAGTGGGGTTTGGGAGCAGTCTAATTACTGATAATTTCTCTTATATTTGTATCAGATTGAGACCAAAAGGAGGGCCCTGGTGGGTTTGGGAGCGGTCTAATGTTTGATGTGTTCTCTTATCAGATTGTCATAAGGAGGGTCCTTCGCTGCTCCTGGTGCTGAAATGGGGCGGAGAGCTAACTCCAGCAGGACGTGTCCAGGCTGAGGAGCTGGGACGCGCCTTTCGCTGCATGTACCCTGGAGGACAAGGTACGGGAGGGCATCTGACGCAATGTGGCACACGGGGAGGGCATCTGAGCCAGTCTGATACACCTGCAGGGCATCTGAGGCAATTTCACACATGGGGAGTGCACCTGCCATAATCTGAGATACTGAGAGGGCATCTGAGACACAGGGATACAGGAGGATGGGAGGGCATCTGACACACAGGGATACAGGGGGATGGGAGGGCATCTGACACACAGGGATACAGGAGGATGGGAGGGCATCTGACACACAGGGAGGGCATCTTTAACGTTGTCTTTTTTGCCGCGGTAAAATTTTGGTGAAAAGCCGGTAACCGCCGTCTCCTTGGAAACGAGTCTCCGATTGGTAAGCCCTGCCTCCGCTCTGATCCGGCCACTGTGATTGGATGGTTTGAATCAGCTCGTGATGATATGGCGGTGTGTGATTGGCCACAGTCTCCCTCTGTCTGCCCCCCCTAGACACACCCCCACACTCCTCTAACCACTCTGCCTCTCCTCTCCTCTTCTCTCACTCTGTTCTTCCTCTCTCTCCTCTCTTCCCCCTCTCTTTCCTCTCCCCAGGCAGCTCCATCTTTTTTTCTCCTCTCCCGCTCCTCTCTCTAGCTCTGTTCTTCATCTTTCCCTCTCTTCTGATATCTCCCACTTTTCTCCTCCCCCTCTCAGTTCTCTCTCTCTCCTTGTTCTGCTCTCTCTCTCCTCCTCTCTTTCACCCATCTCCCTTCTGTCTTCTCTCTCTCTGGTGTCACTTTAGTCCTGGTCATGTGATGTTATGTGTGCTGCCTCCTGATTGGTCGATATGAGCATGTGTGAGAATAAAGTTTTTAAACAGAGAAACAGCAACTCTGACCTTTCACTTCAGTGTGTCTGCGGGGTCACAGCAAGGTCAGATTATTACTCGACTTTGTGATTCAAGAAACAGACAACCTGCTGAACAAAGGGAGAAAATAGGAGAGAAAGGAGGAGATGAGGAGAAAGGAGACGTGCAGAGAGGAAACAGGAGATGAGGAGAGGAAGACTCTAGGACTGGACGAGACAAGGAGAGAGAAGATGAGTAGAGGAGACAGGAGACGAGGAGACGACGAGAGAGGAGACGAGGATAGAGGAAACGAGGAGACAAGAGGACAGGAAGCATGGTCATGTGATCTGTGACAGTAGCATGTGCTCTGCAGCCAATGAGAATCAGGCCTCTCTTCACTGTGATTGGTTCAAAACTGCTGCTCCAGATTCTGGTTCAGGTCTGCTTTAGTCCTGGTTCAGTTCTGGTTCAGGCCTGGTTTAGGCCTGGTTTAGTCCCTGACCAAACTGTGGAGCATCAGTGAAATTTCACAAAAAAGTTATTTTGAATATTGTAAAAGTTTAAAACAGAAAACCAGAAGTGTGATCCGAGCACAGTGAAAGAGACGCCTCCCAATCTGGGCCCTAATCAACCGCCTGGTCCTCCCCCGGATCAAAACTCTCTGGTCCCGTCTAGACCTTGTCTGGTCTAAGTCTGGGCTTTGTCTGGTTTTAGTCCAGTCTGGTCCTGGTCTAACTCCCATCTTGTTTGGTTCCAGGGGACTATGCTGGGTTCCCGGGCTGTGGGCTTCTGAGACTCCACAGCACCTACAGGCATGACCTGAAGATCTATGCCTCTGACGAAGGAAGAGTCCAGATGACTGCTGCTGCCTTTGCCAAAGTAAGACCTGGTTAGACCTAATTTAGACCTGGTTCAGACCTGATTCAGTCCCACTTTAGACCCGGTTTATACCCAGTTTATACCCAGTTTATATCTATTTAGACTTGGTTTAGACCTGGTTTAGACATGTTTAGACACGTTTAAGACCTGGTCTAGACCTGTTTCAGACCATGTTTAGACCCGATTTAAACCTGGTTTTGTCCTGGTTCAGACCTGGTTTAGATCTGAATTAAACATGGTTAAGACCTGGTTCTGTCCAGGTTTAAACCTAGATTTAAACCCAGACCCCCTTTTGACCTATTTTAGTCTTGATTTGAACCAGGTTCAGACCCTGTTTAGACCCTGTTTTCTATGTGTCAGGGTCTTCTAGCTCTGGAGGGGGAGCTGACACCAATCCTGGTGCAGATGGTGAAAAGCGCAAACATGAATGGCCTCTTGGACTCGGACTGTCTCTCGGACACTCAGAACCGGGTCAAGACCAGACTCCACGAGATCCTGCAGCAAGACCAGGATTTCGTACCCGACCACTACCAGAAGGTAAGACCAAGACTAAACCAGGACTGAACCGAGACTGAAAGAAGACTTAATCAGGACTAGGACAGGACCAACGGTGTAAGAAGTACTCAATTTAGCATTTGTTCTCAGAGTATAATAAAAAATATTTCTACTGGTCATCCCAATTCAAAAGTTTAGGAGCAGATAATGTAATGGAGTTTTATGTAAAGCATATCCACTTTAAAATTTATAGTGAAATACAGATGCCTAAAATTTGTACTTAAGTACTGTACTTTGCTGCTTGTATTTTATTACTTTCCACCACTAGACAGGTCTAACCCAGAACTAGGACAGGTCTAATCCCCGTCCCTGTCTCTTATAGCTGGCGCCAACCCAGAGTCCATCTCTGGTGAACTCCATGAACCTGGTCCAGAACCCAGTGAAAACCTGTGATGAGGTCTACAGCCTGATCCAGAACCTGACCTCCCAAATCCGACAGAGACTGGAGACTCCCACAGCCCAGAGTGAGTGACTATTTATTTATTATTTTATTTTATCTTATCAGGAAGTTCCACAGAGAGTTTAGTTTTAGTTGGTTTATGAGAGTATTCCATAAATGTGAGGCATAGAATCTAAAACCATTTTCCCTGCTTTGTGTAGATTTGTGGTACTGCTAAGGACTAACCCAGGACTCACCCAGAACTGAACCAGGACTAGGCCAAGACTAAACCATTACTAAACCAAGACTGAACCAGGTCTAAAATAGGACTAGAGCAGGACTGAACCAAGACTAAACCAGGACTGAACCAGGACTAACTCACCATTCCGAGTCCCTGATGTAGCAGAGATGGTCTAACCCTGGTCTAACCTTGCTCTAACACTGGTCTAACCCTGGTCTTTTGTATCCCACAGACCTACAGCTGTACCACTCTGAGTCACTGGAGCTGATGCTACAAAGATGGTCTAAACTGGAGAGAGACTTTCGGATGAAGAGTGGTCGCTATGACATCAGTAAAATCCCAGACATCTATGACTGCATCAAATATGACTCCCAACATAACGCCTCCCTGGGCCTAGACCGGACACAGGACCTGTTCAGACTGAGCCGAGCCCTGGCCGACATCGTCATACCTCAGGTCAGGCCTGCTTAAACCTGGTTTAGTCTTGATTTAGACCTGGTTCAGTCCTGGTTTAGTTCTTGTTTTGACCTGATTTTAGTCCTTGTGTAGATCTAGTTTTAGTCCTTATTTAGCCTTGATTTTGGTCGACTTGGTTTTTGGTTGACTTGGTACTGGTCTACAGGAGTATGGGATCAGCAGAGAGGAGAAGTTGGACATAGCTCAGACGTACTGTGTTCCCCTGATGAAGAAGATCCAACTGGATCTCCAGAGGACTCATGAGGACGAGGCAGTCAACAAACTCCATCCACTGTGAGCCCTACTCCAGCCCTAACACCTACACCAACCAATCCAATATCTACAACACCTAAATGCTAACCCGACAAACTGCACCCACTGTGAGTAAAGACCCATCTAGAATCATCCAATGCAACACTACTATCTCTAACATCAAACCAAACTCTACAAGCTCCAGCCATCATGAGTAAAGACCCTAACACCTACACCATCTAATGTGACACCACTTTTATCTGTAACATTTTATCTGATGAGATGTCACGGTTTTGACTTGTTTGCATTCATGTGCCTTTTATGTCAGAAATCAGTAAGTCATTCATGTTCATTAACAGAGTTTTAATAGAGCTAACCAGTGAGAGCTGTTGATGTTAGCATTCTCAAAAGCTAAATGTTATTAGTTTACTTTAGCTATTTAACATTAGCCAGGCTGGAGCCACTTGGTGCCTCTCCTTGCATAAACTAAGCGAAGATAAAACTACAGCTCTTGTGCGCTGATGCGGTCAATTTCTGTTGAATTAAAAGACATGACTCAAGTGAATACAGGTTAGTGTGACCATATTTGCGTTTGTCAAAACCAGGACACCGTACGGGGGGTGGGAGGTGGGGACTCGTCATCAACATTGCGCGACTCACCTGGCAAAGCTTTTTCCCACTGAACACCGAAACAAAGACATTATTGTCCTTCTTCCTACAGAATTTGGGAAAAGCTTAATATGCCAGTTAGCCACGTTAGCGGCGCATGACATATGTCACGACCAAATAGCAGTGATTGGTTAAATGAAAAAAAGTACCCGCCTACCGTCGAGCGAATGAATTCTAACGCTGCGAGGTCAGATGGTTTCTAATAAGTGAAACCGGCTGATGAATCGGGCAAATTTAACATTGCATCGGTGAGTATTTAAGCAGCTGTAGTGTCTAATTTTTCTTGTGCAGATCTGTTGCTCTTATGAAAATGATTAACTTATTAAGCTAGCCATTCAGATGTTATAACGTCTGTTCCATATATTATTTTTGTCTCTTTTAGATATTCCCGTGGTGTGATGTCTCCAGGGCGTCATGTCAGGACTCGTCTGTACTTCACCTCCGAGAGCCACGTCCACTCTCTGCTCAACATGTTCAGATACGGCGGCCTGCTCGATGTAAGTGAGCTCTAAGCATTATCAGTAATTCAGTAGTCCACACCAAACATACAGTGGACTGACGATTGTCACACTGGGGTGTTCTGCATGTATCTCTATGGTGGAATGTTCAGCAGTTACCATGGTGACACAATGCACAAATTAGCAAACACTACTCGACTTTATGTCTTTAAACTTGAGAATACAATATGTATTGAAACGCATTTTCAGAAGCCTGTGATTGATCAATACGAGTGTTCATGGTCCTCTTTAGGTGTTTGATTGCCTACAAAAATGAGAGTGACTACTAACCTTTGACTAATGGTAGCTAGCTTATGACTGTGATGTTATTTGAGAGGGACTAATTCAGTTCTTTATGGTCAGATTGTGTTAAAACAAAGCTTAGATTAATGTCTAACAAACGTCAGATAGAGCAGTCCCTCCAGTTAGCGTTACAGCCCCAGAGAATGTTGATGCAAAGTATCAATTATCTTTAATAATCTATATCTATATGTGTGTGTCCACCAGGAGGAGCATGACGCACAGTGGAAACAGGCCATGGAGTATCTGAGTGCAGTGCCAGAACTCAACTACATGACCCAGATCGTGATTATGCTGTATGAAGATAATAACAAGGTAATATATGTAAATGTGTGCAAATAAATATGTTTAAGTAAGTAAGTCTTTATATAGCGCTTTTCACAGACATTTTTTGTCCCCAAAGACGCTTTACAGAGCATTATTCAGCATTATTCATTCAGCATTATTCATTCACTCTATACCTGGTGATGTTAAGCTACTATTGTAGCCACAGCTGCCCTGGGACAGACTGACAGAAGTGCGGCTGCCATGCCAATCGGCGCCATCGGTCCCTCCGACCACCAGCATCAGTCACGCACACACCACTTTCATACTAGGCAATGTGGGTAAAGTGTCTTGCCTAAGGACACACAATGATTGAATTGATTGTATTTAACTGACCTTGACTATCAACTGTTCTGGAGACTTATGTAGCATGTTTTGGGTTGATGGGGGAAACCGGAGCGCCCGGAGGAAACCCATCCAGACACGGGGAGAAACATGCAAACTCCACACAGAAAGGCCCGGGCGACCCGGGGATCGAACCCAGAACCTTCTTGCTGTGAGGGATGAGCGCTAACCACTCATATTTATGTAACAAATATAATATTACAAACATACCCAAAGCACACCAATCCATAATAAACTCGACTATATGATCTTTCTGATAAGATACACTGTGTTATGTGTTGTGTTTAACTCTTGTATGTGTCTTTTAGGATCCTTCTTCTGAGGAGCGTTTTCATGTGGAGCTGCACTTCAGTCCTGGAGTTAGAGGCTGTGAGAGTGAGAGCGCCCCCCAGGGGTTTGGCTTCAGACCTGCCTCCTCTGAGGTACATACAGCCCACAGTATAATTCCTATATGGTAACTCATTTCTCCAACATGCCATGCCCCCTAAAGCATAACAACTACCAAAGCATGAGAGAGACTGGCATCTGAGTGCTCTGTGGTACATATTCCTTACAGTATATCTCCTATATCCTACTGCCTACCTCCTACACACTAAATACCTCATACGACATTCAGGCCTGAGCACCCCATGTCAGGCCTGCTTAATCAGACTTACACTGCCTACAGTATAGCTCCTATGTCTTAACGCACTGCCTACACACTAGAGCTAAAGTCCTACACTCTATTTTCTTATAATTACAAGGAGGATGGGAGGGAATTGTACTTTCAGGAGGATTGGAGTACTTCTTAGTGAAACGTGTGTGTTTCAGAACAAAGACAAGCGCCCGGACCAGGGGAGTTTAGAGGATCTGAGCCAGGACCAGACCGACCAAGCACTTAATGTATCAGAGCCAATCAGCATTCAGCGCCGCTCTCCCATGATCCGCAATCGCAAGACTGGATCTATGGAGGTAAATCAGGTGTAAACCAGGACTAAACCAGGAATAAATCAGAACTAAACCAGGACCATACTAGGACTATACCAGAAATAAACCAGGTCTAAACCAGGACTGAACCAGGTTTAAATCCGGTCTGTTCTTCAGGTCCTGTCTGAGTGTGCTCAGTCTAAAGGAGGTCCTCTCAGACTCTTCTCATCTGGATCTCGTCAGTCGCCCGAGTTCAAACCAAACCCAGGACTTGGTCAGTACTTTTTTCCCTCCTCTCTCCTATCATCCCTCCATCTCTCCTGTCATCACTCCATTTCTTCATCTCTCCCTCTCTCCATCTGTCCTGGCCCTCAATCACTCCATCACTCCATCACTCCATCACTCTATCTCTCCATCACGCTTTCCCCTGAGCCCCGGTACAGAGGACAGCCTGTGCGAGGGAGGGCCTCTGGTCTAAAGTCACTGCACATGTGTGGAGTCTGTATTGTCTCACCGTGGCTCAGTTCCCTCTGTCTCAGGAGACTTTTCAGCTGTTCAGCTGATATTGTAAGATTTTAGAAATAATCCAGCCTAGTTTTCTCTGTTTCATGGTTTTAATGTTACTTCTTGGTTAAGCATGGGCAGTAGATATGACAGATAATTCCCGTTCTGTTACCAAGTAACCATAATGTAAACAAGAGCCAAAGACCTTCCAGTTTTCATAATTGATATTTTGCATGCTGGAGGTGTTCATGTATGTCTATGGCGGAATGTTCAGCAGTTACCATGGTGACACAATGCACACATTAGCAAACACAGCCAGTCTGAAAAAAATGATTTAAACAGAAAAATTTTAGGAGCCAAGTTCATGGTCTTGTGACTAGCTTGTAACTGTAATGTTATTTTAGAAAGACTTTTTTTTAACAGCGCAAACCAGCTCACCTATTGCAGTTCAGTTAAGCCAGTTCTTTATGGTCAGATTTTGTTAAAGCAAAGTTCACACTAAGTAATTTAAATAACAGAGCTTCAGACAGAGCAGAGCCTACAGTTAGCATCACACTCCCAGCTGCAAAATATCAATAGTTATGATTAAACTAAAGAAAATAACAAACCTTTATTTAGTAAAATGAAGGTTTAAACAGTCCTTGTGCTTAAATTGTTTCTGCATTTTGGATGGAGTTTGTTGAAAACCTGTCAGATGTTCTTTAACCCTGCTCTGCTCATTCCTCTGGCTTATCCACATTCATCTGGACTGGAGACCGAAAGAGACCAAAGACTCTATCCCCTGACCCAGACTTGGTCTACCCTAGAACCAGACCAGGTCTAACCCTAAACCAGGACCTACCCCCTACTGGGCTCTGTTACATAGAAACCTTCAGAGTCTTCTGTTCCTTGAGGTTGTGTTACAAACACAGCACAAAGATTTGCACTGAGTTGGTCTGGGCCATGTGGCAAAAAAATATTTTTTTTTCCTCATTGATCAATCTTGACTTCAGTCAATCAGACTATTTTGTTTGTGAAAAACGTGTAGAAGGTAAGAGCTTTGTGCATTTGTATACAGGGAAAATGTGTGAGCTTTTCTGTCAGCTGGATGTTACAAAAGTTAAGATTTTTCGTCTTGTTCCACTGTCGTGACACTTTGACCAGTTAGATTCAAATAGTTGTCATGACGTTCTGTGTTTTCCAATCACTTTCGGTGAGAGATCTTCCAGATCGATAATGTGTACAACTCCATTCTACACATTATCAGTCGGTTATGGCTGTAGACCTCTCCATTAAAAAGACACAGATTGATAACTACAGCAGATTTGAATCTGATGAATAGCCCAGCCCTGGTAATGAGGTGCTTTTCTAAATGTGTCCTTTGATTTTAAAATGACAGTTTTAAATGTCTTGGGAAAATCTGTTGTTTCCCATTCGGAAAGTTGGAGGAGAGAGAGAGAGTTAGTCTACAGTCTATAGTAAGAGTGCCTGGAAGGTCTAGGGGGAGGGGGGATCAGCAGGTTACAGGGTCAGGGGTCACGGGCTGTTTGTCATTCTTCCCTCTGTTTATAACCACCATAACAGCTGCACCTGCCTACTCCTGTCTGCACCTGTTTGCTCCTCTACACCTCCTTGCTCGTCTCCTAACTTCTAACTACCCCTTACCCACTCTGATGTGTTTAGTGTGAACAGAGCATCCCCCACAGGCACAGAGAGGAACTACGAAATGTTTTTCAATTATCATTTTTATCAGTGGGAGGGCATCCGACACACCACAACATCTGCAGATTAACTAGAGGCATTTGACCTGCCCACATTTCTGTCTAACACTACAGGGCCACAGGAGGATGGGAGGGCATCTGACATGCAGGGATACATGTCTAAACCAGGACTGAACCAGGACTATACCAGGACTTAACCAGGATTAAACCAGGTCTCCAGGGCTACAGGATTGCATGAGGGCATCTGACACACAGGGAGGGCATGGGAGGGCATTTGAAACACAGATATACAGGAGGATCAGAGAGCATCTGACACATAGGGGGGAGGGTATCTGACACAGGTTCAGTTCTTCTCTGTTCCTGGGGGGGGCGCTGTACTAACTGTGTGTGTGTAGGCTCCATGTGCTCGGGGCTGTTCTCCTGTAGCGCACCCAACCTGCGAGAGTACATCCGCGCGCACCACCGCAAAAACCCAAAACCTGGACTAAACCTGGACCAAACCAGGGCTAAACCCGCACTAAACCCGGACCAGACCAGGACTAAACCTGAGCCTCTGCTCCGAAAGCCCCCGCTGTCCCCTGGAAGTCTGCCCTCCACAGTCTTTGGTAGGTACTAACACCAGACCAGGACTGGACCAGAACTGAGCCAGGTCTAAACTACATATAAACCAGGATTGAGCCAGGTCTAAACCAGGTCTAAACTAGGACTGAGCCAGGACTAAACAAGGACTAAAACAGGACTAAACCAGGTCTTAACGAGGACTAAAATAGCACTAAACCAGAGACTCATTCAGAGTGTTACACACATCAATCTGGTGTGAGCCAGGCTAGTGAAACACTGGAAAAGGAGCCGTATGAGTGTTTTAGCTCCAAATAAAGTTAAAGCGAGCTAACACTAGAGCTTCCTCTAATGTAACTGTCTCTGCAGGTCCATAGTGTCTGACTCAGATCTATAATCACTTTGACTTTCAGTCGGAGGATTTTAATTCTATGTTCTGATGCTTCATGACTTCAGTCTTGGTTTAGTCTTGGTCCATCCCTGGTCCATCCCTGGTTTAGACCTGGTTTAATTCTGGTTCTACATTACTAACCTCACATCACTTCACCATTTCATTCCTCCTCTTTTTTCTGTGTCTCTTGTGTCTTGTCTCATGTCTTACTGCATTTCCATCTCTGTCCTGCAGGGGCGCCTGTCATTCCCCATTTTGAGTCGAAACCATTGTGCACAAGCGTTTTCATAAACACTGGTCACTACGGCAACACAAAGACAACCTCCATAGTGTCATGGAGGGATCACAGGGACCAAATTTGACCCGAGTGCTAGACCTGTCACGATAATGACTATATCGACTTATCGTTCACAGACAAATGGAACAATTATTTTAGACTCGGTATTAATCATGGTTCTTTTTCTTTGAACTCGTGGGAAGTTTTGTTATAGTTCTGCACTAAGATAAGATCTGAGAACCATAAAAGGTTGAATAAGTAACTGGAACATGAGTCATTAAGAGTTTCTTTTATTTATTGCAGTTCATGTTCATTAACAATACAGCACACACTAGTTTTGGGGAGGTAAATCCTGCTTATATTATCGTTTATTGTCAATATTTACGTCAGCGATATAGCCTACTTCTGACAGGTCTGCATCAAAAAATTAAACTTATCAAGATTTTCTTCTAAAACTCGAGCTGGCACAGAACACACACATGCTAATGTTAGCATAAGTGAGGCAGATTCGGCAGTGACTCTGAGGACTCACATTGCGCCTCTGAACCTGCTCTGTCCCTCTTCTTCTTCTTCTTCAGACTTTCTGTCTTTGCCGCCGAAAAAGAGATTTTCTGTGACTCTGGCCCTGCACCCGACTAACGGTGAGAACCCAACTAAAACCAGTCTAAACCAGGTCTAATTCAGAACTAAATCAAGACTAAAACCAGACTAAACCAGGTCTTAACCAGAAGTAACCGAGCACCTTGCACCCGACTAATGGTGAGAACCGGACTAAAACCAGGCCTAAACCAGAACTAAAATAGACTAAACCAGGTCTAAACCAGGATTAAAACCAATTCTCAACTAGGTCTAAAGAGGGACTAAACCAGGACTAAAATTAGACTAAACCAGTTCTAAACCAGACTAAACCAGGTCTTAACCAGGAGTTACCCAGTACATTATCCTTGCACCTGACTAACGGTGAGTGTCTAAACCAAGACTAAACCAGGACTAAAACTGGACTAAAATGGGTCTAAAACCAGAAGATTAGCCCTGCACCCGACTAATGGTGAGAACCTGAGAAAAAAACAGTATTAAAACTAACCTTAAACTAACATTGTGTTTTTGGTCCAATTAGTTTAGTGCTTTACTAACTGTTTGAGTGTGTAAACCCAACCAGAACTTGTTTAATGTCTAAGTGCACATTTGCCGTTAGCTGTACAGACCCTGCAGCTGTAAACACCTTGCAGCTGTTCCCCTATATGGCCCTGCCCCTGTACAGAACTTACAGTTATACAGATCCTGCAATTAGGGCTGCACAGTCTATCGTGAAAATATCAATATCGCAAGAAAATAAATATGTGTCAACAACACAAAGTTCTCCATTTTAGTGTTTTTGTAAAGTCAAAAGGATAAAAGGGAGAGTGTTTTCATGACTTTCTTGGACTGGTCCTGCTTTTGACAAGTACTTGGAGTGAGGTGATGAAGGCTGAGGAGCAGGTAAATTCTGGAGAAGCATCAGATAGAGGGGAGCACAGTTTGGCCTTTCAGGCTGAATTTACGCTAGGTCCATTCTCAGTTTTAATTTAACTCAACTTATTGTGCCAAAAAGTAAATAAAATATCATTATCACAACACTAAACAGTGCAGCCCTATCTGCAGCTGTACAGACCCTGCAGCTGCTCCTCAAATCACTGATCTGATAAACCCAGACCAAGTCTAACTCTGGTTCTCCTCCTGACCTGGTTCTTTCCCAATCTTGTCTTGAAACAGTTTTGACATGGTTTTGTTGCAGGGTTTGAAGGCTGCTCCATGGTCCCCTCTATCTTCCCTCTGGAGACACTACACAACTCTCTGTCCCTGAAACAAGTCGACGAGTTTCTGCACAGAGTCTGCAAGACCCAAGACCCAGATCATAACCGGACTAATGCAGGTACTAGATCACGGACAGGACCAGGACTAGTCCAATGAGGTTCATTTGGTCTTCCGATCATTTATATTGTTAGATTATTTTTTCTGACCAAGAGTTTGTTTTCATACCTGACAGTTTCGACTGGTCACTAGCATCATGTGACCACTCTGAGGAAGACTGCTAGTGAGCAGTCGAAACTGTCAGGTAAGAAAACAAACTCTTGGTCTGAAAAAAAGAACCTTATAACATAAAGGAACTGGACTAAACCAAGTGTAAACCAAGTGTAAACCAGATCTAAAGCTCTCCTCTGTGTTGTCAGTTCTGGTGGAGTCTCCAGCTCAGCCTCGAGCCTCGTCTGAAGCTTATCTCCAACAGTTCATCCACAGCTGTGAGTCATACCCTTCTAATGTTCTAATATGGTCTTGTTCTAATGACTCTAATCCTAACAGCTGTGAGACCAACACCTCCATTGCACTGAGTCACAATCTAAAAATGCCCCTCTGGTCTAATATCTCACACTTACAACCCTTTTTCTTAATAAAAAAAAAAAAAAAAATCCAAATTTTTTTCTTCTCTGCGCTCTAAACTGTAAATGTCCCTCTGCTCTAAAGTTCTAATGACCCTCTGTTCTGATGCAGACTCCTAGTCCCTTCTGCTTATGTTACATTAATTATGAAACTTTAACTCTCTTTCTTACATTTTTTTTGCTTCTGCATTGGAACACTCAGATAAAAAAGTCACTCTTAAAGATGCACTGCGCAAATTTTATGGTAGAGGGTCCGTTACATACTTGCCTCCATGGAGATGTTGTTGCTTTGCCTGGAATGTCCCATGGTGTGACTTTAAACATATCCATCTAGCATTTATTCATTACAAGTGTTTCTATTGCTCAAAAATACATTAATTCCTTCTGTGAATAGGGGCGACTCTCCACAGATCTGAATTGTAATGTAGTGTAGCACTGTAACCTGCTCATGATGGAAAGGTTTAATCTATACTGTAGAACATTCAAGACAATGCAATAACATAAAATGACAATAAATGACAATAAATGTAATAACAATAAATGTCCACTTACAAAAACACTGAGTTTGGCAGCCTTAATTCAAAGTTTGTTTGTTTGTTTGTTTGTTTCAGTCAGGGGCATTCCCTCCAGTGGCCCCTCCTCTCCTGTCCAGGAAAGCCCAGTCTCCAGTTTCAGCTTTAGTCAATGACAGAGTAGCAGAGAAAACCTTGCCTCTATATCTGACATCAGTCAATGACAGTACAGCATCACAGAAAATCCCGCCTCTGTGTCCGACATCAGCCAATGACAGCGCAGCCTCAGAGAAAACCCCGCCTCTGTATTCAACATCAGCCAATGACAGTACAGCACCAAAAGACTAGAGTCCGGGTCTCAGTCAGACTGCACAGACTCTGCAGGACAGTGTTTTATGGATAGTTTGTTCACTCTTCATATTTTTCTATATTTGATACTTTTATAGATTCACTGTAAAAAAAAAAAAAAGATAGATAGATTTTTTTTTTTTTTTTTTTTTTTGAGGTTGTCAGGGTTAGTTTCATGTGTCCAAAACCAAAATGCAGTTTTATTTTTCAATCTCAGAATTTAAGGAGGCAACGGAAGCATCGCTGTAGATGAAGCAGTCCACCGTAAAGGTCCTATAATCCAAAATTCACTCTTGTGACCCTTAATCTATGTTATAATTTTGTTATCTCCCCAAAAAATTCACACGTGTTTGAGGTAACCCATAGTTATTAGTGTGTTTACATCTCCAAAGCTCAAAATGCTCTGCTCCACCTTTTGATGTCATTTAGTAGTAGCTTTCAAGTTAACAGCTCCTTTTACCTTTAGTTCAGTAGAGATTGACAATTCCAGGGGCTGAAATGATCCAAATGATTCTAGTGAAGGTGTATAGAGGTTAAAAACACAATTAGAGCACTTCCTGTATTTCCACATGACATCATAAGGTGGAATAGTGTTTTCTATTTAAGAGAAGAACTCAGCCTAAATATGCAGGTTTTGTGGGTTTAACTTGTGTGACTGAACCTAAACACGACTCCAGGTCTGTTTGTGATGAGGAAACATTATAGCAGATCAGAAAATAGTGTAATATGGGCTCTTTAAGAGACTATGTCAGTGTGCGTAAATGTAGCTTTAATTTCAGGTGGACCACCAGAGATGTGCTTTAAGAGTTTTTATTTTATGAATACTGAAAAATTCCGCCTTAAACACCATACTACCTTAACAAATCCACATCTGTGTATTATACCAAAAAACAACTAAAACCAGTCCGCATAAAAAACCCTCGCTCTGCCTTAACAGACTCAGCCCAAAGTATTTTGGGAAATCAGTTCTCATTCACATGTTCATTTGCAAGTCTGTGGAATTTTTGTTTTGTTTTAATTAATTAAAATGAAGGTTTTAAAGGTTTGTTTAAATCTGAACAGCTGAATGTACATGCCTGTCTGACCCTGCTGCTGTTCAGAGACATGTTATATCACTGATTTGTTCTGATGATTAAAATTTTGACTGAAATTTGTTTGTTTGTTTCTTATATTTTTATGCTAACAAACTTTTTACACACACACACATTGAATTTAAAGTTATAAAATGTGAGGTGCCACAGTCAATACACAAAATAGAAATTAGAATAAGAAATCTTTCAGCTGTTCAGTTTGTGAGAGCTGGCAGAACAGAATCCACATGAGGCAAGAAGCCTCACATTTAATATAAATTAATTAGAAGAGGGTCCAGTCCTGGTCCCCCATAGAGTGTATAAAGAAGTGTGATAAGCCAGTGTGACGTCACCCATAGAGGTCTGTGCCACTCAAATGAAGCTCGTGATGCTTAAGGTTACGGGGTGAATTTGGAGCCAGGTTCTATATTTGAAATAAGATTTTTTTTGACAGACAAATAGCAAAAAAAAACCAAAAACCACCAGGATCATGTAGAACGGGTTAATACAAACATTTTAAGACCAAAATGACGAGGCTCACAGTAGCAGTTACATAGAGAGGGGCCACTGTATGTAAGACAATGGGAGCCCGGGTCAGTAGGAGCCCGAAGAGCCCACATATGAACTTCCTGTTTGGAACACGACAAATAGCGCAATAGCTATAACCATTTATACTGTCTATAGTCCCCCTCCCTCCCGTCAATTGCCCTGGTCAGGAGATCGGGCTCGAGCTCGGGTTCTTATTGTAAAGTATGCCCTGGTGTGACCAGTGAGGTCATAGATGTGTCTCTTGTAGGGCTGTTTCAAAAATCGAAAGATCAGTAGGTCATGATGTAAACTTAGGTTGATCTCGATGAAAAGGCATGTGCATTTTAACTGACAGGTAAATAGCCAACAGCTTCCTTTCCCTCTCTGATCCCACTGCGGCTCCTCACCTTTTCTCCTCTTTCTCTCTTCTTATGCTTCTCATCTTTATAATCCAAGTTACGAAAGTAAACAGCTATTTTTTCATCATTTATGAGTAAAACCTAAAACCTCATTTAGCATTAGTCTCTGGGATTTCAGGGCATATGGCAATAAATGTAAGAAAATATGAGAGCAACACCAATCCAGCTTCTTCAGTCCCACCCAGCCATTATGACACTGGCTTTAAATATCTGCCAATGCCCGATATGATACACAGTGCACCTTTCAGTAACCACAGAAAGCTTTGTGTACATAAAAAAAAATAATAATAATAAATGTTGGTACAAGAATATATCATATTCTACATTAATATTGGTATCGGTGCATCCTTAAAAAAAAAAAAAAACTCTCTGAAGCCCCTTTATGTGACATGTGAAGTGTTACAAATGAAAAGACAAATGAATAAATATTTGAGATAACTTTATTGACAGGCACAGCTGGTTCACATGGAAACCATCATTACATCACATGATCTGAATCTTACATTAATTTAAACTCTGGAGTCTGGATCCTGCCAGAGTCGAATCTACTTTTGAACACAAACTTAAAGGTGCATTGTGTAACTTTTTCCAGTGGAGGACCCATCACAACTCATACTATTCTCCATAGATACGTTTTGCTTTATCTGGAATGTTTCAAAGTATGGCATTAAACCTTTCTATCTTCATAGAGACCAGACCAGACCAAGTTACAGATCAGGTCTGTGGAGAGGCGACCCTGCTCACAGTCAGAATGTCAGTTTTTCTAGGTATTAGTGAGCTATAAAACCACCTACAACTGAATAAATGTAAGATTTGTTTAAAGTCACACTGTGGAACATTCCAGGCAGAGCAATGACATATCCATAGAAACAAGCAAGTGACAGATCCCCAACCAAAAAGTTACACAGTGCACCTTTAAGGATTTTAAACACAAACCCTCAGGGACACTGCAGCTGCTGTGGCTCCAGTCTAGACTTTATTTAAACATTATTTCCTGGCTCAATCGAACAGCTTGGCGGCAGTGGCTTTCCCGTCGTATTTTGAACCTTTTCCGTCAAATTCCGATGGAAGAATGTCAGCGTCAAACTCTTTGTAGTAATTCTCCAACTCGTCCCCGTGAACGAACACCTGCAGGGAGAAAGAGAGAGAGTGAACAGCTGCAGGGATATTAGGCTATTCTCTGATTTACGTTATAATGTTGTGTACTCATCACAAACAGACCTGGAGTTGTGTTTTGTTGCATTCACACGTTTGACACACAACACACCCTGTATATTTAGACTGTGTTCTGTGTGTTTTTAAACTCCATGCAGCTTCAATACAATAATTTGGATACTTTCAGCGCTGGAATTGACAATCTCGACCAAACTAAAGGTAAAAAGGTAGGTGTTGTTGAAAACTAACTCTTCATGACATCACAAGGTGGAACAGAGCATTTTGAGCTTTGGAGATATAAACAGACAACTATTAATAATAAAGGATTACTCAAACATGTGTGAATGAAACAAAACATAACTCCAGGTATGTTTTTGATGAGGTAACAACATTATAACTTGACTTAAAGCTCACAAGAGTCAATTTTGCGTAATGTAGAACCTTTAATAAAGACAGAGCATAATGAACACCTGCAGGGGCACAAAGGAGAAACTTAAACTTAAATTTAGGCATTTTTAACCAGAAATTTCATCTAGTTTATATGAAAGTTGCCAAAATATGTCTAGAATAGATAAACAGATTAGAAGCAAAAAAGTGGATTTAGTGTTTAGCTCCACTTTAATGAACAGCTGCATGAGCCACTGAAAAACTCCCAAAGGGGCTCTGGTTATCTTTAGGGTGAGGTTTTTAAGGTGGACTAGTGTTAAGTGGGATTGGCAGAGTAGTTAGCCGTTGTTAAAGGTGCATTGTGTAAATTTTCAAGTAGAAAAGTTACATCGTGTACCTTTTACACTGTTGGGCAAGTTACTTTAAAACTGTAATGCGTTATTTATTACTTATTACTGTCATTTCAAAGTAATTCGTTACATTACAATATTACTGCATTTAAAATGTAAGGCATTACATTACTATTGCATTACTTTAAGTTACTCTCACCAAAATAACTGCGAAAAAGCTGAACTTTTGAGCCGTATATGGACTGAACCAGGACTAAACCAGAGCTGAACCAGGACTAAACCAGGACTATAACAGGACTAACCTCAGACTGATTCCAGGACTGAAGAGGAGGACTAAACCAGAACTGAACTAGGACTAAAACAGGACTCACTGTCAGGACAGGCTCGAAGGTGACCGCAGGAGAAAGGAGCGGCTCTGCTCCGCACCTCATGGAGGTAAGAGCTGCTGTCACCCTGCTGCGGGGGCTCGCGGTCCTAATTTCAGCAACTATTTACAGGTACACGACCTGGTGCAAGATTCTGCTACATCGCATAACTTCTACCTTCCTTCAACGTGTCCAGAAGTCCAACTTTTTGTGCGATGGTTTGCATCGTCCTCTGTCTTTTGGGTGTGAGCGCAGGAGACTTTGTCGGTGCAGAACATTTCGTCGACGTTGTGGATTTTGTCGGAGAGAAAACTTGCAGACATACAGCACTTCAGAATCACACTGATACAGATTGAACATTTATTTAAATTTGGCAGCTGAACATATTCTGTACTGTACAGTAGACAGGAGTCCCTTAGCCGATCAGGACACAGCGGGAGGAACGCAATACGTGTTCATACAATAAAAACAAAAGGCATGCAAAATTGCACAAAAAAAAAATTCTAAAAATCAGCGAAACAGCGAGACCGCGAAAAGTGAATCGTGTTAGAGCGAGGGACGACTGTAAGCCAGGTCTAAACCAGAAGTGACCCAGGTCTAAACCAGGTCTAAACAGCGTAGAGTTCTGGGTCGGTCCTTTCGCCCGCGGTTAACTGAAGGTCTGTCCGGCCGCGTCTCCGGCGTTTCACCGCTGCTGATTTCACGGTGATTTTAGCGAATTTCTATGAAGAAAAACCCACCACTTCAATCCAGGTTAAAAAAGCATTGTAACGCGCGTTACTCACATTTGTACCGAGTAAAATATTACAAATTTTCCCCCTGTAATGCCTTACATTACTGCGTTACAGCAAAAATCAACGCATTACTGTAATACATTACTTTTATAATACATTACTCCCAACACTGACCTTTTAGGGGTACTGACAGAGTGATTAGCTGTAGTTTGTAGGGTGTGGTGGGGTTTAAGGTGGACTGGTGTTAGGGGGAATTGGCAGAGTGGTTAGCTGTAAGTTAAAGAGGCACTAGCCTACCCGCTCCAGTAGTTTGCCCTTCATCAGGGGCTTGACCACGTTGTAGGTGGTGGTGAAGTACCAGGGCTGATGGATGAAGTGCACGGCTTTGAACCGAGCAGGAAATGAATCCTGAGGAAACAAACATGTGTCAGATGCCCTTCCTGTGTCTCGAATGTGCTCCCTCTTTCCCTCAGTGTCAGATGCCCTCTCTGTTTATCACCTTTTGTGTCTCCATGGAGTCTTCCTCTGTTTAAAAATGTTTAAAAGATTACCTCGACCTTTACAAATTGTGTTCTTAAATTCATGGCATTCCAAACCTAATCCCAGTCTAATCTGATGTGTTTACTAATGACCAAATACAATGGCAACCCAAAATTAAATTCTTTCCATTATACTAAACTGTGAGCAGGCTTGTATCTGCACACTTTTATTTGACCTGGGTGAGGGTGTCCTCCAGCTTGTTTCCATGGAATTGTTGTGAGTATTTTGCCTGTAGTGTTGTACCTGCAGCATGTCCACCATCTTCTTGAGCTCTGTGGGCTTGATGCCAGACGCTTGTTGCATAGTGAAGCCTTTAAAGTTCTCGATGATGCAGAAGCCGTTGATCTGAGTCTCCTCATTTTCCAGAAGCTTCTCCAGAATCACACAGTACGCACGAAGGATCTGAACATGAACACAATATGAGATACACACCTGACCCTCTTATTCCTGATTTTGTCCTGGTTTAGACCTGATTTAGTCCTGCTTTTGTGCTGTCTAGTCCTGGTTTAGTCTTGTTTCAGTCATAGTTCAGTCCTGGTCTAGTCCTGGTATAGGCCTAGTTTAGTCCTGCTCTAGTTTTGGTTAAGTTCTGCTTTAGTCTTGATTCAGTCCTGGTTTAGTCCCAGTCCAGTCCTGGTTTAGTTCTGGTCCAGTTCTGGTTTAGTCCTGGTCCAGACCTCGTCAAAGGTGATCTCCTCGTAGTCCCAGTTCTCGATGTTGAATAGCAGGACCACACGACCGTACTTGTCTCGGCTTTGGAGGATCCCTGGGTATCCGGCTTCGATGGTGCTGCGGACGGCCTCTGGAGTCAGGTTCTCAAACAGCTCAGGGTAGTCCTTACGGAAGCGCACATACCCTAAAGAAAAGCGGTTATAGACCAGGATCAAACCAGCACTGCAGCAAAAGCAAGAGCAGGAGATAGACCAAGAGACATGTAGAACAATTCCAGTGAGAGGTAACTGCAAAGTATCAATATGGGCCCATTAACCCTCTTCCTGTCCTGGCCCTGGTCAGGAGAAGACAGTGGCTGCTCACACTTATTGTTTTAGTCCTGCTTTAGTCCTGGTTTCTTCTTGGTTTAGTACTGGTTCAGTCCTGGTGGCTGGTACCTCACCTTTCATGAGTTCGTAGGCTCTGTTGACGTCGTACTTTCTCGCTCTGATGAATCGTGTCAGCATGCCATCTGGTTTCTCTCCAAATGTGTCCTTCACACCGCGGTGAAGATCGTCTCCAGACTCTGCCTTCTCTTTGATCATGGCCCTCAGCTCCTTCACTGCAGACACACGCTTCTCCTCCGTCTCATTCAGCTCGTCCTTGGCCTGAAACCAGAGAAACTGGGTCTAAACCAGGTCTGAACCAAGTCTGCTGTGATTGGTGAGTTGGTTAATGATATTTTTTATGACCTTCTGCTGTGTGTGATCAGGAAGTTTGGCGCAGGGGCCGAACACGGGGCCGTGGTCTTTGACGGTGAGTCGCTCCAGCTTGGCCCTGAGAGCCTGCTCCTCCTCCGACACCGCCCGGTAAGAACCACTCTGAAATATTATAATAATAATTAGTAATATGAATATTATAGAGACCGCACAGTAAGAATCACTCTAAAGGTCACATCCAGATTAATTACTGTCAAGATTAATATAGACAGTGCACAGTACAATTGGTGTAGAAGATATTTATTACAATGAAATAATAATTTTGATTTTTCAGTGCTGCTACACTGAAGAAACTGTGCAGCTGTTCAGATGCTGTGGTGTTCATCAGATTATTCAAAATGTCTATTTTATTTCTGAATATTGTCAAAGAACACATTTTCATCAGGGAGATTTGAACATAACTCTGTGGGGTAACAATGTTCCTGTGTTCAACCTCGTGTTTCTCAAACTTTAATCTGTTTAAGTCTTTAAATCTGAGCCTTAAAAACATGCAGCTGTTACACAAAAGCTTTCTGTTTCTCATCCACCTCACAAGACTCTCACACATGCACTTTTGCACATGCACTCTCACATATGCACTTTCACATATGCACTCTCACACATGCACTTTTACATGTGCACATGTGCAGAGGCAACTTTGCTCCAGAGCAAACTGGACTTTGTTTTTGAGGCTCAAGCTGACCTGGGATCTGGATTTTTATGAATAAGACAAAATACATTTTCATCACAATTTAAAAATTGTGATTAAAACTCACTGGGACCTCACACTACAGTCTGAGAAACACCTTAATATGCACTTCTGTCTTTGTGCAGAAAGAGAGAGCTCACAAATTGCTGCAGGGCTCATGAACAGCTGCAGGGTCTCCAGAGCTAACTTCATATTAAAGATGAACATATATCTGATTTAACAAAAAGGTGTTTTGACTCACCACAACGGCCATGATTCCAGAGGTCTGAGTCTGAAAAACCAAAGAGTCAAATGTAAAAAATTAGCCAGAATAATTCAACAGCAAACAGGTTGCTTGTCTAGCTGCAGGAGGACAGAGGCAAGAGGAGGAAGAGAGAAGTGGAGAGAGGAGGAGAGGTAGAGAAAAGGAGGATTTGTGGTGTTTTGAAAATGCATTTTTCACAGAATCACTTTAATCACAGAACAATAGACTGAACCTCGTCATGAGTTTGGATCAGAGGATTATCTCAGTCTGCATCAGCAGAGCGGCTTTAGACAGGGTTAGGAATTGGGACTAAACCAGGACTGTACCAGGACTGAACCAGGTCTAAACCAAGATTAAACAAGGACTAAACCATGATGGAACGAAGTCTGAACTAGGACAGAACGAGAACTAAACAAGGCACTAATCAGCTCCAAAAGGCCTAAAAGTAGGACCAGGACTAAACCAGGTCTGAACCAGGATTAAGCAGGACTGAACCAGGACCTGTTTACATTTGATCCTCAGTAATCTTGTCATTTAAATCTAATCAGAAATAGACTGAATCAGGCTGATCTCAGATAAACTCTCAAATACAGAAAATCTGCAGTGCCACATAACAATACTTTTCTCCAGTAAAGGTTTTGGTTACTCTCCCCAGAAAATGCCCCAAACTGAGATGTTTGAGAACTGAAAAGATGAAATCTTAATAATGTCAATTCAGTCTTTATTAAGAACACAGAAAATCAGGTTGATTGTGTGGAATTATATAAGTCATTAGCAATATTGGTTAAATACAGTTTTTTGAAGAGCCACCTGGAATATTCCACAATCGGTCTTTAAGGTCTGTGGCTGGACAGGAACAGGATTGAATTAGGACTAAACCAGAACTAAACTGGGACTAAAGCAGGACTAAAGCATTATCAAACCAGGAATAAACCAGGAGAGGACCAAGACTAAACCAGGACTGAACCAGAACTGAACCAAGACTGAACCGGAATTAAACCAGGACTAAGACAGGACTGAACCAGGTCTAAAGCAGGACTAAAGCAGGACTAAAGCAGGACTAAAGCAGGACTAAAGCATTACCGGTCCCTGCTCAGGTGCGTGTTTAGGGGGCGGGGCTCACCTGAGATGTTCCTGAGGTGGAGACGGTCTGGAGCCTCTGAACAGCTGCAAGGTTCTGTGCTGTGCCGCTCTTAACAGCTGCAAGGTTTTGTACCGAGAACCCCCTGCTGCGTCACTGATGACATCATAATGCTCACCTGGGATCAACCAATCACAGAGCAGTATCAGAATAATTAACTGCAGTAGCCAATCATAGCACAGAGGATTAGAGGGTTTAGAAATGAGGGAGGGCATCTGGATGAAAGAACAGAATGTGAATGAGGCACACGGAAGGAGGGGCTGTGATGTAATGCTGCAGGGGATTGTGGGGTCAAAGGTCGAACAGTTTTTATAAGTGTGGACAGGTATCTCTCACAATGTGGGGACTAAAATCTGCACACACTCACATCATGGGGACTTGCCTCTTATGAGACAAACATCAGTTCTATTCTAGGTCTATTCCAGGTCTAATCTAACATCTAATCGAACATCTAAGGAACATCAAAAGAGGCCGTGATCCCAGAACACGAGTGTTGAAGGTGTCTGATCCAAACCATAGAACAGTGACTTTTCAACCAAGTACCAACAAAAGAAAAGAGTTGCTTAAATCAGGTCTATAACTGGACTATTCCAGGTCTAATCTAGGACTAAACCCAGTCTAAACCAGATCCAAATCAGGTCTAAACCAGGACAAAACCAGGTTTATTACAGAGGCTGTTTTATTGCATGTGGTCATAAGAAGTTTAAAGTTGGTGCTTCTGACGTCAGAAAGCTCTGAAGTAACACTCAGTTTTAGAGCTGAGAGGAGGAGGAGAGGAGGAGGAGAAAGGAGGACAGAGGAGGAAGAGAGAGGAGGGCTTCCCTAAAAGCCTGGATTTTCATCCAGGGGCAGGACTTAACATTCTATTGTAACCATGGCAACCCACAGTGCTTTCTATTCACCTGATCTGCCATGTCTAAAAAACAGACTTTTGACAAAGCTTCATTATACCTAAAATTATAACACATCCATATTTTCTCTTACTATACTTTCAGTTGATACATCAATGGCACCCCCTAATTTTAGGGTTTTTGGTTAGGGCTGCTCACCGACTGTTATTGAGCCGTTTATTTAGACAAATGAAAATTATTATTAATGCTTATTATTATTATTATTATTAAGCTAAGTCGTGCCCCCAGACGAAATGCAGAGAATTTAGAGAGTCCTGAAGTGTGTTCTTGTTTTGACAGCTGTTTTCTGCCAGGTGCAAGAGTGTCTACTTCTTATGAAGTATTCATTTATCTTCGGCATTATAGGGGGTATAAAGTAGGTATTGCTGCTGGCCAGCCACAGCTGCCCTGAGACAGACTGACTGGAGAGAGACTGTCCATCTGCACCATCGGCCACCTCTATTTATGAATGTAAGCTTTGTTTATTTCACTTAATCCAACATTCAATGAGTTTAACAACGTAAAAAGAAAGCACTATACACATTCACTCAGTCAAAAGGGGCTAGAGCCCTTTGTGCGTGTGTGTGTGCGTGTAGGGCCTCTCAGGACTCAGGAGGATTTACAGTTGTGGATTTGCAGCTTTAGGTTTGAGTTGAAGCACAAAAAGAGGTCTGTGTCCACATCTTTACGGCCCAGCTCCACAGAAGAGGTCTGTGAAGGACACGTGTCCACTCCTCTGACCACAGCACACACACAAGCACTGACCATGCCACGTTTGTCACCTATGTACACTCCACCACAGCACATAAACACATGTATACACATATCCATTGACCACAGCAAACTCACACATCTGTCCAAAAACACACCAAACATGACAGACCCCACCCCACACACACACACACGCACACACACACGCACGCACGCACACACGCACGCACACACGCACACACACACCTCACTGACAACAGCTGACTGTGAAAGTATGAACTTACCCCAAACTAAACAGCTTCTAGCACATCCACAGCACCACACATTTAAAAACACTGATATCCAACAATATTTTAAACTTTATTACTTTTGTGCGTCTACAACACTGAGGTCACTTCAGAGAAAGCACGGTTAAGACACTTTATTTTACATCTTTTAATAAATACAGGTTTATTATTTTATAAAGTTTGTCTCAGCTTCAAGTTTGTAGCAGAAATGTCACCCACAATTCAATTCAAAGTTTAGGTCCTCACTGTTAATGTGGGAGGGCATCTGGTTCAGATGGTGAGCATGTACTCATTAGGCCTGTCACACTAATACATTTTAAAGCGTGATATATTGCGCAGAAAATATAAACAAGTAGATGTGCCAGTACTTGTCGTTCATGTGGGAGGGCATCTGGCTCAGAGGGAGGGCCAGTACTCATCGTTCAGGTAGTGTTGTGATGATGCGTAGCTCGGGGGGGTGGGATCTCGCTCGTCCCTCAGTGAAAGCTCCACCTCTCTCTCCCACTCGCCCTCCACCAGTTTGTACAAGTCCAGAGCAGCAACCGCGTCTTCTACGGAGCAGTGACCCTGTTTGTCAATCTGTGAAGAGAATAGAACCATCAACCCAAACCACAAGCAATGACCCATCTGCCAATTTTTGAGGTGAGGAGATAGAACCATCAACTCAACCATCAGAAAGAGAGGGAGAGGGAGAAAGCAGTGTTTCCCATTCATTAAGGAGACTAAATGGTTGCCTCCCATCTAAAAACAACTATACAACATAAAATCACACTGTTGCACATTGACTTGAACAATACTTGGCTAAAAGGATTGGTTTAAGATCAAACATAGGCAACTAACATGATTTATACTCCACAAATTGTATATTTTTTTTATGATTAGACTACTGTAATGCACTTTTCTTTAGCATTAGCCACCATGCACTTTCTCGCTTACAGTTGATCCAAAATTCTGCTGCAG
Source organism: Boleophthalmus pectinirostris (assembly GCF_026225935.1). Classification (NCBI taxonomy): domain Eukaryota; kingdom Metazoa; phylum Chordata; class Actinopteri; order Gobiiformes; family Gobiidae; genus Boleophthalmus; species Boleophthalmus pectinirostris. The sequence continues at coordinate 12,617,499 of NW_026571152.1, read as the reverse complement.
GAAAAATTACTCTGATTTTAGCATTGTTGCACTGGCTTCCAGTTCACTTTAGAGTTGATTTTAAGATTTTGTTTGTTTGTTTTTAAAACTCTGAATGAACTGGCCCCACGGTACGTCTCGGACCTCATCCAAACTTAAAATCAGGGGGACAGGGCCTTCTCTGTGGCCAGCCCCAAGCTCTGGAACTCTCTGCCCCCCCACATACCAACAGCCCCCAGAGTGGACTCTGGCTTTTAATACAGCGCGAGTTGTGCGGTCCTCTGCGTCTTCCATTTATTTACTGCTATTTTATGATTTTTATGGTTTCGCTTTTGATTTGACTGGTTTTATTTTTGCAAACTGTCTTCATTTTATGATCTCTGCACAGCACTTTGGAAGCTGCTTTGTTTGTAAATTGTGTTACAGAAATAAAGAGGATTTGAATTTGAAAATTTAATTATTCAGTGCAATCAAAATTATTTGTGCCACGATAGTCTCCCCAGAATCTATGAGCAACATTGGAGGGGGAGAGAAAGAGGTGGTAGAGGTGTCTTCTACAGAGCAGTATCTCCATGTGTCAATCTACCCAGAGACACCAAAATCACAGAAACCAGAAATAAGAAAAATCACAAAAAAATACATGAAACTGGTTACTTTAAGCTGCCAAACTATAATTCATGTGCACAAATAATTGTAACATAAACCCACATTAAGTGTTTAATGATATGCGTCTCACCTGAATTTTACGATGCAGAAGCCGATTGGTCAGAGCCTTCAGAGAGGGGCGATACTCTCGGGGGAAACCAGCCAATCGTGTGAGGAGGCGAGTGCAGCTGGTGTCTCTGATCATGTGACCAGGATGAACCAGGTCTAAGGACTTCAGATCGGTCTGGACCGAGTGTCCAATCAAGACTTTACCCTCGAGAAGAGACTGGACCTGAGACAGAACTGAGATTACACAGGGACTAAACAGAGTCAAAACAAGAACAGAATCGGGACTAAACCAGGGAGTGGGGAAAAACCAGGACTAAACCCAAAATAAACCAGGAATAAATCAAGGACTATACAGGGAGCTAAAACAGGAACTGGACCTAAGACAGAATTGGGTCAGAGCTGGATCAGAACCAGGAATAAAACAGAGACATAACCTAAGACAGAACTGTGTCAAAACCAGGACTGAACAAGGGTCTAACCAACTGTGGACTCACCTGGTCTCGAGCCTGGCTGAAAGGGATGGCTTTGGTCAGATGACGCTTCGTGATGCCGCTCCACTGGCTCCTGTAGTCCGTGATCTGACCAATGGGGCGGATGTATTCGTCAAACAGGACGTTGCCATGGTAATCAACCACAGAGCAACGAGCAACCTCGCTGACCCTGCCCCGGGGCCCTGTGCCCACCATCTCACAGTCCAAAGACACCACGGCAGTTTGAGGAGGGGGCTGCACTAAGGTCTGGAGAGGCAAAAGAGCAGAACTTCTGATCACTAAAATCAAACACCACAGACTGTATAAAGAAGTGGACTGAGTGTGTGTGACATCAGCCAAACCAAGTTTATTGAGACCAGCAGTATACTGGCTAATCTGGAGACCAGTTCCATATCTGCAATTTTGACCGCAGGGATCATAGCAATTAAAGAGCCCATCAAGTGTAAGGCTTTTGAAGGTAACTCCCACTTCCTTGCCTGCACTGCTGGTTTGGCAGGAAACAGGCGCTTAGCAACACTATAAAATCAAACATGTTGTTAACATTAGCGAGGGCGACCTCTGGGAAAGAAGGCACCTGATTGGTCTGTTATTAATGTTCATAGTTTGATTGAGGGACAAGCTAGTGAAATAAAAACTCAAGGATCGTGTAGACCAGGTTAAAACCAACATTTTAAGGTCAGAATGATGAGCCTGACAGCAGCAGTTACAGAAAGAGGGGCTTTAAAAAAAAATCTGAACAAAAACTGATGATACAAATAGTTCCTTAATGCTTCTACTGTTGTCATACACCTACAGAAGTAACTGTATTTAATTTGTTATCAGTGCTCTTTTGATCCGTCTGGGTAGTAAATCACAATTATTCCCTAGAAATTATTCAAATACAGACTTTTTTTGTGCCACCACTGACTCAGTAAACCTGTGGAAAATACAGCTCATCCCACCCTTTCCTGAATGCCATTGCCTAGCAAGCAAGATCTAAAAAATTACTTGGAAGTCAGCCAAAACTTCAGCTAAAACATTTTTAAGTAAAAAAGCCAATTAAACTCTCTTGTCAGTCCCAAAGCTTAATCAAAAATCACAATTTGAATCATATACTCCCAACATTTCCTCATCAAAACAACAAAATCTCCAGTTTTATTCAGCTTAAACAATAATAAAGTTGCTATGCAGACTCACCTCAGCCAGGACAGGTGCGACGGACATCAGAGGAGAGCTCCGCCCACTCACAGGTGAACTCCGCCCACTGCTGAAGCCGCTGTCTAGCTCCCATTGCTCTGATTGGTTGCAGTGATGCCCCGAGCGCTCTGGTTGGTTGCAGTGATGCTCTAAGCGTTCTGGTTGGCTGCATTTAGTCCTTTTCACGTTGCTTTCATCCAAAAATGTTTTAATTTTTCGCTTCATTTTGTCTCAGAATCAAAATCCACATTTGACAAAAACCTCAATCTGAAAATAGTGAGGTTGTTTATGATTTCTCAGAGTTTATCACCAAAATGAGCTCCAACCATGAAATTTAAGGTAAACTTAAAGAAGAATGTTCCCAAAGAATAGTACTAAAGAACTTTTCTAAATGTGCAGAGATTTGGGGTAATTTAAATTGTTTAAATTGTAGTAAGTCCATCTCGTCTCTCCTCTCTTCAGCAGCTCTAAAAATCACAGACACTTTTATTTAAACACAAAAACTGCACAAATACACATAGATCCATTAAAATAACATTAGAGGCCAGCTCATTTTATGGCTGCATTTGACTCTCTTTTCTACTGTTGTCCCATATAGTTCCTAATAATCTAAATAAAATAATTAGTCGACTAAGGCTCAAATCGACTGATTAATTGACTAAAGGATTACAAGGATAGTTCATTTAACTCATTCTCTTCTGAAACAGCAGAGGACTTCACTACACATAACGTGCTGTGAGTGTACTATACTATACTGCTTTTTTTAAATCTTAAGAACCTTTTTTTTATTTTTTTTTATCTTGCGTGCCACGAAAGTGTAGTGTCACACTCTTGAGTTCTGGTTCAGTCCTGTATGTTATTCTACTTTTATTTTTAAGTCATGTCAAAATGGTCCTACAACAACAAAACATGAAAAGTGCATTACTGAGAATTTGAAAATTTAAATATTAAAAATATTTCAAATCTGAAGCCATTCCAAGAACCCTCTGACATGTCCTCACGTGTTGAGAAACTGTCGTAGACGATCCTATGTATCCTATTAATTATTATTGTAAATGTCAACACTGTTTTCGGCTGATGAGAAACGATATTTTGTTGATTTCTGTAAATGACAGTTCAAATCATTCATTTGTGTGATTTTGCAGAGAACAGACGCAAAACCAACACGTATCACGCTTAAAAGGCCAAAAGAACTAGAACCCAAAGTAAAGGACGGGTAAGACCAGAGCCGCAACTCCCTAAGCGGATTTAGTTATGGGTTTTTGGACTTATTTAACATGGCAAATGACATAAAACAGTGTTCACTCAAATCCAAGATCAACTGCGCTGTTTTTAATCCGTGACACAGTCACACAGTCAGTACAGATGTTGGGAGACAACGGACTGACTTATTTAACCCCGATTAAAACAGGATAAACTGAAATCTGTTCCTAATCATCGTGATAAACATTAGATAAACATGTCCTGTTCTGCCTCTAATCATAACGTGGATAGAACACACGCTTTACATTAAATAAAGGTGATTTTTACCTGAGCGCGAGTGCAGGGCCACACGTGCTGCACATGTCCGGACGTGTATCCCCCGGGCTGCAGCCGATTGGTCCAGAGTCTAGCTCTGTGACGGATGAAACACAGATGTAGTTCCGATGACGCCCCCTGCTGGAGGCATGGGCTCACTGCAGAGTTAAGGTGGTAATTTCTTTCTGACCATAAAAACTGTTTTTGGACCCAGCACACAGTCGCAGTTTTTGTTGAATGTGCATGTCTTTATCTGCTAATATTGTTTCCTAAAAAATACATCCCACGATAACACTGTATACAATATGCCTCTACCAGGGGTGTCAAACTCAAATTCAGAGGGCCAAAATTAAAAACTGGGACCAAGTCGTGGGCCAAACTAAATATCTACTAAAATTTTCAACATCAGCATGTTTTCTCTTTAGAGATATGCAATGTTAAACCTTTTCTTGTTAAAATAAATGTTTAATAATAGTTTTGCTTAAACATCAGGCACAACTGCTCTCATATTTGATATTTTATGGACCAAATGGCACAAACTTTGGTCAGAAGGATCAGGTCATGAAAATTCTGGTGACCCTAAGATTGGGAATCACTGCAGTAGGATCTGACTGAGAACCAGAGACCTGACCTGAGGATCCCACGTTCAGAAAGCCACTTCACCAATTTCCAATAAATCATTCTTAACATTTTAAAAGACTAAGATGCACACATTCACAGGTCGACTCAAAACAACGTGACAGCACAGTGGCTCAGTGGCTAGCACTCACACCTCACAGCACAAAGGTTCAGGTTCAATCCCTGGTGCCCCGTATGTTTGAAAGGATGGGTGAAATGCAAAGAAATTCCCTAGAGGAATAATAAAAAGTACTACAGAAAAAGAAAAAAAAAAGCATTATTTTAATTTAAAAAAAACAAAAGATCTATAGCACAGTTATAAACTCAAGATCTTGGCATATCTTTATGTAAAGGCAGTAAAAAAGACAGTTTAGTTCTTTTTTTTTTTTTAAATCTTTATTTCCAAAAGTTTAGGCCATAAGCACACAGGCGCCTCCTACTGCCTTGATCTTCTCCTCGGCTCTGCGGCTGAAGAATTTTGCTTTGACGATCACGGGCTGTTTGGGCAGTTTGCCTTTGCCCAGAACTTTGTAGTAACCCTGAAACACACAAGATGTACAGTTAAACTAAAGGGGGTATTACACTTCTATAGAGCATTAACTGCTAACATTTAGATCACCATGTTACCTTTTATTTAAAAAATGCTATATGCACTGAATATATCGTATTTGCATATATGTTTCACTTGTTTTAAACGCTCTGATACCATAACATTACTGACCCCTAAAAACAACATTACACAAACATGAACACAGATTAGGTTGTCAAAAGTATCAAAAATCAGATACTAAAACTAGAGTGACACTGAAAAAGTTCCCTTCACAGGACAGAAATTAACCTTTCCTGTATAGCTTTAGAACAAGGGTGTTCAAACTTTTCACAGAGTGCCACATATGGAAACATTTAAGAGGAGGGCAAAGGTGTTCAATACAGCAAGTTTTTCAGATGCATTTTACATAGATTTGACACAGCCACCATACATATAACTGCAAACACCAATTGGAGGTACATTTCAAAATATGTGACGTTATTAACTTTAATACTTGTAGAAACTGACTTAGCAGTTATAAAGCCTTTGCTCCTTTGGACCAATTCAGCAGGAATGATGAGGGTCAACAGAAATTGGTCTGAGGGTTGAATTTGTTCCCTGGGTCCTAGTTTGGACAGCCCTGCTTTAGAATAATCTTGAGCTGCATTTGAACAAGTCTAAGACCACAAAGCCCAGTATACACCCATGGACCACTATAGGATGTACCCGGACAGTCACATTGTAATACAAAAGAACTACCATTTCATGTTGAAAATTATTGTCCAAACAAAGTTACGTATCAGAATTGATAAAGTATTCCTGATTTGAAATTTTACCACTAAAACTAGTGCATACATTTACAGACAAAGCAGCACTGTCTGACCTAGGACTTTGTGTAGTTTAAAATATCACAACAATTTACCAGCCAAACACTTAATACAGATGGGACAGCTAAAATACAATACAAAAAATATAGCCAAACAAATAGAAATAATCAGTTTCAACATTTGTGAATTTACCTTTGAAGGTAACGTGCAACGTAATCAATAACTGACAGTTTCTTCATTTGAAATCTCCAAAGTCAAATCCACAAATGTTTTTCCATCATTTCGATTAAGCACAAGGTCGATTCTCCTGCTATACATTTCTTCAAACATAACATCTGAGAGGCCAGGGTTTAACACTAAAGGATGGGAGGACATTTCAAGTACTTACAGCTCTGACAGCGTCGATGATGGGCGCTGGGCCCTCTGGTTTCTGGCTGTAGTTCTCCCGGGTCTGTTCGCTCACCAGAGTCCACAGCTTGTCCAGGTTGATGGTGGGGCAGTGGGTGGTGTTTCTCTTCAGATGGTAGTGCCTCATACCCACCTTACCAAAGTACCCGGGGTGACTGAAGAGAGAAGACAGGGGTTAGAAAACAAGAACTAAACCCTGTGAGGGCATCTCAGAAAGGAATCTGAGTTGTAGTCCATACCTAAACCTATAACCAAGATTTAAGCAAACTACAGCATCAGTCGTAGTCCCAGTCCAATTTAAGATGAACTAAAGACACATGGGTAACTTAAGCAGGCATGAAAATGGTAAAAACACTTTGTATCCCTTTTGGATCCTACACACAGGGAGGAGAGAGGTGAAAAGGTGAGGAGAGGTGCACTGAGGTGAGGCAGATGGACAGGTAGGATGATGTTTCAAAAAGTTTAACCTGTCTTGTGATACAGGCTGGCACATGAAGGAACATGCTGTTGCAGCCAAACTGCGCATGCTGGGAGTGTGTGTGATGTGCCGCGCCGTGTCTGCGGGCTCCAGACTTGCGCACAGGCTACAGAGAGATGCTCTGCTTGCTCCCGCACACTGGTACAAGTTTTATGCCAACAGCAGTGGCCGTAATGAAATATGATCGCACTTGTCGAGAGTCAAACCTCAAGTCCGTGACAACAAGACCGAGCCCAAATGCGCTTGAGTCCGAGATGAGACCAAGACACCCCCCCAAATCTTTTCTCATCGTATTTACACGATTCAGATAGGACACTTATCTTGGCTGCAAAATGGCAAATTTCACAGAAAGGTGAGATTTTTATGTCTTTTTAAGGATGAAGAAAAAAACCCATCAAACCTGTTCAGTCATAAGAATCAAGATTAAGATTAGTTTAAGTAGGATTATTCAACATTCCCGTAAATTCAGGTTAGTGTTGTATATGCTGAGATGGTCAAGAAGCAGCAAAGGTACCAATAAAAGCACTAGTTTCAATACTTGCCCTCATCTACATGTACAGAAGCACTCACTATTTGTCGAAGTTGATTCTGTGGTGATGCATGCCACCAGCGTTTCCTCGACCTCCAGGATGCTTGCGGTGCTTGCCTGAAAGACATTTATGATACAATTACACACCAAGTACATAGGCCAGTGTCAACTTAAGTGTAGCCCTATTGTGTTCGTGCCTGCTCTATAGTTACAATCTGACACCCGTGGATCATTGTCATCATTTGCACATTCTAAAAATCACAATATTGATCCACTTAAAGAAAAGTCTGATTCCACATTATAAAACTGGGGTGCCCAATGCGAGCAGACATTGCTAGGAGTCACCACAGCACCTAATACTATCTGTCCCCTCCTATGAATAACTGCACATAAACCAGCGGGCAGAATTTTCATCTTTTGTACCAAAGTAACAGTGGGCGTGTACCGGGGGTGATGAAAATGGGGTAGATCAGCAAAATGCCATTTTGAAAATTGGCATTTAATTACTCTAACATGCATGACTATAACTTTGAGTAAAATAAGGGGAAAAACTCTGAAAAGACCATTTCGCAAATGAGGTCAGCTTTAACAAGGCTCCAGGTGGATTTAAACCAGTCTCAAAGTATCCAAACTTTCAAACCCAATTTTAAAGATTTAAAGACTGACCGACGCGACCGTGGCCATGGCTCACGTGTCCTCGCAGCTTCCTGGTCTTAGTTTTCTTGGTCGGCTGAAAAAGAAACAGATCACAATTATAAATGGCATGTGTACAGTTTAAAACATTTACATTAGGTTCCATTAAAGACAGTAATTATGTCCTTGCCCCAGTCCACAGGGAATAAAGGAGATGCACTGCAATGGTTACACACTTAAGTCTAAACCAACCAATAGGTCAAGACTTGCTAGGATGCTTTAAGGAGACATTTGCACAAAAATGCCAAGACTTCATAACGTCCTGTCAATGTTGAGATTTAAAATATATACAAGCTTTGATAAGAGTCATAAAACAAATCAGGCCCTTAGGTGAGCATCTGCGAATAGTCAGATTTAGAACAAGGCAATCCAAAATAAATTCACATCATCATCTTAAAAGACCATGCATAATCGAAATACAATCAAGATTTCTCCATTGACTCATTAGGGAATATATTAGTCTCTGCAGCTCTATGGCTAAAAACAAATGACACTGCAGTTTCGGAATTCATAATAAAACAAAAATGCCCAAACATCAGAGAGCCACAAAACTAAGCATCTAAACACGTCTCTCCTGAGCCATGCTGAAGCTACATCCACAGCTAATGCTAACGGAGGAAATACACCACTTTTACACATAAAATTTAAATTTTATTCACAGTAACAGAACAGACAAGAGGCTCGGGTTTATGGAACGGTCAGGAATAATGCTTTAAATGTATAAAACCGTTCTAAATAACGGGTTATCTTTGCATACGGGAGGCCACGGAAGCCGGGCGCAGACGGAACTTCTCAGGGTTTTAACACATTTTTAATCATAATTCAACAAAAATAAAAGAAAGAAGCTAAAGTGTGGACATGTGTAAAGCCTGGTCCATGGATAGATGTGTGATTAACCGCGGTTCAAAGGCGGATGGACAAGGATTCGGAGGTTTGTAAGGAGCGAGGAGCAAAAACAGCACCTACCATTTTGGACACAGACGAAAGAGGACGTGATCTGCAATCTCGCGGTTTTGTGCGAGATTTGGAGGAAGAAAGAAATGGAGAGCACCGCCACGAGGAGGAGGATTAGAACTGCACTGTGTGGACAAAAAAACTAAAAAAAAAAAAAATTTGACAAGAGGCTCGGTTTTATATATGTATATATATATATATATATATATATATATATATATATATATATATATATATATATATATATATATATATATATATATATATATATATATATATATATATAACATATATCAATGTTTTTTTCATTGACTTTATAAAAACTCGCCTAAGTCAGTCACACTATTACTACATTTTGAATAATGCTAATGAATCTACTTAAAATAATATATTTTATTTATGAATGAAATGAAATGAAAATTATTACTTTAATATCGTAAATAGTTAAATAATACAAAATAAAATTGTAAAAGAAATGCATATATATAAGTTAAATGCTTAATGTTACCTACAACAGGCACAGGAGTGTTTCACCAAATGACAAATTCCGTTTCTAAATGACACATTTAAACTTTTATATATTAATAACTAAGTTGAGGCTTTTGGGCACAAAAATATATATTATGTACTGTCTATGATACAGATGTGTTCTGAGATTTTTGTTAGTTTGTTAGATTTAGTTAGTTTGTTAGTTTTGTTAGTTAATAGTTGCAGTGATTAGACAGGCTGTGTAGGAGCTATTTGCTTATTTTGTTGATTCTAAAATTAGTTAATTATTTTTGTTTGTTAATTAGTTTACTTCAGTTTTGTTAATTTGCATAATATATTTTTGCTATATTCATGTTATTCTTGCTAATTTCTTAGTCTAAGATGGTATTATTTACATTAGCACCTTTTTTGTTTTTCATTTAATCTGGATCACCTAGGGGAAAAAGGAGGGTAGGACACATATACCAGTGTGCACCAGGGTGGGCCTATGGTTTTTTACCAGTTGAATGGCGAGGCAGCAGGAGTAGGCCTTTAACATGTATCCCTTGTTGCTTGCCAAAACTGGAAATAAATCTTGGAAACTCAGCTCTGGTCATGGACATTGATTTGTACTGCGTAAATCACATACCCATGGTGCCCAAAGGTGATTATTTGAGTTACGTTTAGTTCTGAGTTTGCTCACCGCTTTTGTTTGTTACTTTTATTTGACAAATAGTCACTACAGGCTGTAAAATGTCCAAAAAGAATAACCAAATGGGATTTTTATCAATAATAGGCCTACACTTTATTTGTAAATATGCTTTGATCCGCAATATCCACCACCTCCGCTGTTCCCTCACAGTCCCACTTGTTCACAGTTTATCTCAGTTTAGTGTCCATAAACTTCAGCTGGTTCAAAACTCAGCTGCCCTCATCATCATACCCATCTTACAACAGCTCCAATGGCTCATCACACACCGCATTCAATACCAACTACTATCTCAAGGAGCTGGATCACAGTTTGAGAAACACTGGGTTAGATTCACCTTCCATGGTGGTTGGTCTCTCTCCCTCTCATTCAGCGCAGGTCCTCTACCAGAGACCTGGGAGCCGGAGAGATCTGCGCAGTATCTTTGCTGTTCCCAGTACTGCACTTTTCTGGACTGAGATGTCTTGTTTTTCCTGGTATCTGCTGTAGCCACTCTTCCAGTTTGGGGGTTATGGCCACGTGTGCTCCAATGACCACAGGCACCACTGATGCCTTCACTTTCCAGACCTTCTCCAGCTCCTTCTTGAGCCCCTGGATTATTCATTATTTCAATTTTATGGATTATTTCAAACAGGAAATAAAATCTTATAGCAAGTACAAGTTTTATCAAGAAACTGTGCTCGAAGCCTCGCTTTGTACGGCACCATCTTGTGGCACAAAAGAAGAATTACGAATTAAGAAAAATTGAAATTCTTGGTTTATTGAAATTTCGTTTTTTCGTTGAATTACTATCACAAAGACGGTCACATGACGTACTCATGAAAAGTCACAATCAAGATAATAATAATTTAAAAAAAAACTAATTAAAGTTTATTTGTAGTTAAATAATAACCGTACAGAGCCTATGTGTTGTAGGTGTAGGCCGGTGTAATGCGTGCGCTCCTTGTCCTCTCCTCAGGTGTAAGCGACACCTGTCCTGCTCCACGTAAGTTACACCTGAGCGCGCGTTGCTTCACTGCGGCGGGATTTTCCACTGTTCCCTCAACAGTATGCGGAAGGAAGTTTAAGAAAAGTGAGGAAATAAATTATCTTATGTCTTTGCAAACAGGGAGAGAGCACGTGGAAAAGGTGGGACAGGTGAGGTCCTGAGGAACCCGGTCTGAGCAAATGGTCCCGTGGTTTGAGAGGAGGAGCTCAGATTTCCGAGGCGTTGTCAAAGCAGCGCGGCTTAAGGAAACTGGAGCGAACCGAACCGAGTCTAAACCAGACCAGACCCGGGTCTTATGACTGTGACCCTGGCAGGAGTGCGCCCGGGGGGTGAAACACCGGCACCGGGGCTGGAGCAGGTCTGTACTGGCTTCTGTCTCAGTTTGTCTCGTTCTATTTAGGTTTGACGGGGCACTGGAGGAGTTTATGAAGTTTTACAGGAGTTTCGCTGTTGATGATGCGGCAGGGTTAGCGGGGTCAGAGGGGGTCAGTGAGGGTTGAGGCTCGGGTCAGGTCCTCGGGGTGAAAGTGCCACAGGTCCGGGTTGAGTTTATCCGTTTGGTTTAGTTTAGTTTAACTTGGTTTAGTTTGGTTTAGCTTGCTTTAGTTTTGTTTAGTTTGGTTCGAATAGTTTAGCTTGTGATATTTGTGCGTGACGCGTAAAGACTGATAATCAGACGCCTCACGGCTCTAATCGGAGCTCTGTGTGTGTGCGTGTGTTTGTGTGCGTGTGATGTGCGTGTAGACCCACGGGACACAGATCTGCGGGTTTCACGAGGAGTATTTAGTTCCAAAGGTAAAGTTTATTTTTGTTTAACATTTTAGAGTCAGGCTGGATATAAACTAACCCAAACCCTGAAGCTTTTCTCTGTCTTAGGTCCTAATGCCCTGGGGGACTAAACCAGATCTAAATCAGGACTAACCCGGAGCTAAACCAGAGCTAAAAGAGGACTAAACTCAGACTAAACCAGAGCAAACCAGGACTAATCCAGGGCTAAAACAGGAATAAAACAGGATTAAACTAGTTCTAACCAGGACTAAACCAGGTCTAAACCAGGACAAAGGCAGGAATAAAACAGGATTAAACTAGTACTAAACCAGGACGAAACCAGTTAAACCAGGACTAAACCAGTTAAACCAGGACTAAACCAGGACTAAACCAGGGCTAAACCAGGACTAAACCAGGACTAAACCTGGACTGTAGATCCATCATGTCTGCCCCATGGTTCCCCTTTGAGTTCAGTGTCAGTCAGGTTCTGGTTCTAGTGCTGGTCTTGGTCCTGGTGTGGGCTTTGGACCTGATGAGTCCTGGTTCAGTTCCTGTGATCCACAACAGAGAGACCGAGCTGAACCAGTACCTCCTGGAGACCTGCCCCCTGCTGACCAAGCCGTGAGTACTATACTACCACTACTCCTATTACTACTGCTACTGCTGCTACTACTAGTGCTTCTAGTACTACTACTGCTACTGCTGCTATACTGCTACTACTTTTACTACTACTACTGCTACTAATACTACTACTGGTACTATTGCTGCTACTACTGCTGTGGGTGACTTACTTAGTCCTCTTCTTTAAGGCTGGTTTATAGTCCCACATCAGGCCCTGCTCAGCTGAGAACTGACGTCCTGTCACAGACTCGAACCAGAGGGGCTTCTGCGGCACTAATCAGGGTCCAGGTGCGTCATGAGAATCCAAACCATTTAATTTGCATAAATTGCATTGATTATTTGTAATTTGGGCTCATGCGCAGACATTTCTGTGCCAAACGTTAGCGTTTCACAGCTGTTTTTATTGTTTTTATTTATGTTCATATTTCATGGATAATCAGTGAATTACCAGCTCTTGGATTCTGCAAAAATTCAACGCGTAGTATCTTTTTGGCCTAGGTGCACATACACGGTACAGCAAACAAACCAAGTGTCCTGTTTGGCTTTCAGGTGTGTCAGGGAGCTGCGCAGCACATCTGCGTAGATTTGACACTGGACCATAAACCAGCCTTTATTCAGTCTATGGTTAATGTGTTGTTTTGGGCGAATATAGAATTTTCAAAAAAATAAAAAGGTAACTTCTATGTTACATGTTAACAGTTAATAGACAATAGAATTAATTTTATGCTCCAATTATTTTTTGTGTTCAACCTTTACTTTTATAGGCACCTCCCCTACCCCCTCTCCATCTCTGTTCCCCTCTCCACATCTCTCTCTCCTCCCTCTCACCTCTCTCTTGTCCTCAGGTATGTCCCTCCTTTGTGGGGACGCAGTGGTCATGTGCAGACTTGGCTCTATGCTCTGATTGGCCGGTTTGGAACCCCCAGTCCAAAGGGGGAGGAGCTTCTGATGCAAATGAGTGACGGCTCCACTGCGTCCTTCAAACTCTTCAGCCCAAGCACCTCCCACAGGTCCACAGGTATAGAACATCTCTGCTAGGTTCAGGTATGGCTCTGAAAAAGGTTGCGAAAAGGTGGAATATCATGTAGAATCTAAGCAGAATGTGGCCCTTACATAATTATGTAAAATGGGCAAGGCACAAACCTCAGGCGCACTGACTGTGATTATGTTAAAGTTCTGTAAGACATAAGGTGGATGCTGCTGGCTGGTCTTCGTCCGGGCATAAAATATCAAGTCATGTGGAATATTTGACAGCAGAACTCAATCAAACTCTCCCTCGCTCCCTCCTTTCTCCCTGTCTCTCTTTTTCTCTGAGGGTTTGAAGAGAACTGCAGGCAATGCTCTGTCTGAAGCTCTGTTACTCAAGTTAGACCGTAATCTGAGTTTCGTTTGAACACAATCTGATCATAAAGAACTGACTTAGCTAAACTACAACAAGTGAGATGATTTGTGTTCTTAAAAAAGTCCCTCTCAAATAACATTACAGTCACAAGCTAATAATAATAAGAATACATCAGTTTTATATAGCACTTTTCTGGACACTCAGATGCTTTACAGAGTATTATTCATTCACTCCATACACGGTGGTGGTAAGCTAATATTGTAGTATAGTTGCCCTGGGGCAGGCTGACAGAAGCGAGGCTGCAAGTCTGCGCCATTGCACCCTCTGACCACCACCATCACTCACGCACAAACCACTTTCATACTAGGCAGTGTGGGTGAAGCACCTTGCGAAAGGACACAACAACAGTTTTTACGACTGTCCAGTCAACAACAACACTTTTTGCGAGAGTCCAGCCATTTCCCATCCAAGTACTAATCAGGCCCGGCCTGTCTTAGCTTCTGAGATCTGACGAGATCAGGCTTTGACAAGCTAGCTAGCATTAGCCAACAGTTTTTCAGTTAGTCACTCTCACCTTCAACAGGGTGCTCTTACTGAAAATGGGCTGTTAAAATCCATTTAGTGTTTTTATTGATTTTTCAGACAAACCTTTTTGACAGTGTTTGCTAATATGTACATTGTGTAATATTCCCCCATAGACATCAGTGGTTATTTTATTACACTCTCAGGGTATAACCTGAGCTCTTCTCAAACTCACCTTCACTCAGTCTGCTTGTGCTTCCACAGGTGACCTGACGCTGGCACTGTGCCCGGGCTTCTGTAACCACAGTGGGCAGAGGTACGTCCGCACATTTGTGCATGAGGCTCTGGGACACGGGCTCCGCTGTGCCACGCTCAATCTGCTGGGGGCACCGCCTACTGTCCCGCTGACCGCGCCCCGGGTCTTCAGCTATGGTCAGTCCTGGTTTAGATTTGGCTTAGTTCTGATTTATTCCTGGAGCCCAGTCATAGACTCTATATAAATGGACATAGTTAACACACCAAAGAGGAAGTGTTCATGGGGGGGGGGGGGGGGGCGGGCGCTTCTGGCTCTTTCTGACCCTTCAATTGATTTACCTTGGAATATTGTTGCCCTTCTCTCTGTAACTGCTGATGTGAGCCTCGTCATTTTGGCCTTAGAATTTTCGTATAATATGGATTTTGCCCCTGTAACCTAGAGCCTGACTAGAGCTGAGCTCTATGGGTGATTTCACACTCCCATATACAGTCCGTATGAGTCCATTTCCATATTTGGGAATCCGACTATGAATATCATAGCAAATATACTATCCAACTAGCCTATCCAAGGCAAAGCTACTGAAGGTAACGGGCCCTGCTTAGCAATGTTTTGTTTGTTATTAATGTTCATGTTCATGTTAATGATCATATATATATATATATATATATATATATATATATATATATATATATATATATATATATATATATATATATATATAATATTTATATTTATCCCTGGTTCTGGTGTAATCCTTGTTTTGTCTTGGTTTTCTCCTGGTTTTGTCCTGGTTTAAACCTGGTTCATCCCTGGTTCATCCGTCATCTCTGCAGGCTGCACTCTGGAGTTTGCGGCCATGGTCCAGACCCTAAAGTCCCGGTTCCCTCAGACCCAGCTGGTCCTGGTTGGATTCAGTCTTGGGGGAAATATCGTGTGTAAATATCTGGGCGAAGACCAGGTTCATCAAGACCGGGTCTTGTGTGGACTCAGTGTGTGCCAAGGCTACAGTGCCTCCAGGTCAGGACCTGCCAAAGTCCTGGGTTAGACATGGTTCAGTTCTTGTGTAGTTTTGGTTTAGACCTGGTTTAGTCCTGAGATAGTCCTGCTTTAATCCTGCTTTAGACCTGGTTTAGTCCTGGGTTAGACCTGGTTTACTCCTGAATCAGTTCTGATTTATTCCTACTTTAGACCTTGTTTAGACCTGGTTTGGGTTTAGACCTGATTTGGTCCCGGTTTAGATGTGGTTTGGACCTGGTTTAGACCTGGTTTAGACCTGGTTTTCTCTTGTGTTCAGGGCACAAGAGTCTCTGAATTGCTGGACTCAGGGACGACGTTTCTATAACTTCTTCCTCACCTGCTCCTTCAGGAGGCTCCTTCTCCGGCACAGGTAACCCTGTCCCTATGTACTAACCACACACCCTCACAGGTAAACCTGTAAAGCCAGACCACAGCCTGACTATGGAATTTGACTAACTGAGTGTGATGACAGCATAGCTTGTACATACCTTTACACATACAGTATCTATTGCACTAGTGATTTGGCTCCATCTACTCCAATTCAAACTGTGGCCCCTCTTCCTGTAAAAGTTGTTGTCAGGCTTGTCATTCTGACCTTGTTAGTTTTAATCCCCTCTACATTATAGTGATGTTTTTATTTCCCAGTTTTGTCCATAAATCAAGATATGAATATTCACTCTGGCAATTTCTTTTCTCGAGGCTGCTGCCACTAGCCTTAACAACAGGTTTGATTGACAGCATTGCTAAGCGTCCGGTCCCTGCCAAACCAGCAGTGCAGGCAAGAAGGGGATCCATTCTATACCCTCACTCCATATTGGCTCTTTGGTTGCTATGATACTCTGACTCGGATATCCAAATATGGAACTGGGCTCCAGATGAGCCTCTGTAACTACTAGCCTCGATGAGTTTCATTTGGAGCTGAGCGCTGTGGGTGGGGTCAGATACACTTAGTCCACTTCTTTATACAGTTCAGTCAGAATCTGTTTACTCACATGTGAACAATATTATCTTTAAGTGTCATATGTGCACATAGGTTCAGGCCTATATGTATACAGAATGTGTGTGTGTTTCACTTGTGTGTTTCAGACAAACTCTGTTTAGTCGAGACCAGGACCTGAGTCCTCTGTTCAAAGCCACAGCCCTGAGGGACATCGATGAGCAGTACATTAGGTCAGAAACTACTACTGCTACTACTCTATACTATATACTACTACTACAGAGGGTACTGACACTACTACTATATTACTGATGATATTGTTACTTCTATTACTACTACTGTAGTAGTAGTAGTAGAAGTACTGTACTACTATACTACTGATACTACTTGTTGCTGTCACAGTAGATATTACTAGTTTTGTGAGTGTTTTTTTTTTTTTTTTTTGATGATTGGTAGAAATGAATAGATGATATTGTGCTGCTCACCTCTGGCCTCCAGTGTGGGAGGTTGGATATTGCATGTGCACGCGCCCTGTGCATGTGGTTCAGATAAATAAGAGTGGAAAAGCATGGACAGCACAGACAGCACAGCCAAAGACAGAGAAATGCATAGAAAATGTACAGACTGACAACTCCTAAATGTTAAGGGTCAGAAGGCGCACGTGGTTTGTTAATTTGTATTTTGTCTTATTGCATATGTCCTTTAAGTTTTTCACGGTGGACGTTAGCATCAATAAGAAGAGTAAAAGCTAATTGAGCATCATTGAAGCGTGGCTTAATCTGTACCTAGACGAAAAACTTTGGGAGCAGTCATACTACTATTGATACTACTGACATAGTTCTTTTGTGGCAGGAGGTTCCAGGGATACAGTAGTTTAAAGGAGTACTATGAGACTGAAAGCTGTGAGCACTACCTAAACAATGTGAGTTCTACTAGTTCTAGTACTACTACTGTACTACTGCTAATAATACCACTGCTGCTACTACTACTACTACTGCTGCTGCTACTACTACTACCACTACTACTACTATTACTACTGTTACTATTGTTACTACTGTTACTACTACTACTACTGATGTTACTTTTGCTTCAGATCTCGGTTCCTCTACTACTTGTGAACGCCTCTGATGACCCTCTGGTCCCTCCCCCTCTGCTGCAGGTCCCCAGAACACTTGCAGGTACTGGTCCTGGTTCAGTCCTGTTTTAGTTCTCCTTTAGTCCTGTTTTTTTGGACTGCCCTATCAAAAGTTAGGTTTGTCCTGGTTTAGATCTGTTTTACACCTGTTATAGTTCTGGTTCAGTACTGCAGTCCTGTTGTTTCTGTTCAGAGTCGAACCCATACGTGACCTTCTTGCTCTCATCTTGTGGCGGACATCTTGGATTCTTTGAGGGTTGGGTTCTTCCTCAGTCCGGTTCTTGGATCGACAAAGTCCTACTCCAGTACATCCAGGCAGTCTACAGGAAGTCAGAGGTCATATTCAGAGGTCACGGTTCATGCAGAGGTCAGAGGTCATGTGACACACAGAAGGGTCATGTTACACATCCCCAGGTCATCTGACTGACCCGAGAGTGGACTTTACACGTCTTCTTTCTCAGGGACATTGAAATAATTCTCATTTAAATAATTCTTTATGTCATTAAAATGTAAACCCTGTGCTCTTCTCTCTTTGAGTCTTTTACATTTTACTTTTTACATTGTGCATTTTATTATTGTGTAAAATGTGCAAAATGTTACAGTGAAATGTTTCCAAATTATGTTAGAAAAGCAGAATAAGAATATAGTGCTTTTATTGTGACAGGGTAAAGGAAACGCTTTTATTGTGACAGGGCCATGCATTTATCTCATTTACAGATCTCATACTGTGTATGAGTCTGATAATAACATGATGTTCCCTGTAACATGTAAACACATCACTTAAAACCTTAAAGCCTTAAAGCTGAATGAACTTAATGAACCAGGTCCTTGACTTTAGAGTCCTGTTTTTTTTTACATGAGTTTATTATGAATGACTGTGTTTGAGCCACTGCCCCAAATTTGAATAAATCATATTTCTTATACTGAAATCTCTGCCTTTGGTTTAAACTACATCTCCCATGATCCCACGGGGCACAGAGACCTCTAACAGGCACCCTCCAGGGCAGGTCCTGACCAGGACTGGCTCAGGTTTGACCAGGTTTAACTCCAGAATGACACACTTTGGGCATTTGCAGATTTATTTTTCTTAAAAACTAGACAAACTTTGGTGAAACTAAACCAGTTCTTCTGGAGTTAGACATTTTGCATTTTTCAAGACTTACATTTTGTTTTATAAATATATTTCTTGTCTGAACATGCAGCATTTTATGCAGCTTATTTTAACCTCAGTCACAAAAATTACTCTGAAATTCTCCCCTGTGTCTCTGACGTGCAATAAATACATGCATACAAAAGAATCACATCAGAAGTCTGTTTATCAAAATAGCTTCTTGCATCATTCCTCATCTTCCGGCATCCTTGGCTGTCTCCTTGCCTCCTTGTCTCCTTGGCTGTCTCCTTACTTCCTTAGGCCCTTGTCTCAGTACAGAATGGTGGAGAGTTTTTCAGACCTCTTGTTGTAGAAACATGCTACAGATGTGGACGAAATTATTTTCAAACTTTATCACAATTAAATATTTGACAGTTTAGATTTTTTGGCTGAATCCTCTGTATCCTGAGTCTCTGAGAACTCTCCGTAAAGAAAAATGATTCAAGTATCAAAATCTTCTGGAAGCACTGATGGCTGTGGCTCTTAAGGTCCTCATCTTCTCTCTCCTCATCTTCTTGCTTCCTACTCTCTGCGTCCTCTGTGTCTTCTCTTTCTGCGCCTAACATTTGTTTGTGGAACTCTCTCACCCTTTTCTACTCTCTCTTCCTCCTGTTTTATACCATGTCCATCTCTCTCTTTCTCTCTCTCCTCCTCCTCTCCTGTTCTTTGTAGACACTGTGGACCTCTTCGTCTCTTTGATGTTAGATGTTCCTCCTCTTCTCTGTTCTTTCTATCCTCTCTCTCTTCCTTCTTCTCTCCTGTTCTCTCTTGAATTAGATGTTGCGCCTCTGGGCTTTGTAGACTCCCTCTCTCTCTCCTCTCTTCTCTCTCTCCCTCTCCTCTCTGTCCTTCAGAATCCCTCCATCCCTTCTTCTCTTTCTCTTCCTCCTCTCTCTGTATCATTTTCTCTTTTTCATGCTGGTCATTCTTTCGCTCCTCCAGGCTCAGATGCACAGTGTCTCCTCTCTCCTCCAATCCTCCTGTTCCCTCCCTCTCCTCCTCCTCTTCTCTGCCACACTCGCTTTCCCTCTCCTCTGTGGGCAGGACTAAAGCATTGTCGATTTCCCACTTCTCATGTTTGATTGGTCGGTTCTGTAGGTGCGTTTGTTTCTCTTCTGTGGGCTGTCCTGGTTCCTGGCACTCGTCTGTGATTGGCCCATCCTTGTCTCTGATTGGACCGTCCTCATCTCTGATTGGACCGTCCTCATCTCTGATTGGACCGTCCTCATCTCTGATTGGACCGTCCTCATCTCTAATTGGACCGTCCTCAGCTCTAATTGGACCACCCTCGTCTCCGATTGGACTGTCCTCATCTCCGATTGGACCGTCCGAGGCTATGATTGGACCCTCTGCGTCTCTGATTGGCCAGTCCTCGTCTCTGATTGGACCATCCTCGTCTCTGATTGGCCAGTCCGAGGCTATGATTGGACCATCTGCATCTCTGATTGGCCAGTCCTCATCTCTGATTGGCCGGTCCTCATCTCCATTTAGCTGTTGCTCATCTCTGATTGGCCCATCGTTGTCTCTCATTGGTCGATCCTCGTGGTCTGTTTGTTCTTCGTGGGTTTGACAGTGACAGTCGCAGCGGTTCCAGAACGGCTCAAAGTCGTCGCACAAATCTGAGGAAACAAAAATGAGAAGATTCATGTTATTATTGTGAAAGCAGATGCATATTCCACTTGTGTTTATGCTATAGTTATAATCTATGACACATAGGATCATTCTGTTATAATTTGGACATTTTAAATAGACTTCCGCATTAAAAAACTGTGGTGCCCAATGGGAGCTGACACCACATAAACATCATCACAACAAACTCTCATCCCTCTCCTGTAGCTGCTTGGGCTCTTTCTCTGTCTCTCTCTCCTCTCTCATTCTCTCCCTGACACTCTCCTTTATCTCTCTCTCCTTGTGAGATGAGTGGAGTAAAATCTTGGATCATTCAGTTGTTCTCTCTCTCTCTCTTTCTCTGCTGTATCTCTTACCTGTCTCATCCCACTCCTCCCTCTCCTCTTGTGGGGTGAATGCAGTAAAATCTTGGACCATCTGGTTGTTCTTCATCACCTGGGTGATGGCTGTGAGCTGCTGGAGGAGGCTCTGCTCCTGATCCAAGCTCACACACGGAGGACTGAGAAGGATAAGAATGTATTTATAAAACAGTTCAAACCACACAGATCAGTGACAGTATGAGTCAGGAATATGAAATACACAAATTGGAGGTAAATATTGTAGGCCTAATAAGAGCTGATTCAGAGAACAGTACTGAACAGCTGCCAAGGTCCTAAACACATGTATGAGCTGTAGTAGTAGTAGTAGTAGCAGCACTAGTAGACAGACATGACTCACTTGTCTTGGTGAAGGCCCGAGGAGTTGACCAGTGTCTCCATCACAAACTCTGTCTCCATCAGACGCTCCTGAAGCTGTGACAGCTCAAAGTCCGCTGAGAAGAGAGAGAATAGAGATGTTAGAGATGATAAAGAGATGTTAGAGAGAAAAGGAGAGAGGAAAGAGATATTATAGAGAAGCCAGAACAGCGTTAGGAAGAAAAGGTTAAACATAATTATAAAACTGGGCAACTTTAAACTTTTAGTGCAGATGTTTACACAGTGTAAATAGGGATGGGTGATATCGGTTCCAGCCAATATCCATATTCAATACAATATTCGACACCAGTATTTTTTGTGCTTCTACATTCTCTGTGTACCCTTTTTGAACAGATTAATGAATCAAACTGGAAATAGAACAGAAGGGTGTTTTACAAGTGAAATATTAATTTGTGATCGTTATTTTAACTTAAGATACATTTGTGGGCCTCACTGTGGATTTAAAAAACTAAATATAGGCATCTGCAAATATCGGTTATTATTTACAGCAGCAAATATCAGACATCGGCTTAAAAAATCCATATGGCCCCATCCCTAGTGTTACATTTTCCTCAGATAAACTCACTGATTTTCCTCTTGTTGTTCTCAGACCTCAAAGACTGGAAGCGACTCTGGGCCGGTTTACTGCCCCCTTTGGACGTGATCTGGAACAACATATGAACATGAGTGTAACCATAACTATAATGCAGATCAAACTAAATATGGAATTTTAATCATCTGATAATGAGACGTGATATTTGAGGATAATATTTGCTGATGACCAAAATTGTTAATACATTTTTTTTTCTCCCCGGACAATATAGCATTTCCAAAACAATAAAAGGTAATGTAATCGTAGTAGTAAAAGGTGATCTAAATATGTTATGTGTTAGCAGTTAATATCCCACAGAAGTAAAATCCATCCTCAAGATGGCCCCTGGGGGTACAGTTTGGGAACCACTGATAACATAATTACACAGATATGACCTTAAATAGTATATAGAGGATGTAGAGCAGGATCCCGAAGCCGTACACTGGGATGATCTGCGCCGCCAAATTGGATTTCCCTCCAGGGCCACTTCCTGTCCCCGCCCCTCCGCTTCCTGTGCCCACTCCTCCACTTCCTGCTCCTCTGACCTCTGCATGACCCCTGACCCCAGCTGACCTCTGCCCCCCAGGGTTAGGGGTCACATGGCGGTGCATCATGGGTGGGAACCGGCCTGGACCTGCAGCACATGGAGAGGACATGTTTAAAATAATACTTCATACATACTACATACTTGTATACAGTTAGTGAGGTGCAACACGTCAGCAAACAGTGGTGGAAATTAACTTTTTGGTTGATTGTTTTGGTTGAAATCACAATTTTACTTCTATTGATACTACTACTACTACATTTGAACTGATACTACTGATAAACTGTTTTTGAAGTACCATAATTTCCTCCACAAACAACAAAATTTCCTGTCTTATTCTGCATAAAACCTGATAACACTGTTTAGATCTGTACAAACAAGCAAAACATACAAACATGTTCTGAAATGTGAACCTTGTTTTCGTTTGTCAATGCAGATTTCAGTCATTTTGTAAATTCTTCTGGACGTATTTCAAATGTGAACACTGAACAAAATCCTACACTTGATCCCGAAGCAGGAGTGTGTTAGCTTTATCGTGAAAATATACGCCTGGTCTTTGAAAGTTGTGACCTGTGTGCTTATAAACTCATCATGGTAAATAATTAGGATGCTCAGAATGCATAAGGAAAGTGAGGGATAACTATGGCAAACCATTTCAAATGAACTTGTTGGTTTTAACCTTTTTAAGAGTAAAAATCAGGTAG
Organism: Boleophthalmus pectinirostris; assembly: GCF_026225935.1. Lineage (NCBI taxonomy): Eukaryota > Metazoa > Chordata > Actinopteri > Gobiiformes > Gobiidae > Boleophthalmus > Boleophthalmus pectinirostris. The sequence continues at coordinate 12,594,469 of NW_026571152.1, read as the reverse complement.
AGAGGCTTTAGCTCCTTGGCTTACCGTTTGGTCTGACCCTCCACTAAATGAACTGAACCATGTTTCGGAACGTGTTCCACGAATTTATTTACAAATATGTTTTCTTTGGCTTTATTTTATTCTCATTTCTTCCTCTAATGATTTTTAGAGCAGCTATTATATTTCGAAGTCTTTTAATCTTTAACATCATCAGGACCGCACTGAGAAGACACTTGCGCCCCCTGAAGGGAGGAGAGGGCATTGCACTGACGCTACGTCACAAAAAAAACACACACAAAAAAACAACCAGAACTACACCAGGTCTAAAGCAGGTCTAAACCCGGGTATATCGGCTCTCCTTTGCAGAACTCTATAATCTCGGTCTAAACCAGGTCTAACCCAAATCAGGACTAAACCCGGTCTAAACCAGGTCTAAAAGTGGTTTAGACCAGGACTAACAATGATCAGTGGCCCGTACCTTGTTCCTCCGAGGGCTCTCTCCGCAGCAGCATCTTTGGCAGGATCAGAGCCGCACACAACGCCACCACCGCAGCCACGGTGAGCTTCTGGAACCCGCTGACCGCCATGGTGCTCCAAGACCGGGAAGAGACACCGAGGAGTCCGGGAAACAGGGAGCATCAGCGGAGAGACGCTCACGACGCACAAGAGACGCATGTGGACGCAGGGAGGGAGCAGGTGCAGGAGGAGAGGGGAGTGCGCATGCGTTACACTGGAGCCGGAGAGGGACACCATTGCGCATGTGCACACTTAGAAACCCAACACCATGGATCTTATTATATTTCCATGCCCAACACTGACTGAAATATTGAAGAGTTGTTTGGTTCAGTTCTTATTAAACAGATGAAAAACATGGAACCCCAGGAATTCATACTCTGTTACGCAGAGGTTAAATAAGTGAAAGTTAAAGTGAGTTACCTCAATTAAACACTATTGGCCTAATAATAATATGTATTTATTTATAACATTTGCATTTGTGTTACAAATGAGCTTTTAAAATGCAATCAAACTTTTAATTAAAACCAGTTAACAACAATACAATACAAAACTTTGCAACAGCTATTTAATTTAATTTTCTTCTCCCTCTTCTTCTCCATCGACGCTGTCCAAACCCACCTCTTCATAATCCTTCTCCAGAGCAGCCATGTCCTCTCTGGCCTCGGAGAACTCTCCCTCCTCCATGCCCTCGCCCACGTACCAGTGCACGAAGGCCCTCTTGGCGTACATCAGGTCAAACTTGTGGTCCAGTCGAGCCCAGGCCTCAGCGATGGCTGTGGTGTTGCTCAACATGCAAACACATTTCAAACTGTAAACAAACACACTTCAAACTGTAAACAAACACACTTCAAACTGTAAACAAACACACTTCAAACTGTAAACAAACACACTTCAAACTGTAAACACACACACTGCAAACTGTAAACAAACACACTGCAAACTGTAAAAACACTTTTTTCTATTGTCCTTGTTCTTTGTGCCAATCATTATAACAGTCCCTAAACATTTCTTCTTCCCACTGGACACCGTAACATATGTGCCGCTTTGTACACTGTGCACAAGGCCTCACACTTGTCCCGAACGCAACGGAAAGCGTGGAATTTCTTCTACAAATCATCGTTAAATACGCATTTGTGCTTCGATACGTTGCTGACTGTGTGTCTGCTCGCGCTTTCTGAGTGCAGAGAGACACATGTACGGACCTGTTTGGTCACACTACGCACAGCAACCTACATTCGGTTTGTCGATTAAAATGAACGTAATCGATGAAATTCTTAATGATCAATTATCGATTAATCGACTAACCACGCCCATCCCTAGTTGTGAATAAAGTTAAATAATTGGTTGTGTGTAATGGAAGGTTTTTGATAATCCACCAAAATATGGCAAATTTGGCGGGAAATGTGTGTGTGTTCTGTGTAGTAAAGTCTGTCTGCGCCATTACGCGTCACGTTAGGTTCAGCAGACCGGTTTGAGCCTGTAGCTCTCCTCTCCCCTCCCCAAACAGAGGCACAGCAAATCCGTACCACACCACCAGGGAGGGGAGAAGAATCTGTGTATCATTCGTTCATTCGTTTTTCAATATAAAACCAAAAATAAGAAAACGAAAAAACAACAGTTTTCTTCGTTATTTGTCTCCAAAACCAAAATGAAAAAACGGATAATGATTCATTTTTTCAGTTTGCGATTTTGTGTTTAAATGAAGAATGGAAAAAACGGATAACGGCCGTTTCCCGTTTATGTGACTTCTGTGACTGCGATGCTGGACTTTTGCACCGCATACGGACTGAATCAGGACTGAGCGCACGGGAGTGCACGGGAGCGCACGGGAGCGCACGGGAGGCGGGCGTACGGGAGCGCTCGTGAGGCGGGCGCACTGGAGGCGGACGCGCACGGGAGGCGGCCGCGCACGGGAGGCGGCCGCGCACGGGAAGCGGGCGCGCACGGATGGCGGTCGCGTACGGGAGGTCGGTGCACGGGAAGAGGCGCTGCGCTGGAGGCAGGCGTACGGGAGGCGGCCGCGCACGAGCGCGTATAGCAGTAGGACTCTTATCTCTGCCACGATTAGACAGCGAGCGGAGAATCATTCTAGAATTTGTAGGCCATTGATTCTGACTGACTATAAGAAGTTACCATGGTTACCACTGACACGGAACTCTCAAAACATCGAATAACTTGACGCTTTTAAAGTGGCTTGTGCAGTGTTTGTAAAAGTAGCCTATTTCTCATGATATTGTTTTGTCAGTAAATTCTATTAGTGGTGATTTAAAAACAAAACTAAACAACTAAACATGATTTTTTTTTCTCCCCCGTTATCGTCATTTTCGACACTACACTTCCCATAGTTCATTGGTTTGGTAAGGCGCCAGGTTCATCGATTGTAATTTATATTTACATTTTTATTAATTAATCTTACCCATCGCTTTTATTACTCCCTTGTGTAAAATATCCGTCCGTGGAATATTACAAATTTTATACATAAAATATATTCATAATGCCGCGCAAATGACGTCAGCGTCCACGACTATCCTATCCCAGTTCCCGCCATCTCCCACCAGCATTTGCTGTTTTCCGTTTGTGGAAGTCCGTGGAGCTATTAAAATAAGTAAGTAAGTCTTATACATGCTAATAACCACATAATAAACATTTGTGTAATTTAATGCTAGATAATATAGCACAACTTATCATAAAGCAACATAAAAAAAAAAAAAAAAAAAAAGTAAACAATACAGCCGTGGCACAATTCGATACTGTATGACTGTAAATCCACGCTATGGTGTTATAATCATTTTTAAGTTTAGCATTTTAAAATGTTCATTTTCATTGGCTTAGTATTAGGTAAACATTCTGTACACGATCCCTATCTCTATTTGCTCTAAATTGCTACACTTGTCAAAATACTACTTTTTTGATGAACACCTGTTATATACACTGTGTTTTTTTTTGTTTGTTTGTTTGTTGTTTTTTTTAGTTAAAATGACAAGGCCAAAAGTGAAGGCTTGCCCCTCATGTGGGGAGGCGAACCCTTTGGCTCGAAAAACCTGTGGGGCCTGCCTTGTCTTGCTTCCACAAGGTGGAAAGGTCCACCTGCAGAAAGAAAAAATAAAGCAGTCTGGATGGGCCACAGGAGTAAAAAAAAATAGGAATATTGGCAGAATTGTCAAGTCTGCCCAACTGTCTGTAAGTTCATTTTGTCTGTTTTTGCTCGTCACATCACTGATAAATATGAATAAAACAACTAATTTGTTAGTAATCTTTATTAACTTGCTATAATCTTTTTTTTTTTTGCAGACATTTAAGCTGCATGAACTTGGGCAAAACCCAATTTTGTTCATTGGGCAGCCTAAGAGGAAGGGGTTCTTGGCAGACATGTTCCACCATTTCAACCTCGACCCAATAGCGGAAGAGATAATAAAAAAAATGATTAAACTTTATGAGCACCTGCTTAAAAGTAAGATTTGTGTTTTATAATTGTAGAAATTTTAGCATTACATAAGGGTGTATAGAAAAAACAGACCTACCAAAAACTACACAAAGATACAACCATCATACCACACAATAGCCCCAATCATAACAGCATCATTCCAGAGTCTGAAGAAAGAAAGATCTTTGTCCAAAGGGGCTTTTGTAGGCAGAGCTGCTACTTTGAGCTCAAGCTGGTGTTCAGTCTGGTGCTGAGTGCTGCATTAGTGCCAGGAACAGACACTTTGCTTTTATCTGATTATAAAACCCAATGGAGATCATTGGACATATTTTTTGCTTTAATAGAACACTTATGAAAACAATATGCATTGTACCTGTGTGTGTTTGAGTTTGTAATTGTATTCCAATTTTTCTCATTCTGGTTTTGCCATCCACTGCTCCACCGTCCACTTCCTCCAGCCTGCACTCCTTCATCTCCACCCTCTTTCTCCAGCCAGAAAACTCAAAAACAGGCAAAAAAGAGACCTCATGTGAAAGGTTAGTTGTTGAACAGTTTTTGTTTTTATATGGGTACAGTGCTCATTATTACCTTTATCTATTTTTGTAGAATGTAAAAGACACAAATATCAAAAGGTGTTTCGCTATGAAAAAGTAGTGGACAAAAGAGTTTCAAATGTAAGTATATGACAGTTTTGCAGACCAGTTGAGCAGTATGTTGAAGGTTTCTCTGCAGTGCCTTTACATATATTTTATTACACTGTAAAACATTCAAAATCTTACTGAGTCTTACTTTGCCTGGAGGAGAATCTCCTGCTTTTTTTCCATGGAAATGTTGTTTCTTTGACTGTAATATTATTAACTTTCTATTTCCATGGATTCCAGAAAATTACGTGTTGTTGCTTTAAATAACTCTAGACTTAGCTAAGACATCTGTCTGCCTCCCCTCACAACTGAGAGGCTGCACTATATATCACACTCTTTCAACTTTTATATCATCCCCATTTATATCAGGATATATCTCCAGTAACATTATAAGGCCAGGTTTATGATGTGTATTATGAAGCAAGATTATGCTATTTTTCTTCATGGTTTAAAATGCATTCAGTATTATTATAATGCAATTTTTTTTAGGGAAAAGCAGAAGTCAAAATCCGATGGTCACCATGTCCTGAGTGGTAAGTGATGTGCTATCAAATAATTGTAACTTAATTAGAACTTAGTTAAAAAAAATTTTTTTAAAAAAGCTGATTTTTTTTTTTTTTTTGTCTTATACTGTTTGCAGTGGTAAGGTGTGGGATGACACCTGGGAACCAGCAGCACAGTATTTGTTGTAATTGTAAAATAGTAGTAGTAGTAGTAGTAGTAGTAGTCGTCGTGGTTGTTGTCATCATTCTAGTAGTAGTTGCAGTTCGTTTAACAATTAAAAAAAACATTTTCTCTGTATTGTTGTTGTTGTTTTTTGCGGATATACAGTCAAATCAGTCATGCTTACCATATACAGTTTTAGACCTGTTTTATTCTTTGTAGTCTGACATTTTTTCAAAATCCTTGTTTAGGTTTAGAGAAGTTATAGATATTCCACTCCAGCGTATAACTGCTCACACCCCTCAGACAAAAGATTGAAGAGGCTCCCATCCTAGACAACAACACTGCAGTTAAGCAAGAACATTTCATATAGTACCTATATTTCAAGTTATCAAATCTTAACTTGACTACAACCTATTGCTGTTCTGTAGAAGACCGTTACTGATCAACAGTATTTAATGGAGGTGGCAGGGGCAGTAATTGTTAGTGTGTTAACATTAGTGGGCATAGAGCAAGTCTGTATGTTATATTTTGCGAGTCAGATTTTCACCTCTCAGGGGCAGTGAACTACTATGGTCCTGTCAACAGGCTAATCCTCTGAATAAGGTAAAACTTACACAGATGTTTTGCGTATTTGCTTTACTCTAAGAGCTATTTTTAAAAAATGCTTTTCACAGGTCCAAAAAAAAATGAATCCACTGATGAAACTCTGATGATCCTTCATTCAGAGAACCCACCAGGAGACCCTGATGTTATAGCCTCTTCTGTACACTGTGTCTGGCTTGTGGTGTCCTCTCGACATGATGATAAAGAAAGAGAAGTTGACAGACCTGTGCTAAATGTAAGTATGTTGCTTTAGAAATTACACTTTTATTAATTATGTTTTGCAGCAACAGCATGAATGTACTTAGTAATACTACAGTCAGATTTTAACGTAACATTTCTCACCAAAAATAAGCACACTTCCCTATGCAATGCCAGTAATACAGTATGTCTATTCCCAATCATTGTCAAGTATGACGATGACAGACAAATCTAGACAAAGTAATGAATTTGGCTTGGCCATTACATTAATCTTACCGTAACCAGTCATCAGCTTTAAAATATGTTGTTTGAGTCTTCATCTGTACTCAAGATGGAATGATGGCAAGTTAAGCCGCTGTAACATCCCTTGGTACAACAATCTGAAGTTGCCTGCTCAAGGCTGTCATTTGCTTGTGAGATATCAAGGCATATTTGTGTTCCTTGCTGTTTTATTTCATTACACACCCATGTATCCATATTTTTAGCCTTTTTCTGAACTATTGAAATGGTTGACCACTGCCAGTGACGTGCAATACAACATGTTTTAGCATAACTGTTTCACTATGGTCAGATTAAACCCAGGGATCACTTATTTCTAAACAGAGCACTCAGGATGAATGCAAGAGCATAGTATCTGCTTGATGTCAGGCATAAATGGGCAGCAGGTATCTTGACCTTTTTAAAAAAATGTATGTTTGCTATCTGTATTATATTTATATTTGTCCAGATGCGACTGTCTAATTGTATTTATTTATTTTGACATACAGACAAAGAACAGACAAACCAGGGTCAGTAAGCAAAAAGAATGAATGAACTCCGTGGTAGACTGCTGTATATTTGGTGATGCTTTCTTGGGAAGCACAATGAGAAGGTAAGCAGTGTGTGTACTCAGAGATAGAACAGCTATGGAATATAATGATAATTTGTGCATCTCTTTTCATAAACATGGCCTGCTTAAAAGACACCGGAGGTGAGGTCAGACTGTCAGACCCTTATTTGTCCAACAATGGGTAAATCACAGTGCTGCAAGCAAGATAAGCATGGGAATGAGAAGCATCATGTAATTACAATCAATATAAATGACTATTAAAATAGACAAATGTAGGTCAACCCTCAGTCTAAGTTATTGTGACTTTTTTCAATGGTGCTGCAACATAGCAGAGAAAATATTTGTCATTAACAGTGTGAATATTTATTTATAACAACCAACTGTATTCTCTTTTTAGTAATGCGCCACCCAAGATGTTCTATCCAAATGTAGGACAGAGGAGATCAGATTTCAGCAATTTGCCAACCTTGAGTTCTTTAAGAAATCCCAAGTGCTCAACAGAGGCAATGTCTCAAGTGACTGCTCTCTGTGGTGCTGTGCACCGTTACATGTACATGTGAACCGAAGTTCCTCTATTTATTTTCTGCCTTTATTCTATGGTGTCACATGTCAGCAGCTATCTTGTGACTGAAGAAACATCTTCAGATTTTGAGAGGGATTTTCAAGGCGGAAAGATTCATCAAATGATTCAGCAAGACATCTTCATCCACACCAAAGGTGAAGAGGACGCATTGCATTATAATGCTTGCATAATTTACATTTATGACATTGCTCCTGTCTCTGTTTGTCATTGCAGTTTGAGGCTGTATTCGGCAATGAAGGCTTCAACTGATGTGAATGTGCTACCTGCTCCCGTCTAAACAGGTGATCAGTGTGGTACAGTGTACCAGCTAATGTTTTGTTTGTTACGAAGAACATTAAACATCCTTAATCAAATATTGCTCTTGCTATTTTTTTTTGTGTGAAAAAAAATATATAATTATAATAATTTATATGTATTAATTAAGTAATAAAAACATTTATTCCCAAAAACAAACATTTAATCAGCGGCCAAATCTGCACTGTACATAGCAATAACAAAATAATAAATAGCATTGAGATTAATAAATTAATAAATTTCACTACCTAATATATAATTTAGTTCAGTTTAGGCATATTAACTGTATACCGAAAAACTGAAAATTTTGACCATTGGCATTGGCCCAGTATGTTACTACTTTCATGTTTGCATACATTTTTCACTGTACTAACACAATGCTCTGTCTTTTTCCCTTAACAGACTACGCTGAGGACTTCTGGTTATTCCCCCCACCAAAAGAAAGTGTGGCAGGTGTTTGCTAAGAGGTTATTTAAAATATATTGCAATCTATGATGTGATTGCATTTTTTATTTTATAGAGCAACCAGTCAGGGCAAAAAAAATGAATGGGTTTTCTGTTCAGAGACAACACCCTTGGGATCACTGTGGCAAGAACTGTATAAGTGCAATAAAGGATCATCTCTGAAGAAATTATATCTGAAAAGGTGAAGGAGTGAACAGGAAAAATAAAGAGGCTGTCTGACTAATCACCAGGCCCACGTCTACAGGGGTACAAAAGGATGCTGAGCAATCTCATTTAAAAGTGTTTGTATGTAAAATAATGACAGATAAAATGGAAGAGTATTGTTTGCACCCCTTTGAAACTCGGATGCACCCTGAGTCAGTTAGGTCCCACACCTGAACCAAACACCACATCACACAGGTTCTACAACAACCCCACGGGCTCTCCATCTGACTGAAACCTCCTCATTCACACAGTTTAGACAAAGCACCTTCGCCATTGCTCCTCCTACTCTCTCCCCCTCCATTTTAGAAATTTGGACACACTTATCACCTTTAAAAGACTGCCCCCACCTCCTCGACACTGCCTTTGATGCACACTTCTCTTTGAAAGGAATATTCTGACTTTGTTTAAAGTTGTCAACTAGTAAACAAATAATTGGAGGCAACAATAGTAGCCTACATCAGATGCTATGAAGTAGTAATAGCTTATAGGGCTACAACTGCTATTTAGCCAGTGGCATTTAAATTGTGTAGGCGTATGTACAAACTGTTTACATTAGTGATTACATGTGATTCATTGTTGAGTTCTTTTTGTGGTTAAGCAAAACAACAAGCTTGGCTAATAAAGTTACTTTTAATGGATTGAATTATTGTTTCCATTATTTAATGCACCATAATCATTTTCTTCTCAGTGGAGCAAAATACACTATGC